>NC_081409.1:278179146-278536646 GCF_030272615.1 Cryptomeria japonica
TACAGTGTATTATCACTACCATCCCCCATTACTTAATCATTTTTGTCATAATTCTTTGATTTGCTTTCCATTCTTCCTTGAACTCTTTGGAGAACTCCACAAAGGATGCCTTGAAAATGGCCAAATATCTAAAAGGAACCCCACCTCACTCCATCAAGGGCTCATCTTTCATTTGTACCATTTTCACTTAGCCTTATGCCCACCTAAACCTATAATTATGGTCAAGGCTCCTCCACATTTTGATTCCTTGCATGCAACTACCCTTTTAGACTCTCCTAGTTGTCATAAGAGCAAAAAGAAGTGCTTACAGGTCTTGGGTGCTAGCAAAGACTCCCCTTCAAAAAGCAATTTAACTCATAAGGCCCCCTCATGACTCACCACTCCTAACTCTAGCCCAGTTACCTCGCATGGGGTTGTCCACTACCAAAATGCCCCCCTCCATGCACAAACTTGTCATGGAAGGTCTCAGTGACCTTAAACAATGCAATAATTCCACTAATCTATTGGAGTAATTATGACACTTTATCTAATGATTTAATTAATTAATTCTTTTAATTACTTTTTCACGTAAGCTAAACTTAGGTGCTTTTTTCCTTTTATTAAATTGGGCTAATAATAAACTTAATTTGTCTCATTCATCATGATTGTGGCACTTGGCGCTAGCTAATTTAATCTTGTATTAGGGTTTTGCATCTAGGGTTTCATTCATGCTTTTATAAGGATTCATTCATTCACTGTAACTGTATCTCCAATATCTTGTGTGCAATAATACATAATTTATAGGTTGTAACAAAGCAAATTATCTTTGCTTGATCTCTTTTGTGTGACAAGTGTTTTGCTTGTAGATGATTCTTGGCTCTTGTGGTTATATCATCAATGTCTATATGCTATCAAAGAAGATCTATTAAATTTATATCCACAACTTGATGGATCCAACCTTGAGTGATTTTTATATGCACATTGGGCTCAAACAAAGGTTGCCATTGTGTTTGTAGCATCCCAAAACCCTAAGATCAACTATTGTTTCATAAAAAATTGAGCAGTTGAAATTTTGGATCAAATTGGGTGAGGGGACAAAATTGAGGCAAAATTTGGGGTAGCTGAAAAGTATGGGCAATTTGGAGTGAAATGAAGGTATCATCATGCTCAGAAGACTCGATAACCCTAAAAATGCCTCCCAATTCATCAAAATTGGAGAAGTTGATTCTAGGGAAAAAAAATATTAGCAGCACAAACTTTTGCATGGTTTTGTACCACATGCATCATCAAAAAATTGTACCACATGCAAAAAAAATTGATCCTTGGTAAAATTCTTGGAATTTTGAATAAAGTTTTGAAAAAAATTAATGAAAATTTTGTGCAATTTTTTTATTTTAAAAAGGGTCAAATAGGGGTGTCTAATTATTTTATTTGGCAAGCTTTTATGCATCATCTTACCTTTTTTGCAAAAAGTACACTACGTATGTAATGATGACATCAATGCATGTGCTTTTTTTACTTTTTTGAAAGAATATTCCTTTGATATTATTTTTTATTAAGAAAAATCAGGTTTTAAGGGACCCAAAACCCGCTTACATTATGAAGGATAAGCATGAAAGAAACTAGAGAAGACAAGACCTAGACAAAAAAAATTGCAAAAAAACCAGCATAAAAACCAATAGCTAGGACAAAAGGATAGCACGGAGCCAACGAGAAACTGGCATCCAAAAACCAGCATTACATATCAAATAAAAACTTTTATAGACTCCTCTGCATTCTTAACCAATAGCATCATGGCCTTAGCGGCTTCTCTCAGATCGTTGTTCTCTTGTTTCAGTTGAATGTCTTTCGTCTTTGTCTCCATATCACTGGTTGTCTGCCTAGTCCTTCGCCTGGAGATTTGATGAGTAGAGCTGGAGGTCGGTATATCATCAATGATTACCATTTCCTTATTTTGATTTTTCCTCTCTAAGTGATCCACCAAGGCATTCATGTTTTGAGACGAGATTCTCAAGACCTCAAGACTGTGGTTCATGAAGTTTTTCAATGCCTTCTTAGTTTTAGCAACCCGATTGATGATGATCTTGTTATCCACCTCAGTCTTTTCTTTTACAATTCTAATCACATCCTCCAGATGTTTCAAATCCCCTTTTATAAGATCTTTTTCCGACCAGTCCTGCATTTCAATTTCATCCTCTGCTTCACTGGTTTCCACCTCCGCACTCTTTTTCCCTAAATTAGTATCCTTGATCAAATTGTGAATCTTATTCTCCAGGTCTCTTTGTTTTCTCTATATGCTGGTAATATTTTCAATAACCCACTTCTGAAAATTGAAAGACTCCAACGTGCAATTTCGAGCAGCGTTCAAGATAGTGTTTGTCGTATCCCTTCCCTGCTCAGAGCTCACGGATTTAGGGTTGGCTTCCTCCATGGAGTTCTGGGCAACAATCCTGCTATCTGAACCCATAGGGTTAGAAACAGGGTTTTCAGTATTGGCATCTTTTTCCCTTCCTCCTCTTCTCCAGCATACTCTTCCTTCTCACTCTCCACTTCAATCTTAGCCTCCTTCCCCTGTTCCTCCTCCATACCACCATTCACCTCTGTGTCCACATTATCAATGTCAACTCTCCCTTTTTTATGGGTAGGGGATTAGACAGATCATCTTCAGACTCAGAGTCATTACAACTCTCAGAAATATGTGCATTTGTTACCAGGTTATCATCCTTGCTAACCCTAGCTTTTTTCTTCAGGTGTTTGTAAATGAGCATAATAAGCCCCCAATGGACTATGGGATAAGATTTGGGCTTTTTGGCATGGTCAGCCAATCTCTCATTCAGGGATGATGCTAAATAAAAGGGCAGAGAAATCTTAACCCCATGGCGAAAATGATTGAGAATTGCAAAATGATAATTGTAGACTTTAGTAAATCTACCATCAACAGTCAGAAATTCCATCAAAAACCTTAGCATTTTCTGCCAAAAAGACTTTACCTGTTGGGGGAGGTAGTAAGAAACGTTGTCTTTCTTGGCAAGCTGAGCCTTCTCATCCTCAATTTTCGGGAAGTTTTTAATCGCTTCAGCAGCAAACTTTTGGTCTCTGTAGAACTTTGTGCCCTCCTTCTGAAGTCTCATTACCTCCACAATCAAATCCTTATCAATCTTCCAAGTCTCCCCAAACAAAGTGACTTTGTTGCTATTCCAACCCTTAGCAAAGCCTTGAGACACCGATTTTCTACTACCATGCAACTTTTCCATATAGTCGGTGAATCCATGTCTATGGAGCCTCCTCCACACTTTCCACTCACTTTTCCAGTTCTCGCAACCAGAGGGCTCATTCTGGTTTAGGTTACCTCCCATGTTGAACAGCAAGTCAAAGTCTCCAATAGTATATTTCACAAATTGCAGGCCAATACTTAAACACGGGCTCTTGAGAAAAATACTGGGATCACATAACAGAGTACCATCCGTGATTTTAAAAGAAGTAAATAATAATGGCCGCAAAGATCCAGCACTTATTATTATAATCCCCATCACACAAATGATCATAAAAATGATGCCTAAAAACAATCATTAATTGACAGTTCGCTTGCCCCCAATCTCTGTCTTTGGTTTCCAGACCCCAAAAGATGATCATGATTTTAACTTGAACCATTGATACGATCAAATAACAATTGCTCCCTAACATCCCTTTTACATTGCGCCTCTCCAATATTTTTAGCCTCCACCTCTAAATTGACCCCTTCATTAGCTAAAAGGTCTGCAACCTTATTGCCTTCCCTTAGAGTATGAGTTATGAGAATACTAACATAGTCATTTAATAACTTTTTAGCACTTTCAATAGTATTAGTAATATTCCAAGAGGAAGAACTAGTACCTTTAAGAGCCTGAATGATATTGAGGGAGTCCCCTTCCAACCAATTTTTTTAAAATTTGAATCCCTGAGCATGCTGGAGGCTTTTCAGCATAGCCTGAGCTTCAGCCACATGATTATTTTGGACTCCAAAAGGAGAAGCAATAGCAGCAATGCAAACACCCTGAGCATTTCTGATGACTCCTCCCCCACCAAACTTCCCAGGGTTGCCTTTAGCAGCTCCATCAAAATTCACCATTGACCCAATCATGATCAGGAAATCTCCAAACAATATTTTCTCTCCTTGTCTTATTTTCAGATCTGCAGACTTTGTGGATTAAATTCCATTCAGTAAGGATGTCTTTCTCAATATCATTCATATCAGCAAAAAACCATTGTTTGTTGTTCCTATGAGGAATATTTATGTTTTCTTTTATAGCCCTGCAAACTTTTTCAAAGACCACCTGAGAAGTGCACTTAGCTTCCCTAAATATTCTATTATTTCTCTCTTTCTAGATACTCCAACAAGTCATGGGAAGGATTAAGGACCAAAGGTTCTTGATAAGAGGAAGTTTGGTGGGAAAGGTCCATTGCCAAATAATTTCCTTGAGACTGTTGTGCATAACCCAATCAACTTTCCAATTCACCCAAAACTCACTCCAGATTTCCCAAGTGAAGGAGAAATGGATGAAGAGATGATCAACTGATTCTTCCTCTTTCTGACATAGCTCACACCTTTTGGGGAACATAAAACCTCTTCGGACCAAGTTATCAATAGTAAGCATCCTATTATGAGTAGCAAGCCAAAAGAACATGTTGACTTTAGGGATAAGAATTCTATTCCAAACTTTACCCCATATTGGGTTGTTGATCTGGGTAAATGTGTTTTTATAGGCTGAGGCAACCGTGAAGTCACCCCTAGGATTACTCTTCTAGAGGAACACATCATCAAAATCTTTGTTAATAGAAAAGGACATCAGCTCCTGTTGAAGTAGCGAAAATCGAACATAAATAGCATCAAGCCTAACCCATCTATTCTCCTTCCAGTAGTTACACACCATAGACCCAAACCTCCTTTTACATTCATCAATGAATTGCTTGCAGTGTTGATTAAAGAGAGGTTCATCTTTTATCCAAGGATCCTCCCAGAACCTAATTTTGTCACCTTTTCCAAGGACCCATCCAGCTCCAGCTTTGGCCACTTTTGTGGATTTGATAGTACTATTCCAAATGAAAGACCCAACATGGATGTCTTCATAGTAGAGGAGAGACTGGAGAGGTTGATCATGAATATATTTATCAAACCAAATCCAGTTCCAATCTTTCTTAATGTCATAAGCCCTCCATATTTGTTTAAGGCAAGAAGAGCTTTATTAAAAGTTTTGAGAGCTTTAATACCAAGACCTCCTTTTCTCTTTGGCTTACACACTTTGTCCCAGGAAACCAAGGATATTCTTTTTTTTTCTTAAACCCCTGACCAAAGAAATCTTTTCTGAATCCTCTCTAAGGCTTTAGAAAATTTAGCTGGAATGCCAAATAGACTAAGAACATAGACAGGGAGATTCTGGAGAGTAGCTTGAAGGAGCTGCAGCTTTCCGGCTTGAGATAACATGGATCCTTTCCAGCCAGCTAATTTCTTGTTGAGTTTGTCAATTAACATATTCCAGAAGGATTTTGGGGGAACTAATCCCAATGGGAGACCCAGATAAGTGGAGGGGAGCATTTCCACCTTGCACCCAATGATATTAGCAATTCTCTGTTGTCTTATGATATGAGTATTCATGAAGTATATAGTAGACTTGTCCCAATTGATTTGCTGGCCTGTAGCCAATGAATAAGAATTAAGAGCACCTTTAAAGGCAGCAGCCTCCCCAATAGAAGAGTATCCCATTAAGATAGTATCATCAACAAACTATTGGTGAGAACAAAACACATTAGCAGAGGAAGGTTGAAGACCTTTGATAATTTTATTCACTTTCATTTTTTGGATCAGTCTACTCATGCTCTCTACCAAGATGGTAAATAGGATTGGAGATATGGGATCTCCTTGTTTGAGCCCCCTAGAAGATTTAAAGAATCTAGAAGGGGACCCATTAATGAGAATTGAAAACATTGGGGTGGAGACCAACTCTCTGATAATTTTCATTATCTTCTCATCAAATTCAAAAGCCTCCATAATTATGAAAAGAGCTTTCCATTCCACTCTATCATAAGCTTTCGCCAGATCCAACTTTATCAGAAATCCTTCTTTATTGGCAGCATTGAGAGAATGAATATTCTCATGCACAAGAATGATAGAATCCAAAATCTGCCTACCAAGGACAAATCATTTTTGCTCCTTAGAGATGATAAAGGGGAGGATAGCCAAAAGTCTGGAAGTCAAAACTTTAGAAATGATCTTATAAAAGGAGTTAAATAGACTTATTGGCCTAAATTTTCCCATGGAATCCGCCCCAACCACCTTAGGAATTAAGGCAATAAAAGTGGAGTTGATTTCCTTAAGGATTCTTCTTGAGCCAAAAAATTCTTTGATCGCATTGACCATGTCTTTTCCCACAATATGCCAAAGTTCTTGGAAAAACAACATGGGGAAGCTATCAGGTCTCGGAGCCTTATCCCCCTGAAAGGACAACACCGCTTTTTTAATTTCCTTAGCAGAGGGGATAACAGAAAGGGCCTTATTCTGGTTAGGATCAATAATCTTGGAGATGATGTCAACCAGATCCTATTGCTTAGCAAAATCAATCTCCTTGCTACCGGTGAGGTGCTAAGAGAAGAAACTAACAACTTCATCCCTAATATCATCCTCCTTAAGAAGAATTTTGTCCTCAGCAATTAATCTGGAAATTCTATTCACAGCTTTATGTTTCATAGAAGTCATGTGAAAAAATTTAGTATTTCTATCCCCAGCTTCCAGCCAAATAGCCCTGGATCTCTGTCTCCAATAGATTTCCTCTCTAGAAATAATGTTGTGAAGTTTGACTAATATATCATCTTCCTTAGCCTTCGGATACTTTTTATAGCCATCTTTCTATATTGAGTGTTGGATCTGTTCTAATTCCTCCTTCAGCTTTTTTTTTTATTCAAAAATATCACCAAAGACCTTCTTGTTCCAGATCTTAATGTTATCTTTGATGTTTCTAAGTTTTTTGGCAACTTTGTACATGGTTGTTCCATCCACATCAATATTCCACCAGTTGGCAATGGATTTTTCCAGAGAGGGGTGAGAGATCCACATTTTCTCAAACTAGAAAGGGAAGCATTGTTTACTCTTAATGGACTCAGCAGCAAAGGAAGTGGGATAATGATCTGAGCCAATTCTATTGACAACTGACAAAGAGAATCTATGAGAAAGAATCCAATCATAAGTAATAAGGGATCTGTCAAGCCTTACTTGAATGAGGTCTTCTCCATCCCTGCGATTAGACCAGGTGTAAGAAGCTCCAGCGAGATCAGTATCAATAAGAGCATTGACATTAATGAAGTCCATCAAATCAGATCTGCTATCCAATTGGGCTTGAGTTCCTCCAAATTTTTTAGTTCCTTGCAAAGGAGTATTGAAATCTCCCATCAACAACCAACTATCCTTAGGGAAAGAGCTTCTTTTCTGCTAGATTTTATCCCAAAATTTACTCCTAGTAGCTTTGGAATTAGGGGCATAGATATTTGTGACCACCCATTCCTTCCCTTCAGAGATGCTTTTAACTTTCATAGATATGATATTACCATCTTCATCAATTGTATCTCCTAAAATAGTTTTCTTGTTCCAAAAAATAGCCACCCCACTAGAGGCCCCATTCGAGCTACTACCACAGACCCCTCCATTTTTAAAGAAATTTAAATTCTCAACTTTCTCCTTACTCATTTTGGTTTCCTGCACAAGGATAATATCCGGCTTATGGTCTCGAATGAGATTCTATAATATATCTTGTTTATTGAGACCATTTAGGCCTCGAATGTTCCAAGAGATTACCTTCATTTGGAAACCAGGGGGCAGGATTCCTATATAGTTCGTTGCCTTCCATCAGCTATGTTTTGCTTACTCTCCTGGTCCCTATGCCATTTCATGGATTTACGTCCCTGCGGAGATTTGGATAGACCAATATCTGCCTTGGATCTGGTCCTAGTTTTCACCCCATTAGGGCATCCTGCCTTCTTATTTTTCTTTTTTCCATTCCCTGTTATTTCTTCCTCATGTTCATCTCTGAGATCAGCTTGCATGTTATTCCACGGTTCTCCTCTTTTCTGGGATGAAGTGGGCGTGTCAACTCCAACATTCTGGAATAACGCATTTAGATTAACCTTAGGCGATCCGAACTTGTTCTTCCTTCTAGAATTAACTTCAAGTCCTTCAAAATCATTTGGGCACTCTTTATCTCTTTTTATTGCTGAAACTTGAAGGGCATCGTGTTGAGATTCATTTGCATCCTCAATCTCACCTTCTTCAAGAATCTCTTCAATGATTACATTCTCTTCCTCCTGAGTCTGTAGGACCTCAAAAATATTGACTGTTTTGATCTCAAATCCACTGATTTCATTCTTTTTATGTTCCTTCAAAAGGGGATCCTTAAGAGGGTTATCATTTCTATCATCTTTTGATAAGTCTTTTATGTTACCAGGAATTCCACTTCCTCCTTCCACTCTACTATCTTCCTTAATATTATTCTTTTCTTTCCATACATGTTTATGGGGATTGTTAACCTTCATAAGTTTTTTGGGGTTGCTAGGGCAAGCCTTAGCCCAGTGTCCAACTTTCTTACAGGAAAAGCATAAAAAGGGGAGGGACTCAAACTCTATTTTTTGTTCCCATAAACCAAGTTTGGAATTTATATCAATAGAGCTAGGAAGATTCATCTTCTGTGAAATATTGAAACAAATGCGCGCATAAACCAGTCTCTTTCAAGATGCAGTCATTAGATCTATCGCAACAAGCTCCCCAAAGGAGTTCGCTATTCTTGAGAAAACATCCTCAACCCAAAATTCAAGTGGCAAGCCTGGCAACCTTACCCAAACCGGAGCAGATTCAAAGAAGGAATCGTTGAGTTCCATATTAGGAGACCATTTTCTCATGGATAGGGAAGATTTACCAAACATCCATGGTCCACCACTTAATGTTGCTTCCATATCTTCCCCACAAGAAAAGGAAAAAACAAAAAAACCCCTTGACAGGGCTGAAACATCAACCTGTCCTTTCAGCCTCCATTTTCTCTTTACAAATGATCTAACATCCTCAATATTGGGTCAGGGTCCAACAAACTTTCCCACCAGAGAGAAGGCCATTAAAGAAATGCTATGATCAATAACCAAATCTGGAATAGCAATAGCTAATTTACCCGTTTTTCTATCAGAGATCTCTTCCACAAAGGGGAAGGATGATTTTCCAGTCGATTTATTTGCAAAAAGACTACTCCAGGGTCTGAGAGCCTTCACCTTTGCAGTCTTTTCTAAGTCATCTTTCACACCCTCGGGACCCAATTTTGGAGAATCTTTCATCTTTTTGCGGTTAGGAGGAGGGTCCCGATGTTGTGGGTCCCCATCTGGTCTCCCATCCTCATCATCCATCACTTGTCCTTAAGCTGCAGAGGCAGTAGAACTAGAGGAACCAGCCTCGTTGTTCCCTCCATTTTCAAACTTCAAATTTCCCTCTGCTTGCCTTGTTCCCTCCATTTTTCGTTCTAAATATCTTATTTAATGTTATGAACTGCCTTTGATATTGTTACATGCATTTCTTGGTAATTTTTTAATTAGCATAATTTTATGGAAGATAGAATACTTTGGCAACTTTTCCAGGTAGGGGGTAAGTTTTTTCCAGAGACCTAAGGGAATATTTCTAGTATATGTTGCTAATGTCATGCTAACATCAACGTTGTACGAATGCAACACCATCGCCTCAAGCCTTACTTTTGATTTTGACCTAGGTGTGGTTTTTTGGCCATAACTTAGGCATATGGGCTCAAAATCACACAAACAAGATATCATTGCAAAGATGGTTTCAACACCAATTCAAATCTACAAGTGTTTTTGTCATACTCTACACCAATTTTTCATAACAAGTCTCCAAAGTCAGCCTTCATTTTTACATTTTTGGGGCCATATCTTGCACATCCAAACTCCATTTTTTGAAAAATATATATTATCGAAAAGCTCGCAGAGTCTTCTATCCAAATATTAGATCCTTTTTAAATAATATTCATCAAATACTCAGAGATCTCAATCTTGTCCTTTTGGATTTTTTTCTTAGAAAAAATCCAAAATAATTTATTTTTTTTTGTGATTCAAGCTAAACTTTTTGGTATTGGGAGGATCTATATTGTTGTATCAGTCTACTTTTGTAAAAAAATTCATAATTTATCATGGATCCAAATCATATTGCTTGCATCACTCTATTCAACTACTATGGTTGGAAAAAACAAACGGAGATTCACTTGAAGCACCTAAGGTTATATAGAGTGACCATGGTATAGATATTGAGCCTACAACTATTGTTGAGAAGAAAAAATGGTTTAATAGATATTGTAGTCACATAAATCTGTCCACTTAATTAAATGAATACTTAGTATTTATTTGATTATTTAACCATCAATTAATAATTAATTAAATTAATATTTAATTAATTCATCTTAACCCTCTTCTCCTATTAATTAAATAAATTATTCAATTTATTTGATTTAATTCACTTAACCAAATTCAGACCATTAATTAAATAAATAAATCATATTTATTTAATTAAATCTTCTCTCACATTTAAATAAATTAATATTTATTTAAAACCCCCAAAATCCCACCTCTCACATTTAAATAAATTAATATTTATTTAAATCCCCCAAAATCCCACCTCTCACATTTAAATAAACAAATCATTTATTTAAATCACCTTTATCCTCCACCCACTTGTATTTTCCTACAAAAGCAAGTTGCACAACTATTTTAAATAAATTATTTATTTAAAATCCTATTTATCCTCACCCACTTGAAACCTTTAATGGTTTCCCTTAAAGTATTCAAACTTGATGGCTTTAAAGTCTTCAAACTTGATGGCTTCCTTCTATAGTCTTCTTAAGACTTTAATGGTTTTCCTTAAAGTCTTCAAGCCTTTAATGGTTTCCCTCAAAGTCTTGAAGCATTTTAAATGCTTTATCTTCATTTTTCTCATTTAAATAAATTAATATTTATTTGAATATTTATCCAAATGCAAATTACACCATTTAATTGAAATAAATGATTTTATTTTAATTGAAAATACCAAAATTTCTCCCACTTGCATTTTCCTACAAAATCCACTTGTATGCCTAAACCCCTTCTAGATTCTTCTAAACCCTTCCTAATTAGCCTAATCCATCCCTTAAATATTGTCACATTCCTAAGCAAATTGGAGTCACTTCTCAAAGACTCCAAAGTCTTTGAAAAGCAATTAATGCTTTGTGTGTTCAACAAATTAACCCTCAAAGTCTTGGATAACCTTTGAAAGCTTCCAACCTTCAACCACTAAATGGCTCAAAGTCTTTGATAACCATTGAAGGCTTTCAACCTTCAACCACTTAATCCCCAAAGTCTCCAATAACCATTAATGGTTACCTCAAACCCTCTCACATGGTTAAAACATTTGTTTTGACTCAACCTCTACCCAACCCAAGGGTCTCATCAAGCCTTTAATGCTTTGACCATGATTATCTCTTAATCATTTGCACAAAGGTTTATCCTTGCATTAACTCCTAATCCAGTGGGTAATCCTAATTTAGACTTGACCCTTACCTTCTAGATAACCATGAGGTCTTCTCAGGCCTTTAATGCCTCCAACCTCTTCTCTCAACCCAATCCTATGTTGACACTTGTCACCATTTTATTGGTGCCAATTGTGCACATGGATCCCCAACTTTCAAACTTGGCCCTTGATTAAACCATTCAATCTTAACCCTTCATTTCCCCATTTCTTCTATAAATAGAACCCTTCTCCTCAAGCAAAAGGAGAAGCATTTTAGAGTATTGTTGTTATACTGGCATTAGCATAGAGCTTTTTCATAGCATCACTATCTACTCTAGCATAGTATTTAGCTTTTCATTTCATATTTGAAGCTTAGTATTAAATCTCAATCCTCCATAAGCATCCATAGTGCAAAAAGCTGCTGAGAGCTACACTCATTTGGGACTTGGAGAGGAGAGGAACAAGGGAGGAGCAACTATGAGCATCTTGATTAGCTATTTCATTTTATGTTTATATGCTTTCTATTTCATGCTTAATATCTCTCTTGATATGCCTGTTTAGGATAATCTTTTGTTGCTAACACTAACGTTTGTTTCTTGTGCTCTTGTGTGTGTTGCCATCAAACAGATTTTCTAATCCTTTTTGCAGAGCATCAGATATAATGAGGCTTTTGGGATATTTTATATACCTATGTCTCTACATCTCCTCTTTCATGTTGACTCTTGCACCACACCTAATTATATTTGAACTACATTGGAATCTTTGTTTGGGAAGCAAGATGCATTGAGAGGTCTCTAGATGAAGAATGAGCTTATTGGCTTGAATCCTATAGATTTTGATAGCTTCTAGGAATTCTTCACTAAACTCAAGTCTCTCATGTTACGGTTGCAATAGTGTGGTATTAAGAAGGAGGACTCTTAGTTGATTCTCTCTATCCTTGCCAAGTTTGGTCCTAATTATTCAGTTGTTGTTTCTACCTTTTATGCCACCAAGGATGCACTTGGATCTCATTTCATCATGCCTTCACTTGATGAGTTTGCTTCTCAACTCACTTGAGAGCAAACCAAGTTGGTTCAGATAAGTTGATTGAAGTCTTACAAATCACAAGCTCTTGTTGCTTCTTAGGGAGCCACATATTAGAAGGCTTCACATTGCAAAGGCAAGAAATAGAAACACAAGGATTCAAAGTCACATGAGCACCCCAAGGACACATAATCATGTGATTTTTCAAATTATTCTTTTTCTAAGAGGTCATCATCGAAGAAGAATAAGTTCAAGTGTGCATATTGCATTAAGAAAATACATGATGAGAATTGGTGTTATGCAAATAAGATTGATGAGATGACACATCTTCTCTAGAAGCACAATATTTAGTCGCCTTTATGTAGTACATCTTCTTCTACCACTTCAGGACTTGGACATTCTGGGTCATCTTCTATGGCACATGGTGAAGAAAAGACAAAGGACCATGTTGTCTTTGCATCCACACATCAATCCTTCAAGTGGATTCTTGATTCAAGAGTCTCACATAATATGGCATCATCAGAGGGTATGTTCTCTTCTTTTGAGCATCGTTCTTTTCCAGAGATATTGATGGGTAATAACACTTACACATGAGTGTTAATGGGAGTGGTTCTATTGATGTTTATGATGGCACATAAAATAATGTTCTTTGTGTCCCTTCATTATCTTTAAACCTTCTTTCCATTTACTAGATTACTCATAGTGGGATAGGCAGGACAATTGAGTTCACCCTTGATATAGTGCTCATTAGAGATATGCATAGTAGAGAGCTTGTTGTAGTTGGCAATGTTGATCATGCATCATGGCTGTTTAAGTTCTCTCATTTTTATGCCGTTGAGCATGCAATTCCATTGATTGGTCGTACCTCTCATGCATCAAGAGTGGATCATAAATTTGAGGAGAGGTTTGGTCACTTGAACCTGTGTGTTCTTCAGTTATCCACCATCGTTCCTAAGACTTGTGTTGAGCCTCCTCCACCTCTTGCTTCTTTAGAGGACAGTTCGGTTTAGTGAGTTGATTGTTCCCTTCCAGTTTTAGGAGAGTGGGATGAGTACTTGCTATATATTGTAGGGTTGTCTGATACATCACACACTCCAGACATTCGGGACATTCTTGAGGATATTCAAATCCTCCTTAATGACAATTTGAGAATTCCTATCATATCATCTTCAATGCCTTCAGAGGTTGCTCATTAGGTATCTTGATAGTTGTTTAGGTTTTCTTTAGTTTATTTGGCATCTTTTGATTTAGAGATGTGAACAATAGATCAATATTCCATAGCATACATCATGATATTATTCCTTCTATGTTCTTTCATGGAATTGTTTTAGCCTTGGCCATTTGCTTCGTTTCTTTCTAAGGGGATGAACATGGTTTGTCACTCTTGGATCTTTATCAACAATCCTCCTTGAGCCTTCATCTTCGACAATGAAGCTTCTCTGTTATGGGGCAATACATTGTCTTTTCTTTTCTTTCTTATGGGGTGAATATTTATTGTACTTTTGTGATCGATTCAATACTTTGGGGAACATATCGAGTCCTTCATGCCTGTCATATGTACTTTCTTTTTCATTTCTTTTTCTCTCTTTTGGAGATGAGTTTTCTCCCGCTGGGTTTTTATCCCTTTATTTGGTTGTGAGAGTTGCATTGGTTTGTACATGAGTATATTATCATGCCTAGTTGTCGAGACTCATTCATGCATGCATTTTGCATTCATTATTAAAATTTTAGCTACTCCCCGAGTTAATCTCAAGGGGGGTGTTAGAGTAATTAGGACACTTTATCTAATTATTTAATATATTGGTTCCTTTAATTATTCATTTCAACTAAGCTAAACTTAGGTGCTTTTTCCTTTTATTAAATTAGGTTAATAATATCTTAACTTATGTCAATAATTATAATTAGTGACACTTGATGCTAGCTAATTTAATCTTGCATCAGGGTTTTGCATCTAGGGTTTCATTCATCCTTTTATAAGGATTCATTCATTGTAATTGTATCTCCAATGTTTTATATACAAAAATAGAAAATTCTTAGGCTGTTATGGATAATATTATCTTTGTTTGATCTCTTTTGTGTGACAATGTTTTGCTTATAGATGATTTTTGGCTCCTGTGGTTGAATCATCAACTTCAACATAATCTGGGTAAAAGAGGGAAACTCAAGCAATCTATTCCTCCTCATAAAGTGAAGAAAACTTGGCACAAATTTGTAATGAGGAGATTGATAATGATGAAGATGCAACCCAAACTAGTCGGGAGGATGAGAATAAGGACACATGAGGCTACAATACTCAGAGGTCTAATAGGCTTGTAGGTGGGTCTATAGATAAGAGCAAAGAGAAGATGGGCATGGACGAGAATAAAGATAATTCTGCAATGGGGGAGGAGTATGAGGATAGATCAGAGAAGATGACTAGTGACCACTCCAAGAACTCTCACCACCTGGGAAACACCAAGATGATGCCTTGAGACTTGACTGAAGAGGCACACGTGTACAAATATGCTCACCTAATTGAAGAGAACCACTAGGCTGGGAAGGCTCATGTCTGCACTAAATGTGATGCCACTATTGCAAAACTTTTAGCCTTAAAGGTGAAGGTATTAGACCTTGAAAAGAATATGGTGAATCTTTCAAGGTTCAACTCAAAAGTGATGCATACATCTGCTACAACACTCTGATTGCTTCAAAAGAAGGTGTTAGAGAAAGATGGTGATGATTACGAAAACTACAAGGACGTGTTTAAATTTCTCACATAAGATTGGAGTGGCCTATTTGCTTAGCCACTTGTTAGATGTTTTTTTTTTTGATCATTTAGTTTTTAAAACTCTAAGACTTTATTATTGTTGGTTTAATTACTCTAGACCGCTTTCTAATATTAAAGACTAGACTACTATTATTGTGGTGTTAATAGCTTGCTAAAGTTGCCTTCGTGTTGTTTTGTCTAAAGGGTCAACACCTTAATTTGGCTACTTTTTAATATAAAAAATAATGTAAATTTTTTTTTTAAATGAAATAATTTGTAAGTAAATACATTTATGTATAAAGTACATAAATTTATTTCATGTCAATATGTTTTGGATCAAGGAAAAAATAGGTTTTGAAGGGGCCCTAAAACCCTTTACAAAGAAGATTCTAAAATGATTAGAATCAAAACATCATAAAAAAATCCAAAACAAGACAGGCTGCAAAAGTTAGAACAATACATATGGCAGCCAAAGACCCAGTAAAAAACCAGACGAGCAACTAAAAACCAGCAACGAACCACTGATCAACAAGAAAAAGAGACAACACCAAAAAAATAGAGGACAAATCCTACATAAGGTTCTTAAGGGTCTCATATACCTTAGCCTCCAGGAGACTCATATTCTTAGCAACCAACCTCAACTCCTTGTAGTCTGCACTTTGAGTGGCAACTTTCTTTTTCAAATTTCCCCTTGTCCGCTTACAGGGGCCAGAATCCCCCTAATTCTTGTCTTTATCCTCATCCAAGTTGATTAATATTTTGTCCTGTTGAGTACTGTTAAGGTTATTCACCATGATATTCATAGCATCAGTCGTCTTCTTGACAATTTTATGGCTATTGGACATAATGGTAATGAGGGTGGCTTGAATTTTCTTGTAATTCTCCTCAACATGGATGAATCTTTCTTCAAAACCTTTCTTCATCTAATCAATACCAGCAATAACTTTGTTGGTACAATCCACAACCAATTTTTTCTCATCCTCAGTCTACTGACCATCGCCTCTTTATTTATCATGGCTAATAGTGGTAGGCATAGCATCCAACTTACCGCTCAAGGCCCTCTGATCAAGTTTAACCTCTTTGATTTTATGAAAAATCCATTTGAAAAGACTAGAAGTATCAATGGCATGGTCTCTAGCCATACCCAGAATATCCACATAATCATCCCTTTTATCATTGAGCTCAACACTTTTTGCATGAAGCTCCTTCTGAGCTACAACCCCAATAGTATTACAAGTCTCCTGACGAGGAGGCGAAGGGGGTATCTCATAATTCTGACTCCTAGGCTTCGGGTTGACTCTCTTATTGGCCGCATTATCCTCAAAATTCCCCCTATGGCCACCGGAAGCAGAATCTTCATTACCAATGGAGGTAGAAGAGGAAGGCACGACAACTTGCTTCAAACCCTTCTTCCCCTTTCCCATAATAGGTTTGGCTTTGGGGGTTTTCTCAGTTTTAGCTCTTTTAGGAGGGGAGAAAGTTTCATCCACTGAATCCAACATGGATTCCTCATTCTCAAATTCCCCAACACTAGTACTGTCATTCGAAGAAGTGGGGATATAAGAAGAAGAGGCGGGAAGGGCACAAAAGTTCCTATCAATTAACACAAGCAACCCTTAATGAAGGATATGGTACTTGGTCGGGTTCTTCCTATGAGCTCTGAAGCTAGCCCAAAGTGAACACAAGAAGAAGAAAGGAAAAGAGACCCTAACATTATGACGAACAAAAATTTAACAAAACAAAATTGTGGCCATAAACCCTAGTAAAAAGTCCATCAAGAGTAAAATAATCCATTATTACCTTAAGGAGTTGGGCCCAGATTCCCTTGAGAACATCAATGTCATAGTAGTTGGTAGTCTTCTTCACCAGCTTCCCCATTTCCTTCTCAGATTTTGGAAAATTCTACACCATATTCTCTGAATAATTCATATCTTTGTAATATTTCATGCCATGAGAAGAGAGACCTGTAATTTTAGCTATCAAGCTCTCATCCACCATAACCATGCACCCATGCAGAATAATGGTGCCATCCTTCCAATTCTTATCAAAATAAGTCATAACATCCTTGTTAACCCCCTGCATTTTCTCAATGAAGGGGGTTACATCCCCTTTCACAAGAAGCTTCCAAATTTTATGGTTCTTCAACTACTCACAACTCGGTGACTCAACCCATTTCCTGGCTCCCCCCATGATGCTCAGAGAAATCAAAATAGTAGCTTTATGAATAAAGGTCTGGGCATAAGCAATATCAACCCACAAAGCGTGGGAGGTAATATCTCCATAATTACATCACTCGTAGCCAACACATGCCAAAAGGAGAAAAAAGGCGATATTTCTAGAATCATTTCTTGTAATAAAAGTAGTATTACTCATTGTCTTTACTACCTCAAAGTTTGTCATGAAGAATAAACATGTAGAGCTCAGTATCCACCCCATCTTCATTGGTCCACATCACTTGCCTAGCACTACTGACCCCTTTATTAGCAAGGTAGTCGGCCACAACATTGGACTCCCTATAAATATGAGAGATAATACAATTGTCAAAACAATTAATGATTTTCCTAGCTTTATTTATCCACACTTTGACATTCCAAGATGGTTTAGAGATACCTTTGAGATAATTTATAATTTTTTTAGAATCACCCTCAATCGAGACATGTTTGAAATTATATTACCTAGCAATATTGAGACTTTGGAAGGCCCCAATGGCTTCAACAAGGTGGTTAGTCTGGATTCCCGTAGGGAGCGCCACCATTGAAATTAACATACCATTATGATCTCTCAACACTCCCCCACAACCAGCTGGCCCAGGGTTCCCTTTGACCGCCCCATCAAAGTTAAATATGACCCATCCCTATGGAGGTTTGTTCCAAGCTTGAATGACCCTTCTCTTAGGGTTAGTATACATGGGCAAAGAAATATCAATTTGCACCTCCCACACCTTGGCAACCCTGAACTCATAGTCATTAAAAGCCAATCTATTATGGGGATTAGGCCTTGGATTCAAAGTAGAGAGGTTATCAATAATAACACGATTGATTTTTCTAAAAAACAATATTAGGCTGAAGGTAATGTTGGCATTTTGATGATGTTGTGATTGTCATTGATGGACACACACTTGTTTATGATCACTTCCTTATGTATGAGTTATGCTCAACTGGTAATTGTTCCAACCGGTATTATGTATTATAGTCTTTAGACTATCAGTGTTTTGTAGAAGGTGTTTACCGGTCACAAACTAATTGAAGACCCAAAGCAGTATGAAGACCTCAAGCGGTTCGAGGATCCTAAAGCGGTACGAAGGAACAAAGCGGTAGTTAACATTTTTCCAATCTTCATTGTGACAACCAGTAATTGGTAAAATGTATGAACCAGTAATCGGTAATGAACCGGTATTACTCTATGATGAGTTACCAACCGGTATTTCTATGATGAGTTATCATCCACCGACACTTTGGTGGTGATTTTTGTTTCGTGTTACCAAATGTGTCTAGATGCACTAAACCTAGGAACTTGTAATGTAATCCTATTGGACCGACATGAAATCAGACTCCTTATAAGGACATCATGTCTAGGGTTTTAGGAGATGATGAGGGTTTTGTATGTGTGATCATAGAAGAGAAGATTAGGTCTGTGTGAAGAAATAGAGTGTGGAGATATTGAAGACTGAAGTAATGCAAAATGTGCATTAAAAATGAGGTATCAAGGATCTAACCAAGCATACTGTGCTAGTATCTAGATCATCTACTTGTTGATTACTGATATCTTCGACAAGTCTGAAACCCTTAACCGGGTAGGCCCAGCAAAGCCTTTGTAAATCCTCTAACAAGGTGGTTCACAACTGTGAATCTAAAATCCTCTCACAAGGTAGTCTCTAATAGGACTTATCTCCTAACAGAGATCTAGATTCCTAAAAGAATCTGTTCTGGTGACGAATATTGTATGACCTTAACCGATCTGGTTTCTATTCTGCAGATAGTTACTTGTGAGTTTCTGCTCACCGTGGTTTTTCCCATTTGGGTTTCCACGTCAAAACTTCTTGTGTTATGGTGGTTGTGCTCTTGTGGGTGAATTCTTTATTTGATGTTTGGTTTGCATTTGTCTTAATCAGTTTGTTAGTAAATTTGTTATACCGGTTAACTGTTAAACTGTTTAAGAGTTGAAATTCAGTATTTTTTGGTATACTAATTCACCCCCCTCTTAGTATTCATCAATTGGTATCAGAGCCAACCTTTCTATAAGTTTAACCACTTGGAAGGAGATATGAGGGAATACACTATGAGGGAACTTACTCATCGTCTCACTCAGACTGAGAAAGCCATTGATGAACTCAAAGTCAAATATAAGGCCTCTCTGGCAAAAAGAAGAGAGCATGCTAAGAAGCTGATGGAGCTTACTGAAAATAGTTATTCTAATGAAGCAGACATGGAAGCCCTAGTTGAAGAAGTTGAAAAATTGAATGAATCTAATGCCAACCTAAGAAGGGAACTGGAAGGACTGACTATCAAAATGTGTCAAGAGCTTGAGAACTAGAGGAAAGCTGAAGATATGGTAAAAGATAAAGATCATGAGATCTCCAAGTTGAAGCAAGAAATCAGTACCCTTACCGCTCATCTCCAAGAGTAAAGTGGAAAAAGAAGAAATGCAAGGTGAACGAAACATGGCTATTTCTGAGAATGCAACCTTGAAGGAATCCAATGCTGCTATTTCCAAGGAACTCACTGAGTCAAAGGAAATACTTGCTAAATTCAATAAGAGTACTGTTAAGATGGAACAAAAGCTTGAATCAACAAAACTGGTAAAGAATACCACTGGACTTGGTTTTTCTAGTTATGAGGAAGGTGAGACCTCTGGAATAAAAGATGGAGCATCAAAGAAGCAACCGACATCAAAGGATAAAGGTAAGCAAAAGTTTAAACCTGTTTGCTTTAATTATCTCAAGGAAGGACATACTGCTAATGTGTGTAGAAACAAGGCCTACAATAATTTTCCTTATTTTCTAAACAATAAGCCTAGATCCAATAGATTCAATGGAAACTTTTATGCATGCAACAAGTTTGGGCATAGAGCATTTGAATGCAAGTCTGTTATGCACAACACTGGGAGATATCCATAAAGGACTCAAGGAGTTTTTCCTAAATGATCTGTGAACCGAAATCCAAACTGGTATAATGCCTTTGACCATTAGTCAGGTGGTGGTGGCTATCAAGTGGCAACGGGTTGGAGAGCAACCTGTTTGATCTGTCATGGTAGCAGTCACACTGCTGCAACATGCAGAAGGAAGAATGGTAAAATGAACAATGGACCATGGAGAACACCTGGAATGGTATGCTATCATTGCAACAAACCGGGACACCCTGCAGAATGAGAAAGAACCTATTAGATGATATATCAGTCACTCCAGAAGGGAAGATTGATGTTGAAACCATTCAAGCAGGAATGAATAAAACATGGAAAAAGAAACCTGAAGAAGTATCACAAGATGAACAGGTTTCCGCACCTAGTGTGGAAGTCTCTAAACCGGTAAACTGAGCTTCATAAAAGTTTAGGGGGAACAAATCGATGAAATGTTTCGAACCCTTGGTTTATATCGGTAAAAGACCTTAACTGGTATACGTTACCTATCAATTGACAGAAGATTGTGAAGCGATAAAAGGCAAAATTAGGGTTTGTGCCCTAGCGGTGGAGCATTTATTATGGTAGGTGAAGAATTCGTTTAAAAGGAATTTTCAAAGTCATTTTCACTTATCAGTTTTCGAGCGAAGAATTTTTCAAGAGCAGAGTGACAAAAGGTGATTCGACTTGCGATTCAGAGAGATTTCAAATCTTGCAAAAGTATCCAGAGATATTTACAATCAATCAAGTGAAGAACACCAACCAGTAATCAAGCAACCGAAGTGGTGTGGTGTGAGTTGCATTTGTCAAACCCTAAATTTTGAAATTGTGAAGGTATTTCTCAAAAAAAATTATCAGTTAAATCATGGCTTCTGCATCACACTCCAGTTCTAGTACACCTATGGACTCAGCTGAATTCATTCAAAGAAAAATAAAATACAATGCCCTGTCCCAAATACCTATTAGAGTCATTGTCGAATGAGATATTTCAGGGTACATCGACTGCAAATTAGAAGACCTAGGATCCTTAGCAATTCATTCCCAGCTAAGTCTATTTTGTGGGGATGACAAGAAGATCAAACCGGAATACAACATTCTGGAGAGGAAGAAACTTCATAATGTGGTTTACTTTCTTGAAGAGTTCACGAAAGACCACATCCACATCATCATGAGCAGAGTGCATGGTGACAAGATGTATCTCGAGAGGACGCATGACATTACGCCTGAAGCAATTCATTCCGTCACCGGTTTCTGCAATATTGGTGAGGTGTCAGACCTAAGGAAGGTCATCAAGATAGAAATGACTAAGCTCACTGGTTCTCTGAGTGATCAATGGGGAATGATCGTCAACACCATCAAAAATGAGTTGGTCAAGGATGCTTTCATGGTGATTGGATACTAGACATTTTATGCTAGCAGATTAAACTCTGTCTCTGCTGCTGCGGTTAATGCCGCCTACAGAATGATCATGGAGGACGCCTCATTTGATCTATGCACCTGTTTGCAGAAGCAACTTCTATTAAACTTAAAGTCCATCAAATAGGACAGTGCCCTAAGATTCAAATTTGGACAACTTTTGGTGGGTCTGTTTTACTACTTTCAAGGCTATTTCCTAGGAGTCGGTGATATTCAATGGTCTGCTGACCAACCGGTCACCAAACAAATTAGGGAAAGTCTTCAAGCGATGGGAACTAGATATCTTGAAGTCTTGAATAAATAATTTGACGAATTCAAGCAGAAGATGAGTCAAAGGATGAGGATATCTGGAGACATTGTTAAGAAATATGAAGAGGACATTTGCTTTACCATTAGAGTAGATAAGTGTGTAATGGAAGCGGTAGAGCCCAGATGGGAAGAAGTATAACCTATGGGATATGAGGTGATGTATGGCATGTTGGATGGGTATGCCTCTACCCTGATTGCCTCTCCTTTAAATGCAAAGAAAAAGAGAACTAGCACCTACTTGGAAAGGGTAACACCGGTTGAAGAACCTTCTGTGAAAAAGGGAAAGGCAGTGTCAGTGGCATCAGCACCGGTTACCTCAGCAAGCCCAAAAGTGACCAAGCGGTCACCTGCCAAGAAGAAACCAGAAGTTACACCCACTAAAGTATTTGAAAGGAATTGGAAGACCAAGAGCAACTCACCGGAGTCTGAAGATATAGAATCAGATGTGCAGCCTAAAAAGACCAGGCAAACAAGGAAGAAGACAAAAACTACCGGCAATATGCCTGCATCATTAATACTGGCAAATATTGACGTCTCTTCTTATAAGCCAATGACACATTGTCAAAGGACTATCAATAATATAAGAAGAAAATTGCTTAGTGATCCGAAGGAGTGTTTTGATGATTTTATCAATAGTGAGAAAGAGGAAACAGAGTGGGAAGTCATTAATTATTTGTGTATGAATGACCGGTCACCATCAGAAATTAGATCTGAGGCACCTGATTATTTATACAATTCTTTGGACAACAAATGGCGCATTGCCATAGAAAAAGAATAGGAAATAAAGGAGAAAGTATTTGCTCAGTACTTTCGTGAAGCCTCCAATTCTGAATTATTTGAGATTATGGACACACATAAAGGTCTCTTCTTCATGAGAAGAAGAAGACTTGGGCTGCTAGAAGGAAAAACCTCTAAAGTCGAGAAGGACACTCATCTGTATGCCAAAGTTGTTGTCTAGTTGCATCAAGTGTCTGAGGCCAACAAGAAGGCCAAACAAGACCCTGACCTATCTTTAGCCAAACTGGATGAGGTATTTGATGGCGAAGATGAACCAGTTATAAAACAGGTGGACACTATTGAGGTTGATGCCTTGGATGTTGAAGATGTCACTCCAGATACAAAAAAGGAAAAGACTGAGAAGAAAAAAAATAGACAAGGCGAAACAAGACAAAGAAAAAGCAGAGAAGGAGAATCTGGACAAGGCAAAGGCTAACAAAGAGAAAGCGGAGAAAGAGGAAGAGAAAAGGAAAGAGAAGAAGAAGAAGAAACAAGAGGAAGAGAAGAGGAAACAAGAAGAAGAGAAGAGAAAATAAGAGGAAAAGAGGAAATAAGAAGAAGAGAAGAGAAAAGAAGAGGAGAAGAAGAAAGAAGAGGAGAAGAGGAAAGAAGAGAAGAAGAGGAAAGCAGAGGAGGAAAAGAAAGAAGAGGAGAAATAGAAAGACGAGGAGAAGAAGAAACAAGAAGAGGAGAAGTGAAAAGAAGAAGAAAGAAAGAAGGAGGAAGAGAAGAAAAAGCATGAAGCGGAACAAAGGGAGAAAGAAGAGGAAAAGAAAAGAGCGGAAGAGAAGATGGAAGCAGAAAAGAGAAAACAACCGGAGAATCCAAAGGCAACCAATGGTCAAGCCAAACCGATCAACATCACCAGTCCTCTTGACCTCCAATCTGTAGATGAATCGGAGTTGTTGCAAGGCATAAAGCTAGCACAGGAAAGACTGGAAGCATTGAGAAGGAAAAAGGAGAAGGATGTCATTCACACTGCGATTAACACCCTTACTAGTTTGATTCCAAGTACCAGCCTTCCTGGTACCAATTCCTCTCTGGCCAAACTGAAACTTCTATGTACAGTTGTAGAGGACCAGGTACAATGTCTGGAGGAAGTTGTTGAAGCTAATGCACAGAAGAAGCATCAAAAGGCACTTAACAATGCCTTAGTAAAGAAACTGAATGAGCTCCGGTCTCAACTTCAGAAAGAGCAGAAGGATATAAGAGATGTTATGGATGAGGGAAAACAATTGTTGAGCAAAATAAGCCAACCCCATCTATTTTGTGACGATGTGCTTGCACAAAAGGATAAACTACAATCTGATTTGCAGGCATACATAAGCAACTTTAAAACCCCGTATGATTCTTTCACTACATATGGGAAAACTATTCACCGGTATCAGCTTCAGTCTGCCAGGATAGAGTTGGAGATTAGCAACTAGACAAGAGATTTGCAGGAGCTTCAACTGGTTTTATTACCCATACTGCAAATTCTTCAAAAGTGCTTTCTCAATCTAGAAGCTTTAATGGTAACTCAAGAGATGAGTACAATTGATGCCATGGAAGAACATGTAACACAGATGCAGACGAAAAGTGAGGTGGCTACCTCATTACTTGAGTCGTGGTCATTATCCATGAAGACTTTTATGCAGGATTTTAAATCAGTTTTTGATAAGTTTCACTCATTATTGTCATAAACACTTATTTATTTTAATGATAATGAGAAACAAGGGTTATTCTGCAATACTTTGTCATTGTTGGCAAAGGGGAATAGTATCTAAAATTTTGGTGAATGTTATGTATATTTCATATTATTTCTTTAAGGGAGTAGTATACATTGTATTTTCTGCAAAAAGGGATAGTGTATATGCTTAGGGGGAGTAATTTTGATTATGGCATATTTTTGTTGTAAAACACTTAGATGTCAAAATTTTCCTAAGTGTTTCCATCAGTGCCAAAGGGGGAAATTGTTGGCATTTTGATGATGTTGTGATTGTCATTGATGGACACACACTTGTTTATGATCACTTCCTTATGTATGAGTTATGCTCAACCGGTAATTGTTCCAACCGGTATTATGTATTATAGTTTTTAGACTATCGGTGTTTTGCAGAAGGTGTTTACCGGTCACAAACAAACTGAAGACCCAAAGCGGTATGAAGACCTCAAGCGGTTCGAGGATCCCAAAGTGGTACGAAGGAACAAAGCGGTAGTTAACATTTTTCCAATCTTCATTGTGACAACTGGTAATTGGTAAAATATATGAACCGGTAATCGATAATGAACTGGTATTACTCTATGATGAGTTACCAACCGGTATTTTTGTGATGAGTTATCATCCATCAACACTTTGGTGGTGATTTTTGTGTCGTGTTACCAAATGTGTCTATATGCACTGAACCTAGGAACTTGTAATGTAATCCTATTGGACCGACATGAAATCAGACTCCTTATAAGGACATCATGTCTAGGGTTTTAGGAGATGATAAGGGTTTTGTATGTGAGATCATAGAAGAGAAGATTAGGTTTGTGTGAAGAAATAGAGTGTGGAGATATTGAAGACTGAAGTCATGCAAAATGTGCATTAAAAATGAGCTATCAAGAATCTAACCAAGCATATTGTGCTAGTATCTAGATCATCTACTTGTTGATTCTCATATCTTCGACAAGTTTGAAACCCTTAACCAGGTAGGCCCAACAAAGCCTTTGTAAATCCTCTAACAAGGTGGTTCACAACTGTGAATCTAAAATCCTCTCACAAGGTAGTCTTTAACAGGACTTATCTCCTAACAGAGATATAGATTCCTAACAAGATCTGTCCTGGTGAAGAACATTGTATGACCTTAACCGGTCTGGTTTCTATTCTGCAGATAGTTACTTGTGAGTTTCTGCTCACCGTGGTTTTTCCCATTTGGGTTTCCATGTCAAAACTTCTTGTGTTATGGTGATTGTACTCTTGTGGGTGAATGCTTTATTTGTTGTTTGGTTTGCATTTGTCTTAACCGGTTTGTTAGTAAATCTGTTATACTGGTTAACTGATAAACTATTTAAGAGTTTAAGTTCAGTATTTTTTGGTCTACTAATTCACCCCCCCCCCCCCTCTTAGTATTCATCAGGTAAGCCTCCCGAAAAATGCAATTGTTACACTGCTTCCATATTCCCCATGGAACATGAGAGAAAATAAAAGACCATAGCATTTTTAAAATGTGGTTCTTAGTTGACACCTTCCATTGAAAAATAAATTCCTTAACCAAATCAGGAAAGATCTAGTATAAGTCCCATCTTTAAAGAACTTGGGCCCAAACATCAGCAGAAAAGGGGCAGTGCAAGAACAAATGATCAATAGATTCAACATCCTTCATACAAAGATAACACCTGTTGGGAATAGCAAATCCTCTCTTACAAAGGTTATCAGTAGTAAGGATCTTCTTCAGAACAAGGAGCCGTAAGAAAATGTTGACCTTAGGAATCAGATTTTTAATCCAAACTTTAGACCACCAACAGGAAGGGGGGGTATTAACCGATAACCAAGTCACCGAGGCAACATATAAGTTACCAGAAGAAAAGCACCTCCACACCATCACATCCTCAGAGTTCACATTCTCCAAAGAAAAGGAGTTCAACAATCACTGCAAAGACCCAAGGGCAAGATTAGCCAAGGAAATACTAACCCACCCCCCATCACCCCAATAATCTGCCACTTTTAAGCCAAAAGAAGCAATGCAATCTTCTTTGAAGGCCCCAAAAACAGGATCTGAAGGCAACAGGGTTTTACCAATCTAGCAATTATCCCATAACAAAATACTTCTACCATTTCCCAACTTCCAACAAGACTCTAAAAGAGCAACATCCCTTGCCTTGATAATATTGTTCCAAAGATGAGAACCAACAGGGAGATGTGGGGATTTGAGAAAAGCCTGAAAGTTCTGAAAATCCAAAAGGTACTTATTATGCCAAAGTGTGTTCCATTCACGTCTACATCCAAAGGTCCTCCAAACTTGCTTAGCAAGGATAGTAGAATTGAAAGATTTAATGTTCCTTAGCCCCAGACCACCATATTTACTGGGTTTACACACACTCTCCCAAGCAACCTAAGGGATTATTTTCCACTCCTCCACCCCAGACCACATGATCTTTTTTGAATTTTCTCAATAATATCAACATACTTAGTAGGGATCTTAAATAAGCTCAGAGAATACACCGACAAGTTTTGAAGAGTAGCCTTTAAAAGTTGAACTTCCCAGCCTAGCTTAGCAAGGCACCTTTTCAGCCCACCAACTTCCTATTAAATCTATCAATTAGAGAGAGTCATGAGTCTGGAGGCTTGGGCCTGAAAGGTAACCCCAAGTAGGTCAAAGGGAACATTCCCACCAAACAACCAAGGATATCAGCTATCTTTTTCTGTCTAGCCTCAAGGATGTTGATGAAGAAGATGGAGCTTTTGGCTCTATTAATCAATTGACCCGAAGCCTGTTCATAAAGACTTAGGGTAGACTTGATAATTATAGCTTCGCTAATATTCGAGCTCCCCATCAGGATCATTTCAAACCTTGTAAGGAACCATTACTTACTTGTTTCTGGATAAGTCTTCCCAAGCTCTCTGCCATAATAGTAAACAAGATAGGAGAAATTGGGTCTCCTTGTCTTAAACCATGAGAGGTATTGAAAAAATGGGAAGGTGATCCATTAACAATGTCAAATTGTGGAAATTAGCTGCCAAATAAGACTGATGACCCTGTCAGAGAAGCCAAAGGCAATGAGGATTTTCTTAAGGAATGCCCAATCAACCTTGTCATAAGCCTTAGAGATATCAAGTTTCAAAAGGAAGCCTTGAGATTTAGAAGCAAACAAGGAATAAATATTCTCATGGACTGTAATAATGAAATCTAGGATCTGTCTACCAGGCACAAACCCATTATGCTGAGGAGAGATTAAAAGAGGCAGAATCCCTAGTAATCTAGTTGTCAACACATTAGATATGATTTTATAGAAAGAGTTGCACAAGCTGATAGGGCAGAAAGAATTCAGAGAATTGGCTCCCTCCTTTTTTAGAATAAGGACAATAAAGGTAGCATTCAGTTCCTTCAGCAAAGATCGAGCCCCAAAAAATTCCTTAACAACACTATACACATCAACCTCCATAATATCCCAAAATCATTGGAAAAAGAACATGGGGAAGCCATCCAGCCAAAGAGCCTTATTACCATCAAATGAGAAAACAACCTTCTTTATCTCTTCGTTAGAAGGAATAGCAATCAACATTCTATTTTGATCAACTGTCAAGATATTCAGGATGGAATCAACAAGACTGTTCTAAGCTTCCAAGTCTAGTAGGGGATCAACCTTTAAAAGGTTAGCAAAAAACTCCACAACAGAGTTACAAATTTCTTCCTCACGCTCAAGTTTAATCCCATCTTTAAGAATATGATCAATTTTATTTGCAGCTCTATGCTTCAAAGTAGTAATATGAAAGAATAATATTTTTATCTCCAACATGTAACCAAAGAGATCTAGAATGTTGCTTCCAAAACAATTCCTCTTTTGATATAACATTATTGTATCTTGATAAAATGTCACTTTCTTTACAAATCTTTAGCACCTACGTATCCTTCTCTTTGAATTTTCTCTCGAATAAGGCTCAACTCCGACTGGATAGCCGATTTCATCATAAATATATCGCCAAAAAATTCTTTATTCCATTTTCTGACCTTTTCCTTAATATTTCTGAGCTTTTTAGCAATGCAAAACAACGCAATCCCATCAACCTCAACCTCCCACCAATTATTTATGCGGCTATGCAGGCTCGAGTGAGAGAGCCACATCTTTTCAAATCTAAAGGGAAACCTTGTTCTCCCCCCTTTAGGTTTTACCACAAAACTTATGGGAAAGTGATTAGATCTGACTCTAGACATCCCCTTCAAGGAACAAAAAAAAGGAAGCAACCAGTTTGTGGAAATGAGGGACCTATCTAGCCTCACTTGAATAAGCTCATCACCCACCCTTCTATTGGTCCAGGTGTAGCTAGCTCCCGAAAGATCTAGGTCTATGAGGCACTGCTTATTAATAAAATTAGCCAAATCCTTCTTGCTATCTAGTTGAATCTGGGATCACCAAAAAATTTCAGATTCTTGGAGAGTGGTGTTAGAGTCTCCCATAATAAGCCAAGGAGTATTCGAGTGGTTTCTTCAGAAAGAGGAAAGCATAACCCAAAATCTCCTTCTAGAAACCTTATCATTAGGTGCATAAATATTAGACAAAATCCAAGAAAAACCATCTCTCTTGTGCTTGAACAAAGTGGCAATGTTGCTACCATCCTCACATAAAGGGATACCTTGAACATATTGAGAGTTACATAAAGTAACAACTCCCCTAGAAGCACCATCAGAACTACTTCCTTGAGATTCACAAAACTTGAAAAACTTCAATCTTTCAACTCTATCCTTAGACATCTTAGTCTCTTGAGTAAGAAGAATATCCAATCTATGATCCCTAGCAAAATTATGAACAATATCTTGTTTATGGGAGCTATTAAGATCCCTAATATTCCATGATAAAATTTTCATTTCTTACCAGGGGAATGGAAGAGACTTTCGTGGATCATCTTCTGTGATCCATCAATGATATTTTGGAGACACTCCTACTCTCTCTACCATTTGGTGGATTTCCTTCTTGCACTTCGTGGAGGCCCACAATCTGCTCTAGCTCTATTTCTGGTGGAGATGCTCAGCTGCGATTTCTTCTTTCTCCTTTCAACTTTCGTATAGGAAATCTCCTCATGAAATTCAATATCTTCAAGGTTGATATTCTCTTTTTCATCCCTACTCTGCTCAGTCATAGGAGATTGAGCAGTGTCTGAAACTATTGTATTTGGATCCACAATTGATAGAATACCATTGTAGTTCAAGGTTGAAGAAACCTCTAGAATAGCACCGTTAGAGGCCGATATGCCAAAGGAAGAGCCCAACATAGGTGAAGATTGTCGACCTTTAAAATCGCAGTCCCGCTGCCCCTTTGAAGAGACCAAACCCTCCACATCACTGCCTTCATCACTCAAAATAACATTTTTAGACCCAACATCATTAGAAGGTTGGACCAAAACTTCTCCTTCTAATAAATCATCATTCTTTTTCTTTTTATCACTAGCTTCCATATCCAGACCAACATTGTCAATCTTAGCTTCCACGTGTTTAAAGGAAACTACATTTGATTCATCCTCCTCAGGTACCATCTTCATAACTTCCTGAATAGGGCTAGGGGACTTCCCCCCACCATGAATGACCTCATTAGGGTTACTAGAATCCACTTCATTTAGGATCACTACTGGATCTCTTCCCTTTTCAATTGGCTCAACAATAGGGTTACTAGATGCCTCCTCATTCATGCACTTTCCTGGTTCACCTTCCTTCTCATTCATCTTTTTAGGTTTCCAAACCCTAGGGTTAGGTTTGGACACAACCTTGTTAACATTTACGGGGAATTTTTTTGCCTAGTGTCCTGCTTTTTAATACACAAAATAGACAAAAGGCAACGATTAATATTCAATGGCCTGAGATAGACCCCAACTTAGACACAAGGTCTATCGAGGGAGGGAGATCCTTAAGTCAACAAATCCCAACACAAATATGAGCATAGACCATCCTTTTCTTGGCAGTTGTCATAGGGTCAATCAACAACAGTTCCCTAAAAGCTTAAGCAATACCTTTGAAGATATCCTCATGCCAATACTCCAGTGCAAGTCCAGGGAGCATGACCCATGCATGAAAAACTTCGAGAAAGAATCAAACATATCCATATTAGGGGTCCATTTTTTTAGAGTAAGAGAGGACCGCCTCATTACCCATGGTCTTCCATAGAGAATAGAAGGGATATCCTCAACACAAGAGAAGAATCCCCTCTAGAGGGCTGAAGTCTCCACCTGACCCTTTAACTTCCACCTCTTACTAAAAAACACCCTAACCAGGTCAATATTAGGTCTCGGGCCTGAAAATTTTCCAACAAGGGTCAAATCCATAACAACAATATTATGATCTATGACAATTAGGGATTTCAAGAGCGACCTTACCTCTATTTTTTTCAGAAATAACAACCACTGGGGGAAAGGAAGATTTCCCAATCGGTTTCACCCCAATAAAGAGGCCCAACAATTACCCATTGCACTTGATAAAAAATCCCACTCCGTATGACCCATAAAAGGTTTTACCATCCAATGAACCTGTGATTCACCAGGAGACCTCGTTCCTAGAACCTTAGACCTAGGGGCCCCATCACTCGGGTCCTCCTGAAACCCAGCTTTCAGATCCGTGTTGTCCTCAGAATCCACTTCCCCTTGAATATCAGTCCCGCTAGCAGGCATTGGAGACTGGGAACTAGCCCCCAACAGGTCTCTCAGCTGAATAAGGTGTGGCTCCTGTAGCTATACGAACACTTGTGCAATAAGCCCAAAGTGTAGGATTAAGTTGGATATGCCAATTTCGACTAGCGTCATTGACTGGCTTTTTAAGGATTTTAAGAATGGTTTTATTAGACGCTTCAGCTTGACCATTACCTTGGGGGTAATAGGGAGTGGAGAAGTGATGGGTAATGTGGAAGCGATCACAAAGTTCACGAATATCCTAGATTTTGAAGGGACGTCCATTATCGGTGATGATGGAAAGAGGAATACCGTACCGACAAATGATATAGTTAAGAACGAACGTAGAAATTTGTTTTCCAGTGACTTGTGTAAGAGGCATGACTTTAATCCATTTTATGAAATACTTTGTGGCAGTGATAATGAATTTGTGGCCATTGGAAGAAGGAGGGTGAATCTTGCCTATGAGATCGAGTCCCCACTGACAAAAGGGCCAAGGAGTTGCAATCGGTTGAAGTTCTTGTGCTGGCATATGAATAAGGTCTTCATGAATTTTACATTTCTTGACAAACTGATATGAATCTTTTTCCATACTGGGCCAATAATATCCAATCCTGATGAGTTTCTTGGCTAAGATAGGACCACTAGAATGTGGACCACATATACCTTCATGAACTTCACGTAACGCAATCTGAGCTTCATCCCCTTCTAAACATCTAAGAAGAGTGTCATCTAGACCTCGACGATATAGGATATCGACTAAAATGACATATCAGGAAGATTGATGAATGAAAGTATGATGTTGGTTGTTGGATAAGTCAGGAGGAAGGGTGTTGTTACAAAGGTATGTGAAAATGGAACCATATAACTAGGAATCGGGACCAATGACACATATCATTTCAGTAGGAGTGATATCATATGAGGGAACTAAAAGGTTATCCACTAAGAACTCATAGCGAGCTTCATTCTGCGGTAGATCAATTAGTGAGGCAATAGTAGCCATGGCATCTGCGGCTCGATTCTGCTCTCTTGGTATATGCTCAAAGGTTATCTTTATGAAATATTGCTTGAAGTCATCTACCATTTTCTTTTAAGGCATTAATTTTTCATCCTTTTTTTGGTAGTCATCGATTGCTTGACGAATTACAAGTTGAGAGTCCCCAAAAACATGAAGTTCCTGGATCTTTCACTGAATTGCAATCCGTAATCTAGTTGTTAATGCCTCATATTCTACTATGTTATTAGTGCAAGTAAATGACAATCGGTATGATTTGGGAATGGAATCCCCTTGAGGTGTGATAAAGAGGATGCCAGCTCCTGCACCATGTTGCGTGTACGAGGCATCAAAGTATAGTTGCCAAGGCTTCGTGTGTGATACCGCTAGGATGGATTCATCTGGAAATTCTAAAATTAGAGGAGCATCATCTATCATGGGTGCATCTGCTAACTGATCTGTGATAGCTTATCCCTTTATTGATTTTCTGTCCACATATTCAATGTCGAATTCACTCAAGATCATCACCCATTTGGCTAGTTTGATAGTAAGCATCACCTTATTGAGAAGATACTTCAATGGATCGATCCTTGCGACCAGCTTAGTTTTATGAGTTAGCATGTAATGTCATAATTTTTGCAAAGCAAAAACCACAATGAGACATGCACGCTCAATTGGTGTGTAGTTTATCTCATAACCAACCAAAGTACGACTAATGTAATATACTGCCTTTTCTTTGCCTTCAACATCTTGTTGCACCAAGAGTGCCCCCAGTGCTATTGGTGTAGCTAATATATAGAGTAACAGGGGTTGCTCTGGGACTGGTGGCATCAAGACTGGTGGATTTAGAAGACAATCTTTGAGTATCTGAAAATCCTATTGACAGTTATCATCCCATTTGAATTTGATGTTTTTGTGTAGCAAGTGTTGAAAAGGATGACATTTATCCACAAGTTGTGCTATGAATCTTCATATGGATTGGAGTCTTCCTTGTAAAGATCAAAGTTGATTGATATTTCTTGGAGGTGGCATTTCTAATATTGCTTTGACTTTTGTTGGATCGGTTTCAATTCTTCTTTTTGAAACAATGTATCCAAGGAGCTTCCCAAAGGTTACTCCAAAGACACATTTCTTGGGATTTAGTCTCACTTTGTATATTTCCAACCGATCAAAAACAACTGAAAGGATGTCCAAATGTGTGTCTCTGTCTAATGATTTTCCCAATAGATCATCAACATAATCTTCTATAGTTACGTGCATAAGATCATGAAAGATAGTAGTCATGGCTCGTTGGTATGTAGCGCCTGCATTCTTTAGCCCGAAGGGCATGACATTCCAGCAGAAAGTTCCCCAGGGACAAGTAAATGTTGTTTTGTGTTGATCCTCAGATGCAATTTTTATTTGATTGTAGCCAGAGAATCCATCCATTAAAGATAACATCGCATGGCCAGCTGTTAGATCTACTATCAGGTCAATGTTTGGCAATGGAAAGTCATCCTTAGGACAAGCTTTGTTGATGTCTCTGAAGTCTGTACATATTCTGATGCTGCGATCTAGCTTACTAACTGGTACTAAGTTGGAGATCCATTCAGGATAATCAATTGGTCGTATGAATCCGACATCCAACAATTTTTGAAGCTGCACCTTTACTAATAATGTCACTTGGGGATGCATCTTTCTTAATTTCCGTTTCACTAGCTTTGCTCCTGGTTTAACTGTCAAATGATGCATTAATAAATCCGGATCCAGTCCAGGCATATTGGCATATGACCATGCAAAATTGATTTGTCGCTCTGTGAAGAAACTTATGAACTTCAATCTTTCTCTCTCTTTCAGAGATTGTGCCACGAATATATTATGTTAAATCTCTTCTGTACCGATGTTTGTTTTGATGGTCTCCTCTACTAACATGGATAACTTTTCTTCATATGATATCGGGAGAATGTCGATCCTTCCATCTTTGGGTGCCTCTAAGAGGTTTTCACCCTCAGATACGTCCTTTCTTTTTACTTTTTTGGGGTCAGATAGTGCCACAATGTGGTTTTCACCGTAAAACCATGATTTGTTTTTATTTTTACATTTTTGCGACTAGAAGGCCTAACACCCTCACCAAAATATGCCACATTGTTGAGTTCTATAGTGTATCCCGCCTTATGGTCCCCAAGCGGAAGATCATCTCGTATGCCTAAATAATTGATGAAGGCCTCATCGTTTTGGAATGTGTCAAATTTTAAAGGTCCTTCATGGTCCCAATCAATAAGTTGGTGGTGAACAAGGGGAAGGCCTTCAATATTTTCAAAGTCAACGGGAGTAAGGGTGAAGATACAATTATATTCAGGTATGTCAAGGTAGTTGTCAAGGTCATCGTTGGCACTCTCCTCATCTGTGTTGATTTTGAATGAGTCCAAATTGTCATCACTAAAAGAATATTCTGGAACAAGTGTCCTCATTCTTCGTGATTTCGACCTAGAACCTAAAAACAAAGACTGTGTGGGATCCTCAAAAGTTGTTTCTTGACCAACTCTAAATTTTCTATGAAATTCCTCTTCTGTGGGTTCACCTGGTTCTCAGAATGTCTCGGTGAGTTCATAATCACTAGAGGATTTATCTGAACCCCATTCCCATTCATTAGAGTCGGTGGAATAGCAGTTCTTTTGTTGATAATTGGAAATCATGATTTGCAATGCTTCTTCTGATTTTCAAGCGTTTACCCTGGAAGATATGAAACCAAGCCCTTTTGAGTGCTGATTTTTAAATGTCAATTCTGGTTGCAAAGGTTAAGTGATACCTTCTTTTCTTAAGCCAAGAGGACTTTTACCATCGTACCCAAAATTTTGTAGGATCTTGAATCCTTTGCCATATTCTTCACATGGTATCTTGATGGGATATTGTGTATCATCTTTAGGGTCTTTGTAAAGCGTTTTGTATAAGTCTTCTTCTTCCATTTCACCCCACTTTTGGAATATAGTAAGATCCCACTTTAGCGTAATGATAGATACCCATTTAGAAGGATGTGGTCGTCCATATTATTTTGGTGAACTCATAACTTTCCATAAGCACATGGTTTGATTTAGAGTGTATTCACCCATGCCTTTGTCCTGATATTTCCCTTTAAGCTCACCTTGCTTTGATGTTGAAGGTTTTAATGATTCAGGGTCAATATATGCAGAAGATGGGATAGCCTCTCTATTAATTGGAATTATTGTCTCAGCTTTTGGCCTCAAATTATTGCAATATATAAATGGATTAGGATCACCATTAACTGTTACTTCAACTCCATTGTGAGGAAACTTAATGCATTGATGGTATGTAGATGGGATCTCTCTCATCTCATGAATCCATGGACGTCCTAGCAATATGTTGTATATGAGATTGAGGTCTAGGACCTGACAAACCACATCCTTTGTAATCAGCCCTACTATGAGAGGTATGACTGTGCCTTCGGATGAATGCTCTTCATCATCATATGCCTTGATGGTAATTTTGTTTGTAGCATTCACAGCTCTATCTGAATACCCCAATTGTATTATTGTGTTCAAAGTACATATATTGAGACCAACTCCTCCATCTATTAGGACTCGTTATATTTGATGTTTGTGTAGGAAGGCTTGAATGTGTAAAGGTGCATTATGTTTTTGGCTTATAGAGGCGTCGTCAGCTTCAGTGAATGTAAGAGAATGTGGAACAGAAAGGTATCCCACCATGGATTGAAATTGGTCCACGTTCAGGTCAATGGGGATAAAAGTTTCTCTCAAAGTTTTATCAAGGATAGCTTTATGTGTGGGGGGTATGCATAAAGGATCAAGGATGGAGATAAGTGTTAGCATCTTCCCTAACTGTTCTACCAGATCATACTCAAGTTTGGTTGTTGAGGAAGTGGTGATTTTAGCTAGAGCACCTTGCAAAGTGACCTTAACTCGACGAGTTGTGACATTACATTCAGAGGTAGATTCGGAAGAAGGTCCAATGCCTTTTAGGACAACTTTGGGTCTTTGGGTAGAATTTTTAGGCATTTTGTCCTTTATGATAATGGTAGAGACATAATTGTCCATCGAAATGTGATTAATAGTTGAATCATAGTTATAGGACGCTTTTGTATAGTTGGCTTGCTCATTTGTGGCTTTGGATTTTCCCTTGTCATGTTTAGGGAATGGTTCCTTAAACATCTCATGTTCTTGATTGGATGTATGCCCCTCGATCTCAATGTCACCTCTATCAATGAGATCCTATATGATGATCTTCAAGCGATGACAATTTTTTGTTTTATATCCCTTGCTCTTGTGATATTCATAGTACACATCATCATTCCACCAATTTGGTTTGACCTTTGGCTCATATGGAGGATTGTCTGGAATTGTTATTATCTTGTTTGCCACTAGCTTCTTGAAAGTTGATTCAAGTGGTTCTCCCAATGGGGTGTATTTCCTTCGTGGTTTTGAATTTGTTTGAGTATTTGTGTGGTTGTTTGTAGAACTTGATCTAGAAAGAATGATTTTGGGTCTCACTGTCTTAGCATCAACAACACCGTCATTTACTATGTTATTATTCTTGTTCCAAAATTGTGGCTTGTCTTTTCCTTTAAAGTCCTCTTTGTTTTCTTTGAATATCTTAATGACTCCTTGCTCAATTAAGACCTTCTCTATTTCTAAGCCTTTCTCAATGACGTCCTTGAAAGTGGACAAAAAGGATTTCCTCAAGTCATAACCAATTTCTCTGTTGACATTCTGTGTGAACATCTCTACCATTTATTTTTGTGGAATTTCACAAGAGCATCTGTTGGCTAAATTCCTCCATCTTTGTAAGAATGATGAAAATGACTCCCCATCTTTATGTTTGGTATTGCACAAAGTGGTAACTGATATGTCTGTCTCTATCTTATATGATAAATGTTGGATAAAAGCTTTTGCTAGACCACCCCATGACTTAATTCCAGGTGGAAGTTGGGAGAACCATTCCATATCTTGATCACCTAAGCTTTGTGGGAACAATCTCATCAAGTATGTTTCTTCTGCTGCTACCTCAATGCAAGCTATGAAGAACTATCTTATGTGTGCCTTAGGCTATCCTTTGCCTCTGTACTTATCAAACTTAGGTGTCATGAAGTGTGTAGGAAAAGGAGGCATTGGAATGCTTTTGTCAAATGGATAGGGACATATGTCTCTCATTGTGTAAGTTGGCTTTGTTGTATTAATGTCCTCCATTTTCTTTTGTAAGTCCTTTATTTGTTGTTCCAAATTGTTCTTGGGTGGAGACCGATTTCTTGGACCATATCCCATGCCTGAGGAACCTGGTGGAGGAGGAGGATACTACATATATGGATGGTATTAATCATAAACATGTTCATATGGAGGAGGTCTATAATGATACTGCGTATAGGGACCACTTGGTATAGAGTCATAGTAAGGAATAGAATATCTGCTTTGTCCATGCATATCATATTCTATAGGCATGTCATGAGTTTGTTCTTGTGTAGTGCCCCCAAATTTGACACGAGGTTTTCTTGTGTCTAAATTTTGAGCCTATTTCTGGATATTCAATTGTTTTGGAGGTTGGTCCTTAGCATTGGTATGCAATTGAGTGTATTTATCTGCATAAGACTTCCATAATGGTCTACGTAGACAGAGTTGTTCATGAGATGCGCTTTCATGAGTATCATAAGCTTGACCATGTGTATTTGGGACCTCAGGTTTTTGAAACAAGGATGATGGTGACTCAGGCATGAAACGTGGTCCTCTAGTACCTCCACTATTAGGTCTCCTTTGATCCATGTTGAGTTGAGTTTCTTGCATAGGTCGATTTTCCACTATTTGAGACATGTCAAAATCATGAGGTATCTTAGTTCCACTTTGTACCATCACTTGTAGAAAATATAGTCTATCTCTTCTCATGATTTCCTCAACCAATCTATTAAAATGGGGATCCATAATAGAGTCTTCCACTTCTGTTGAATATACTGAAATGTTGTCCACATTGTCATTGTGTGTATCATTGTTGTTTGTATTATCCATGTTCTCAACATTTTGATTGTTTCTATAAATGTCCATGTCAAGTAATGTGGTATGATCAGAATTGAAAAAGATATCATTGTCGTATTCATAACCACTCATGTTTGCGGACTCTTGAGCCTCATTAGCTTCTCTCCTAGATTTTTGGGAATGGATTTCAACCATGAACTAGGTCCTGACCAAGATGTGTAAGACTAGATGAAAATGGAAAGAGTATGGAAGACCAAGAGTTGGATGGAATGTAAATGAATCTGAGGTGTACTTGCAATGTCCAAAGTGTAAGACCAAGTATGTATGTAGTAGAGTAGGTGTGACTTCCAAAGAGATGATAGATCTCTTGATGAGGTAAGTTGACCATGACTATAAGTAGGACCAAATGAGACCCAAAGGTGATAGACCTTGATGAGGGACCAATTAGCAAAATGTTGTTGTATGTATTGTGTTAACAAAGCAAGATGGGGACAAGCAAGTGACCTTGTGACTCAAGTTTAGACAAATGTGGATGTAATGCAAGATGTAAAGCAATGATGAACTCTGTGAGACCCAAAAATAGGTTGAATTCTAGATGAAAACCCAGAGAAATAACCTAGGAAGCTCAAGAATTTAGAAACTAATTGCTCTTGTTTGTTGGATGGTAAGTTTTTTCCAATATTAAACATAGATGTGCCTGTATACTTCACAGACGTGGTTACCCAACACAGACATGATTAGACACTGCACATACACGTTTCTGAGAATTTGTGAATTCTGTTTGCTTATGATAACACATACGCGTTTCTGTCCTACGCAGACGTGGTTACAGGACACAGACGCGTTTCCAAAATCTAAGTGCAATTTTCTCAATTTGTGAAGTTGTTGTTGTGACCAAATCTGAATTTTTGACCGTTTTTCGTGACAAGAGGACACAATGTTGATGAGGACTCAATGTTTGCAAGTGTTTAGACTCAAAATGACTCAAGGAAAAGTGTGTTGTTTGATGTAAAAATGTTTTTGCATACACTTGAAGACACAAAAGACACAATGTTTTGATGTTTGGTCTTGAATGTTTGAATGTTTATAAGTAGACAAGCACAATTCTTATGGTTGGCCAGGACAATAGTTGTTGATCCCACATGGGGTTTCCCCCGAGGCTACACTATTCAAAGCGGATACTTAGATGCTTGACCCCACTGGCTCCACCCTTGACACTCACTTCTCTGGGGCAACCAAGCACCAGTCCCCATGAAAACTCCTTGTAGCGAACTTTGTATCTCTACTAATAACGATATGTGTGTGGGCCACTCCAGAGGTCCAACCTCCTGCCCCAACAACTAGAAGGATTTTAGTTTTCTAAAACAAAAAGGTGCTAGTAAGGGCATCCACTCATGTGGCCATACATGCAACACTTTTAGCTTTATAAATACAGAAGGCTCCCAGCCGATAGGGGTTACGCCCTACTACTGATCAAATAAATTTGATCAAATGGGTTTATGGGGAGACATACTGTCGGTATGAACTAATCAACAAATGTTACCCATGGCTTTCACCATGTATACAATTATTTATAGTGGTTCGAAAGAGGTGGGTTTTTCTCGCTACCACTTGGGTCGTTCCCTCCTCTCTAGTAGTCCTAATGACCACACAGGGAGGCAGGCCCTCTAAAGATTAAACACAAAGAGCCTATTGCCCAAGACATAAAAGACACTGGTTCAATTTTAGTGCACCAATTGAAGTGTTTGGTAATCCATGAAAACAAGGCACACGATGAAGATAAAAAGAAAACCCTTTCTAGAATTATGCAACAAAGATTTGTTAGTAGTTTTGCAATAATACCCCTCCTGCAAGCGCACAAGTTAGGTAAATTTTAGTTCCAAAATACTTTGTGAAAAAGGTGCCTTCGACAATGTGATTTGCTTCAAGGACAAGCTGCACCAATTTGTTAGCTAGATCACAAGTTGTGGTGATAATTTGTTGTTGGTTATAGGTTATTTTTCCTATAACCAACAACAAGAATCAAATCTCATAATCTCATAAACTCAATATATGCACCGCAAATTAAGTCCTAAATGCATAAAATCAATATATGCATTTATACTCTTAATCTCATAAACTCATATAAGTATGGGTCTGCACAATATATGCACTAAGTTCCTGTGATAGCTACCCTGCATTAATGCAGCAACTAGAATCTATGTGGGAAAGTAAGCAAGAATCAAAACAGCTAAATGGCTATAGGAAAACTTTGCATTAACATAAAGCTTACTCAAGAAATACTAACTATCTGGCACTACTAAAAGATTTCAAGGAGGAACAGGATATGAAAATAGAACAAGGAAAAATGATAAGGTATGATTAGACATTTTCACTACTAACAGGATATTGTTGACCTCACACTACTAAGGATTCACACTTCCACTCACCATGAATGAAGCATACATGTAGAGCTACAACTATCTCACCCAAAGTCACCCCAAAGAGACTAGGGTCTAGAAAATATCTCTTCAATGGATCCACAAAACACACGTTTTTCTTGATCATGTAAAACCTAGAAAACCACAGTGTTCAATAAATCCCATGCAAATCCATACCCACTTCACATCTAAATGAAAAAAGTTAAAAAACACCAAAAAGGGCTAAACCAAAACAATGGAAAAACATAGATGAGCATCACTATAGATTTCTAATGGAAAATATTAAAAACCTTTAGATCTGAGAAACATGAATCTAAGCCATGCAAGTACAACCATCCATAAGGAAAAACTAGTTCAGGAACTCTAGGCTCATTTGTAGGCCAACTCCACAACCACCACTAGTAAATGAATCTAAGGTAGATAAATTATTCCAGAAGCTTCCAAATCACCGAATGATAAACTTCATAGCCTCCATGCACCAACTTGACATGATAAAGTGTTGAAATCAAAATATATATCTTTAAGGTTTTATTTCGTCATTTTGATTTCAGATCTGGTCTAGAGGTTACATTTCAAAATTGCACAACTCTACATGTTTCCCCCTTTCCCTCCACCCCTCTGCACACACTCCATAGATTCGTAAAGTATAAAGAGCTCCCATCAAGACATGTGTAGGAAGGAGAGGTGGGAATTGATTTAGAAGAAGCTTGGATAAATGACACACAACGCTCCTTCAAGGCTTCATTATTAGGTGATGGATATTATACCAATTAAAGGGAGGTGTAAAATCTGATGTACCTCGATTATTTGCTAAATAAGTTTCATTAATAGGAGATTATGTTGTTGAAGGAATCATGGTATTAAAGGGATAAATGCATCCCACTTCATCATGAACAAAATCATCAGGATTACGATAAACCTTGATTGTATGAATTTAATTGTTATATATGAATTTGATTTTGTGATGAAGAGTAGAAAAGATTTCTTTCATAGGATTAATCCACAATCTACCTAGAAGAAGGTTATAACTAAGATCATTGGGCATGACATGAATATGAGTAGGTAAAGTCACAAGTCCTAATTTGATAGGTAATATGACTATACCAAGTGAATCTCTAGGAACATTATCAAAGCGACAAACACAAAAAGGATTGGGTTAAATAAAAGAAAATCCCAATTTATCTTTTCTAATAAGTCACAAAGAATAGGATATAAAGCTGAAGATTTCAAGGAGGAACATGATATGAAAATAGAACAAGGAAAAATGATAAGGTATGATTAGACATTTTCTTGAGACTCTCCATGAATAGAAATACTAAATGTAAATTATTAAATCTTGGGATTGCCTTGTCAAGGTATGGCCAGGTATTAGGGCTCGCAATTATTAAAGGCTAGGACATAATTATATAGCAAACTGGTTGCAGAGGAGAGACCAATGGTCAAGGGGAGGAACCCTTAACCCTAGTGTGTACAGAGGAATGTCAGTCAAGGAAGGCAGGGAAGTGCACAAACTTGCCATGGTGTACATGCAAGCAACCTGGCCATACCTTGACAAGGCAGTCCCAAGATTTAATAATTTACATTTAGTATTTCCGTTCATGGAGTCTCAAGAAAATGTCTAATCATACCTTATCATTTTTCCTTGTTCTGTTTTCATATCATGTTCCTCCTTGAAATCTTCAACTTCATATCTTATTCTTTGTGACTTATTAGAAAAGATAAATTGGGATTTTCTTTTATTTAACCCAATCCTCTTTGTGTTGGTTTCTTTGATAATGTTCCTAGAGATTCACTTGGTATAGTCATATTACCTATCAAATTAGGACTTGTGACTTTACCTACTCATATTCATGTCATACCCAACAATCTTAGTTATAACCTTCTTCTAGGTAGATTGTGGATTCATCCTATGAAAGAAATCTCTTCTACTCTTCATCACAAAATCAAATTTATATATAACAATTAAATTCATACAATCAAGGTTTATCATAATCCCGATGATTTTGTTCATGATGTCAAAGTGGGATGCATTTATCCCTTTAATACCATGATTCCTTCAACAACACAATCTCCTAATCTTGTTTAAATGTTAATAATCCTTAGATTTTGTTCATGATGAGAGAAGAAATAATGATTCGCATAAGGGTTAGGGCTCGCAATTTGGATCTTTTGCCTCTTGCTTGTTGGAGTTTTCCCTGCCTGCAAATTCCATTTAGGGTATCATAAGGATTTTATTTTGGTTCTATGACTCTGCTCCACGATGCTTTTCTCTACAACATTGGTGGCCAGCATCATGGCTCACCAAAGGTCTTCTCGAGTTCTCGTGTTGCTGCCTTTATTAATTGTGGCTCTAGAGGTTACATTTCAAAATTGCACAACTCTGCGTGTTGCCCTCTTTCCCTCCACCCCTCTGCACAAACAAATAATAAATCATCAACATCACATAGCTGAACATAGTGGGAATAATGAAAATAATAGAAATATTGTTGGGGAAAGGTCTATACACTGTGTTGATAACACTAGAGGATCAACCTCTAGGCCTCTCTTTCTAACCTTCACACCAAGAGAAGAACAACTCCAGGTAGTTGCAGTTGCTCCTTTTGGTGACAAGCAAGGCAAGCTTACCTAAAACATAGCACTTTACCTCTGAATTTGAGGGAGCAATGGACCTTTGATAAATTCATGAATTAAAGGAATAGGAGGAATGGTGGAAGGAATGGTCATTATACTCCACCAAGGACAGATTATCAACAAGCTCTTGGTAAGATCACAATGCCATATTTTGATGGGAGTAATAAGTGTACAACTAGGACATGGGTGCAAAAACTTGATAACTATTTGTCATTGAGACCAATGCCTGAGGACAACGCCATAAGGTTTTCTACAGTACATTCAAAAGGGGCTTCTCATGAGTGGTGGTACCATGGGTTGATTTCTCTTGGTCACAATCTCATTACCACATATGATGAATTTACTAATAGGTTGATTGAAAGATTTGATGTCAAGGACCCTGAAGTAAGATTTTGTGAGTTAGCACAATTAAAGCAACATGGATCTCTTGAAGCATATGTTACTGATTTTCAGAAATTATCAATCATGGTTCCTAATATTAGTGAAAGGAGATTGGTAGTGCTATTCATTGAAGGATTAATGGAACCATTGAAGGGCTGGTTGAAATCCTTTGATCCAACCTCATTACAAGAGGTAATGAAAAAGGCATGAAGCATGGAGTTTGAACACCTTCCAAGAAGCTCTCATCCAAAGGACCATCTTCCTATCATGACAACAAGAAAATTCCCAAAAAGGAAGACAAGACAAAAGTGAAATCAACTTTCCCCCTAGATCGTGAGACACTCAATGACTTGAGGAAAAAAAATTGTGCTTCTGTTTCAAAGGACCTTATGATGCAAATCACAATTGTCCTATGAGATGTAAGGGGAAATCTAATCATTCAATGTGGGCTCTTTTTGAGGATTCATAATTAGATCAGCAGACAGAAAATGGTGATCCTAAATTAAAAAAAATTGAGCATGATGAGGAAATAGAGGAGGAAGTGAAGCTTAAGGAGGCACGTCTCACTAGCTTTTAGCGTGAAGGTTCTTTTAGGATGTGTGGAGTTCTTGCTGGTCAAAAAATTATCACTCTACTTGATACAGGTTCCACACATAATTTTATGATGCTAGACATGATGAGAGACGTGGCATACGCATTGAGGATTTTTAGGGAATTCGAGTGAAGGTTGCTGATGGTTACACTCTCAAGTGTCACAAAATGATTTCAAATCTTCCCATGTGCCTGAATAACTATGAGTTCAAGGCAAATTTTTATGTGGTGAACATGGGAGACACATATATGGTTTTGGGAATGACATGGTTACATGACATAGGAATATTCACCCTCAACCTTCATGAGATGGAAATGAGATTTGAAATGGATGGAAAAACTCGTGTTAAAAGAACTCAGAGACACTAGTTGTAGGACTATTTCTTTCAGAAGGATGGAACCTCTCATGCGACATGACATGGTTGAGTGGGTCGCAAGATGTGTTTTGATGCCAATGATGGTATGATGAAAGAATAAGTATTCGGTAGATTACTGAGAGGGGGGGGGGGGTGAATCAGTAAACTGATACAAACTTCCCAATCTCAAACTCAAACTCACAAAGTAAACTTATCAATAGAATATCAATGTCAAGATCAATACTCATAAGAATACTCAACATCAATGCAGAACAACTTTCTGCTCCTACATGAACCATAACAATCAAAAGTCTCATAAACGGGGTGGAATGGGAGAGCTAGGAGGAGTAGGAAGTAGCAATGGGAGAATTCAAAATTCAAATTCTCTACAAGGTGGGAACTCTGGTTCCAATGGTGGGAGCGGCCAAAACAATGTAGTTGCCCCCATAGGAAAGAAGGATAAGCCTCCGGACATTCTAGTGGCTTTTGACATCCCGCAGAGTAGTGGTACTCTTCCAGAGAAGAAAGAGGGTTCCTCTGGGCTTTTGGGGGAGGGGTCCAGCGGGGGGCCCATCCCACGTGATGAGTCCTTGGAGATGGGAAAAGAAATAAAAAAATGGTCTTCCCTTTTTGGAACTAAACCATCTGGTAAATCCTCTTTACCTCCTGTCAAGAATATTTATGATCCTTCTGGTGGTAAGTTCGCTATCTCTATTCTTGATCTGGTTTTGGATCATAATATAAATAGTATGTCAAATTACTTCGTAGGCAAATTTATGGGTTCGCGTCCTAATATCGAAGTTGTTAGGGGTTATGTCAAACGAAAATGGGCCCTGAAGGGTAATGTTGAAATCTCGGTTTTACCTAAAGGCCTCCTGTCTTTTACTTTTTCATGTGAAGAAGATAAATTGAGGATACTATGTGGGAGTCCCTGGATGGTAGGAAAGACAACTTTGGTTCTTCGAAAATGGCATCCAAATTTGAACATGAATGACTCTCTTTTGGCACAAGTCCTAGTATGGGTAAAGCTACCAGGTTTGCCTCTTGAATATTGGGCAGAGAGCATTTTCTCAGGAATTGCAAACTCCTTTGGTGAACTCCTCTCTATAGACCCAGTCATAGCTTCAAAAAGGAGACTCACTCATGCTAGGTTTTGTGTAGGGATAGCCCATGATGCAGATATGCCAGAACAGATAGATCTAGTGTCAAAGTTGGGAACATGAAAACAACAAATCGAATATGAATATATCCCCTTTGCCTGCTTCCATTGTAAAAAAGTAGGTCATTGGGCAAAATCATGTCCAATCAAGCCGAGAGTAGAATCCAAGCAGTGTAGATTGAAAATCAAAAGGTTCCAAAAAAAATGGTATGGCAAGTTAAAAACTCAGAGAACAAGGAAACAAACTATAATCACTTTGATCCATTGGGGGAGAATAAGGAAGTGTCCTCAACTTCTGTCTCTAGCCCTTCAACCCAGGAAGTATTGAGAAACGAGTCAACCAAAGTCAACACCTTTGTTACAACTCGAACAGAGGAACTGAAAGATCAAACTGAATCTTCAAATGACATAGCTGAAGTGGTAGCTGACACTTATGTGGGAAAGGAACTACAAGAGAAAGATGACCAACCTGAGGAAGGGGAGATCCTTGGCTCCCAAGAAGAAAAGACTGACTCTTCATCGCTCATGACAAGTTCTAAAATACAAGAAGCCCAAAAATATGCAATACTAGGTATGAACCTTTCAGACTCATACCAGAGCTCAAAAATAGTAAACAGTGATTTAAATGCTTCCAGAATCCCTAACTGGGGTAACGAAGAATAAATTTCCAAAATCCTCAGTAACCTGAAAGCGGCTCCTGAGATAGATGCTGAGTGGAAAATACCAAAATACAGGAACAAGAAAGGAACCACTCCCTCGGCTTCTCATCTAAGGAAATCCAGCAGAATAGCTCAAGTTGATGTTGGGTATATCTCCTCTTCCCCAGGTCACCAGTAAGAACATTGCAGATGGGACCCAGAAGACTCTTAAGGAGTTAGGAATCGGTAAGTAACTATGAAGATTATCTCTTGGAATATTAGGGGACTCAATAATCTTCATAAACATGACATCATTAGGAATATGATAAGGGACAGTAAACCTGATGTTTTTCTAATTCAAGAAACTAAAATGAGTAGAGAAAAAGTTGAATCTTTGAAGTTTTTCAAAAATGGTAATGTCAGTGGTGGTAGTTCGGAAGGTGCTTCGGGAGGCATAGCTACCATCTGGAACCTTAATACTGTCAAAGGCCATATTCTTATTCAGGAAAATAATTTCTCTTGTATGAAATTTGAGCATTTAAAAGATGGTACTTCATGGGTCCTCACTAACATTTATGCTCCTAATACTTTGAAGGCTAGAAATTCCTTCTGGAAAAAACTTATAGAAGCTAGGGACAGTTTCATAAATCTTAGCTAGCTGGTCATGGGAGACTTCAATACTCCTTTGAGAGAGGAGGAAAAATTTGGAGGAAGCCCCTCTCAGTTAGAAAGTAGGTTGGCCCTCAGCTGGAAAGTAGGTTGGCCCTTATGGACTTCATTAATACTCAGGCTCTCAATGATGTGGAAATACAGGGATGCAATTACACTTGGACTAACAGGAGAATTGGTAATGATCTTATCCAAGTTCGTCTTGACAGGACTCTCATCTCTGATGACTAGTACAGTCATTATTTTTGTTCTCTGTCGGCCCACATTCGAGTTGGGTCAGATCACTTTCCTATCACCTTCATTGCTGACTCAGTTAATAAAAGGAGACACTTCCTCTTCAGATTTGAAAAAATGTGGACCCTTCACCCAGATATCAAAAGTAATATTCAGAAATGGTGGAGTATCCAAGTTGAGGGAACTGCTATGTATAAAGTTGTTAAGAAGCTTAAAAGTGTAAAGGATAACATAAGACTCTGGAATAAATCTAGCTTTGGGAATACCTTTGAGGCTAAAGGTAAAGTTGAGGAAGACCTTAAAAAAATACGGGCCCAAATTCATAAGGATGGTTTCAGTACTGTGTCCATTGCTGATGCAAATGAGACTCTCAAAAATACCATGATATCATTGCTAAAGAGGAAACTTTTTGGAAGCGGAGATCAAGATGCATTTGGCTTAAGGAAGGAGATAGGAATACTAGATTCTTTCATTTGTCGATGATCAAGCATAAAGTAGCTAATAGGATAACCAAACTAATGGTGGATAATGGGGAGTTGGTCAAGGAGGAAGAAATAAGGAACGAAGCTAAAAGGTATTTCTCGGAACTGCTCAAGAGGGATCACAGATTGGATGTTGAAGCTCAAACTTCTTTCCTTCATAACATCCCTTGTCTCATTGATGATCAAATGAACGCCTCCCTCTCTTCCATTCCTTCGATCTTGGAAATCAAAAATGTTATTTTTTCTTTTGACGGTAACAAAGTGCCTGGCCTAGATGGTTTCCCCATGTTCTTTTTCCAAGATTTCTGGGACATTGTCGGGAAAGATGTCTCCAATGGGGTCAAGGAATTTTTTGGGGCTAGAATTTTTTTGAAAGAAATCAATGGTACTTTCATTGCTCTCATCCCCAAAACCCAAGTTGTAGACTCTATGGACAAGTTTAGACCTATCAATCTTTGCAATTCTTTTTATAAGATTATCTCCAAGGTTCTTACTACCACAATTATGTCTGTCCTTCCTACTTTGATTAATCACCAACAAAATGGTTTTGTCCCTGGAAGACAAATTCTTGAGTCTATTATAACTGTCCATGAGAACATTCATTCTCATGTTAGAGCTAAGAAGCAGGGTCTCATCCTCAAGCTTGATCTCTCCAAAGCCTATGACAGGGTTGAATGACCTTTTCTTGTGAAGGTTCTTATGGATTATGGTTTCTCCACTAGAGTTATTGACCTCTTCAGCCAGCTTATCACCTCTACCTCTTTTTTTGTTCTTGTCAATGGTTCCCCATCCCCCTTTTTCCAAGCTTCTAGAGGACTAAGGCAAGGGGATCCCATTTCCCCCATCCTCTTCATCATTATGGCAGAATGTTTTGGAAGGTCAACAGAAAATACGGTTATGCAAGACTCCTTTAAGGGACTCCAACCTTCTTCTGCTAACCTCATTTGCTCCCACCAACAATTTGTCGATGATACTATTGTCATGGGAGAATCTAGTATCTTTGAAGCTAAAATCCTGAAGAGTACTCTTTGTAAGTTTGCCTCAACTTCTGGTCAACTTATTAATTGGGTAAAAAGCAAAGTTTTTTTCATCGGTACTCTTGAGAGAAGACAACAAAGAATCAGCAGAATCCTGGATTGTAGGATCGTTGATCTTCCTGCGACCTATCTTGGTCTCCCCATGGGCATTGCACCTCCTGATCCTTTTTGGAGCTCTCTAGTGGATAAATTTCATAAAAAACTAGCTGGTTGGAAAGGAGCCCTTTTAAGTCAGGTTGGAAAGCTCCAACTTCTAAAAGCTTCTCTTCAAATTATACCGATTTATGCCTTAAGTCTTTTCATGATTCTAGTTAAGTATGCTGACACAATTAACAAAATTCAAAGAAAATTCCTATGGTCGGGGGTTGAGGACAAGAAAAGAATGTCTCTGGTGGCTTGGGACCAGGTTTGTAGACCGAAAAGTAAACGAGGTCTGGGCCTAAGGAGAATCTGAACCTTAAATGAATCTCTCCTATCCAAACAAGTCTGGATAATCTAGCGAAGTAAGTACTCTCTAATGTCCTCCTCTCTTTCTTCTTTTATCAATTCAGAATTTAGTATTAATGGATCCCATATATGAAATCATGCCTCTAAGTGTAAAGAAAGCATTGCTAAAGGTGTGATTTGGAAAGTAGGAAATGGCAGGAAAGTTAAATTCTAGGAGGACCCCTGGCTTTTTGATAAACCCTTGATTGAAATCAATGAATGGGCCCCTCATGCTCCCTCCTGTATTAGAATTTTTGGCTCTTTAGTTGCAAAGTATTGGTTTGGCAATAAATGGAAGAACATTGAAAGTATCCACCCTAGCCTTACTAATCTCAAGATCCATCTGTCTTCGGTTTGGTTGAATAAAGAGGAAGACTCCCTTATTTGGAAACATGAACCCAAAGGAATTATAACTGTTTCCTTAATGTATGGTGTCCTTTCCCCCACCCCTCCTGTTAATCCTTTCTGGTCTAAAGCCTGGATTAAGGGTTTGACCCCCAAAATCAATTTTTTCTATTGGACCATCCTTCAAAATAAGATCTTGACCCTAGACAACCTCAAGGGCAAAGGTTTTGCCTTCCCTAATAGGTGTGCTTTGTGTCTTCAGGATAAAAGACTCTGTGGACCACTTGGCCATCCACTGTTCCTATTCTACCTCAGTCTGGGAAAGATTTCTTAAAAAATTTAGCATTGATTGGGTGTTTCCTAACATTATCAGTGAACTGTTCTCCTCCTGTAATTTTCATTGAACTAACTCCTTTTTGAGATCTTTGTGGCAGCTATCTCTTCCTCACATCCTGTGGGGATTATGTAAAGAAAGAAATAATCATATCTTCAGGGACTTATCCCTCAATTAAGATATTGTGTTCCAAAAAATACAATGGGCAATTGTGGAGAATATTGGGATCATTGAGGGTCCCTATTTCTTGACCAACCCTCTGGAATCCAATATTTTAAGCTCCTGGAATTTTAAGATTGCTGGCAGTTCTGACCCTAATCAAAATAAAAGACTTGAAGCTAGGTGGCAAACCCCCCCTCATGGTTGGTTCAAAGTCAATTTTGATGGTGCTGCAAAAGGTAACCGAGGCCCTGCGGGTTGTGGAGCTATTCTTAGAGATGATAAAGGTATTTGCAAGGAAATGGTTGTTGTCCCAATAGGGAGCCAAACAAACCATAAAGCATAAGCAATGGCAGCTCTCCAAGTTATTATCTGTTATAATATTTAATCTTTACTTAGCCTAGGTTTATTTGTATTTAGTTTAGGATATTCCTTTGGAATTCCTACATGTAATTTGTCCTCTAGTACATGTGTGAGGACAAGTCATTTCTTTTATTTTCCTTTATTAAGGAATATTAGATTTCCTCCATAAGAGGATGTGGACACATGGCACACACATTTTATGAATGGTGGCATTCATAGATTTGGGAGTTACTTTGTAACTCCTCTCCTCATCTCTATTTAAGAGATGTCTCCTCTCTCATTTCTTCTTAATGACAATATTGTAAAGAGCTTCTTGCTCTCTCTCTCTCTCTCTCATTTTTAGGCATTGCCTCATTCATAATATCACAAGGGGTTTTTCTTTGCTTTTCCCCTTTCAAAAGTTCTTGTGCCTCCTTCTTCACATTTGGGTGATGCTCCAAGGTTATTGCTTTTCTCTTGGTAACAATTACTTCATCATAAACTTTCTTGGATTAATTTTCCTTTCCTTGCTCTTTTATTTCCTTTCATGGTATCAGAGCAGGTTTCTAATCCTTGTTTTAAGTTGACATTGATGAAGGTTACCATTCAGTGGAGTTCACCTTGTTGGAGGCATTATTGAGAGGAGAAGAAGTTCTTTTCTAATATTTTCTATTGTGCAGGTTTTGGTTTCAGATTTTAATTTTTTTTTTTTTCAAACTTGTTAACAAGTTTGCCTGCAGGTTTAATCTTTTATTCTAGTTAGTTTTTATTAAAAAAAGGGCTTTGGAAGGCTTGCCGCCAAAGTTCCTTCTTTCTAGTTTAAATTTAATTATTTTTTAAAGTTTTGGAAGGCTTGCCGCCAAAACTCCGGTGCTAACTTCTTTTCCTGCATACTTTAGATTTCTTATTCATTTGTTTTGGAAGGCTTGCCGCCAAAACAGTTTCATTATAAAGTTGTTTCTCTGATTCATATTGCAGGTTCTCACATTTTGTTTACTTGCAAGCTTTTTTGATTAAAAACAAGAAATTTCAGCTTCCTTGCAGGATTTTGTTATCAAATTTTTCTCAGTTTCTAACCTCATTCTCAGAATACTAACTCTTTTTTTAATATCTATTGATCTATTTCAATCTTTGTTTGTTCTTATTTCAGCCTGGTTTACTTTACATAATAAATCTTACATTTTTTGTGTATCTAGAAACCATTTCGTTTTCAGTAGCTCTTGAGTGCGTCTATAAGTCCTGTCTGCAATTCTGGGTAAGCTTGGCTTACATTCTTGTGTGGGTTAAGTTTGCATTCACTGCTGGAATTTGCAGCGTATTGATAATCAACACCAAAAATTGTTTACCCCTGCACAAGTTCTGTTTTTGCATGTATTTATTGTGACAACTCGAATGCTTGTCTGCAAAGTTATTATAAAAAAAAAAACAATCCTTGTTCTATTTGTCAAAGTTTTGTATTCTGAAAGAAACCTTTTTTTAAGTTAGTTACTTTAATACGATACAATTTTTATTTTAGGGGCTCATCATATGATTCCTTACATTTTTTTTATGGTATAGTTTGAAGGGGCTCATCGTATTAGCTTATATGGTGCAGAAAAACTTATAACATACTAACGTCAACTCTTACCATAAGACAAACGATACAATATTTACCGCACATTATTTTTTCTGTTCATTTGCATTTTGGTTTACCGCACATTATTTTTTCTGTTCATTGTGTTGTTTCAACGTTCTTCTTGCCCTTCTAATCCCCGGCCTCCTTTGGAACCTTCTTTTCGGCCTTGGCTATCGTCTTCTTCTTTGTAATAGGCCTCTTCTCTGCCTTAAGCACCATTAATCCTGCAAATTTCAAAATCTGTGTGCGAAAGACTATAGAAGTTCAACACTGTAGAAGTTCGAACTCGGCCGAGTGGGAAAGAGTTGGTGGGACTCGAACCCAGGCTGCCAAACCCTAAAGCCGTTAAGAGCACCTCTAGCCTCTGTCAAGCCTGCCCATGCATGTTTGTAACGTTGCTTACCTGTAAGTCTTTCCAGAACGTCTGTAGATTCTCTGCATAGTAACGCCATTTAATATATACAAAATTTTTAGAAAGTTTATTAACTTTTAAAAAAAAAGTTTAAATAGTTAATAACGTTAAAAAAAAATTTAGTTATAAAGTTTTTTTTAAATTTCAAATAAATTAAAGTCTTTGAATAAAGTTTTTCTAATAAAGCTTTTAATATAAAATAGTTATTAAGATTTACAATTTGTTTAAATAAATTTTTTTTAAAAAAAAATCAATTTCAATTTGTTATTAAAGTTTGAATATAATTTTTTTTCTTTGGTAAATATTTTTTTTTTTTTTAAATTTGTTATTTAAGATTTGAATATAACATTTTTTTTTACATAAATTTTGCTATAATTATTACTCAAATCTGGTTTATTTTTTAAATCAAGGAGGTTAATTTTTTATTTTTTATTTTTTAATCAAAGGGGTAATTTTATTTTTTTTACAAACTATTATTTTGCTATCATGTCTACATTAATTCCAGAAATTAAATTAAATAGTTCCAATTATCATTCTTGGAAAACACATATCTCGTTTATTTTTCGTTTCAAACACCTTTTGGATGTTGCGACTGATAAAACTTTTGAACCCGCTACATCTGCTCCTCAAGCCGACCTAGATAGATGGAAGGCTCAAAATGAGGAAGCACTTGGTTTAATTGGTATTTCAATGGTTCCTGATTTGTATGTTTTAATTGGAAATTGTACAAAAGCGCATGAAGCTTGGGAAATTTTAAAAACTACTTATGATAGCTCAAATGAATCCCGAAAAATTCAGCTTCAAGATCAACTTGAAGATCTAAGGTATACGGATTTTAAAACTATGGATGAATTCTTATTAAAGTTTGATTCTGTTAATAGTCAATTAACTGGTTTAGGAGTTACTCTTGCTGATTTACGTTTAATTCATCTTATTCTTAAAAAATGTCTTCCTCGTCAATTTCAACAATTTATTACGAATATTCATGCTCAACTTGCTATTCCTAGCTTAGCTACTCAATTAACATATGATATTTTTCGTAATTTATTGCGTCAAGAGGAAGCTAAATTAATTCAATTTGGTATTCTTAAAAGTAGTGAACATGCTTTTATGTCTAAAAATCAAAATCATAATAATAATTTTAGATCCAATAATAATAAACATAATCATAATCATAATAATAATCATAATAATAATCACAAATCTTCTAATTATCAATCTCATTCTAAATCCTATCATAACAATTCTCATAATAATAATCATAATAATACGTACAATAATCAAAGGAATAATTCTCAAACAAGACCCCATTGCACATATTGTGGGAAAGATGGACATATTACTAATAATTGTTTTAAGAAACAAAATGGTAAAAAGCCCATGAATCAAAATAATCAAAATAATCAACATAAACCTCATTATAAGAAAGGTAATAATAATGGTAATTCATCTCGTCATGCATTTACATGTACTTATAATGTTTCTCAACCACTTGAGTGGATTATTGATTCTGGTGCATCTCAACATGTTACTTCTCATAAAGAATGTTTTGAATCTTTGCATCCCGATACTTCTAATATTCCTGTTCAATTAGCTAATAATCATAGTTGTAAAGTTGAAGCTATTGGTGATGTGAATGTTCCTAATGGGAAATTACATGATGTTCTTTATGTTCCTGAATTAAAATCAAATTTGATTTCAGTTCCTAAACTTTGTCAAGATTATAAGATTAACTTTTATAGGGGCATATGTTATATCATTGATCCAAACACTAATCATGTTATTGCTACTGCTAAAATGGATAGTGATAACTTATTCAAGTTCTATGAATTTGCTCCTCCAAAGTATTCTTTGCTTACTACTGTTGATTTTACTATATGGCATGAAAGACTTGGCCATCTCAATTATGATTATATTTCATTGATGCAAAAAGCAAATATGATTGATGGATTGCCTAGTATTGTTCCTTCTCAAATTGTTTGCAATGGTTGCATGAGTGGTAAGATGCATAAGGAACCCTTTCCTCATGGTCAATCTTGGAGGGCATACACTAAATTGCATCTCGTTCATAGTGATCTCTTGGGTCCCATGGAGAATCCCTCCATCCAAGGTTCAAGGTATACACTTACCTTTGTTGATGATTTTTCAAGGAGAACATGGATATATTTCCTTCATAGTAAGGATCAAGTGCTTGATGTGTTTACTGAATTTCATATGTTTGTAGAAAGGCAATCTGGTTCTAAAATTAAAATTCTTCGTACTGGCAATGGAAGAGAATATGTCAATAATGCATTTAATGCTTATTTAAAATCTTTTGGAATTAAACATGAGCTTACCGTTCCTTATACACCACAACAAAATGGTGTGGCAGAACGGAAGCATAGGACAATTGTTGAAATGGCTAGATGTTTATTGCATGCTAAAAATATGGATTACAAGTTTTGGGCTGAAGCTATGGCTTGTGCAACATATTTAATTAATAGAACACCTACCAAAGCCTTAAAGGATAAAACTCCTGAAGAAGCTTGGTCTGGTAGAAAGCCTAATTTGCAGAATTTAAGAATTTTTGGTTCCATAGCTTATGTTCACAAACCTAAGGAGAAAATAAAAAAATTAGATGCTAAATCTTCTCCTTTTATTTTTGTTGGTTATGATGAAAATACTAAAGGTTATAGAGTTTACAATCCTATTACTAACAAGGTAAAAGTTGCAAGAGATGTTTGTATTGCAGAAAAAGGCATTCATGATTGTTCTAAAGTGGAGGATGATGAACTTGGTCAAACCAAAGTTGTGCTTGTGGAGGACCAACCTCCTTCTCTTAACCCTACTCCTAATGCATCTCTTTCTATTCCTTCTAGTGATAGTGATGATGATAATAATAACTCTACTCCTCATGACTCTTCTTCTAGTGATGAATCCATTACTTCTAAAAGAAGACCTAAATGGTTTAAATCTTTAATTCAAGATAGTGATGAATACTTAGCTAGAATGGATAGACTTCAATCTAGGAGAGTTAATTATTGTAATTATGCTTTAATGACTACTATTATGAGTTCTAATGATCCTAAAACATTTGATCAAGCTAAAAATCAACTGCATTGGCAAAAAGCAATGAAGGAAGAATATGATACTTTAACTTCTAACCAAACTTGGGATTTAGTTCCCTTGCCTCATGGTAAAAATCTTGTTTCTTGCAAATGGCTTTATAAAACCAAATTGAATGCTAATAATCAAGTTAGTAAATTTAAAGCTAAATTAGTTGCTAGAGGTTCTTCTCAAATTGAAGGCTTAGATTATACTGAAACTTTTGCTCCTGTTGCTAAAATGCCTACAATTAAACTTGTGCTTGCTTTAGCTTCTAGAACGAATTGGCCTATTCACCAAATGGATGTTAAAAGTGCTTTTCTTAATGGTGATTTACATGAGGAAATTTATATGTCTCAACCTCCTGGTTTTATTGAAGAATGTAATGCACACTTAGTTTGTAAATTAAAGAAATCAATTTATGGATTAAAGCAATCTCCTAGGGAGTGGTATTCAAAGATTAATGAATTCTTTCTTTCTCAAGGCTTTATAAGAAGTAAAAATGATCCTAACTTGTATATTAAACATAGTGAAGATGATATTATAATTATTATCTTGTATGTAGATGATTTGATTCTTACTTCAAGTTCCAATACTTTGATTTCTGATATTAAGTTTCAACTTAATCAAAAATTTCAAATGACTGATTTAGGTCTTTTACATTATTTCTTAGGAATGCAAATTTGGCAAACCTCTAAAGGAATTTTCTTATCTCAAAGTAAATACGCTCAAGATCTCATAGATAAGTTTAAAATGAATGATGCTCATCATGTTTCAATTCCTATTGAATTAGGCACTAAGTTAATGCTTGATATGCAAACTCCTCTTGTTGATGCTACTTTGTATAGACAATTAGTTGGAAGTTTAAATTATTTAACTCTTACTAGGCCAGATATTGCTTATAGTGTTGGTTTGGTTTCAAGATTCATGTCTAAACCTCAACAAACACACTTTAAAGTTGCTAAAAGAATTTTAAGATATATTAAAGGAACAATTAATGTAGGTTTGTTTTATGATACAAATTCTGAGTTTACTTTAAAAGGTTTTACTGATTCCGATCTAGGTGGAGATCCCAATGATGGGAAATCTACTTGTGGTTATTGTTTTTTTGTTGGTTCAGGAGCAATTTCTTGGAATAGTAAAAAGCAACAATCTACCTCTCTTGGATCCACTGAAGCTGAGTACAAAGGATGCACTAATGCTTCCAAAGAAGTCTTGTGGCTTAGAAGACTACTTGAAGATTTGGGTCTACCTCAACACGAACCAACTCCATTGTATTGTGACAACCAAAGTGCCATTGCCTTGGCTAAAAATCCCGTTTTCCATGCAAGGACAAAATGCATTGCTCTCCAACACCACTTTATTAGAGAACAAATTGAAGACAAGCAAGTTTCACTCCTCTATTGCAAGGGGGAAGACCAAGTTGCAGATATTTTGACCAAGCCACTTTGTAAAGAAAAGTTCCAATTTCATTGTAAAAATCTTGGATTACAACCCATTGAAGGGTTTGATGTAAGCTCCCCAATAAATCTTGGATTACAACCCATTGAAGGGTTTGATGTAAGCTATCCTTTTGGTTTGCTGACTTTTTTGCCAGTCATTTTGTAAGCGGTTTATAAGCTCTGGACTTTTTATTGTCTTATCTTAATCTCCTATGTAAAGGTTTCAGGTCCTAAAAACCTATTTTTCTTAATTAATCAGAACTTTCTGCTCCTACAACCCCAAATACACATTAATTTAAGTTCAGGTTAGCTACATTTGCATACTATAAATTCAGGTTAGAACATAAATTTAGGTTAGGATATGTTTTCATTTACTTACTGCTATAGAATAGTCTTGTCTTCCTCTAAGTGGTATGGAAGCCATACCCCTCACTTAATGTAAACATATTATAGTAAATTCTAACATATTTTAGGCATGATTGTCAAGGTATGGCGAATATCGAAACCATTGAGATGATTGAGTGATGTGAGAATCGTACCATCATGTCAAGCATCCAAGCCATTTGTATTCCCATAATGAAAGGTATGTCAGCACCTTATGGTTGCTGGAAAAAAAAGATATTTGCCTCATCCTGTTTTTTCCATTCTAAGATGCTAGTGGCATCGTGCACATGCTTTCGTGACAGAATAGAACGGGCCCTCGTCGCCACGTTGATAACATGTCATTAAATGTCATGAAAAATAGGATCATCAAGATGTCTGTCCACAATAGCATCAACGCTCACATCCATCAGCAACAACCTCTCTATATATGCTTTGCATTCATCAGAAAGGTTTGGTGCAAATTGAGAGCGCAGCACAACACTAGGCAATTAATGAGAGAGAGGAATGATTCAAAATGCAATCTAACCTAGGGTGTAAGTAAACAAGAAAACCCTAATCTGGAAATACAAATCAAAGGATAATTGATATACTGCTGAAAAGTACAGATTAGGAGGCAAAATTAGAGGTACACCTATGTTTAAAATCTGAGCAGAAAAGTTCGGGACTAGGATGCCATGCCACTGTCCTGATTATGTAAGTTTGGAGCTACAACTGACAAGATACATTCTAAAGCCTGTGAGACACTGTTCTGCCAAATCCTACTAACAGAGGGTAGCATGAGGGTGCCACGCCACTATCCTTAGGGTTTAAGATGAAATATACACCCAAAAACTGTCTTTGTTTGCTCCTCCGGTCCTGAAACTTCTAATGACACTATATAGACTTATCTCAATCAGTAGGATACCAAAGTCTTCAACAACATTCAACAAAAATAACCTAATTTTGTTGTAGAATAACCTAATTCAAGCCAATTTATTATGAACTCAATAATCTGACAAGGAAGAATGGTTTTCTCAATAAAACTTAAACAAAATTTGCACCAAATAATTTATACTAGTTTATATCTTTAAGGTTTAGGGGTTTAAGTTGTGTACGAACCCTTAACCTTGGCTTATACTAGTTTTTGAATACTTATTTGACCCATACTTATATGAGTTTATGAGATTAAGAGTATAAATGCATATATTTAGTTTATGCATTTAGGACTTAATTTGCGATGCATATATTGAGTTTATGAGATTATGAGATTTGATTCTTGTTGCTGGTTATATGAAAAATAACCTATAACCAACAACTATTCACAATTTGATTCCTTAAACAAAACAATCTCCTAATCTTTGTTCAGAAATAATGTCAGGTTAGGACATGCTTTTCCAACGCCCCAGTAAGTAGTTCCCATTTAATTCTCAAAGGAAATGTGCCCTATATTTTTTCTATGATGTTTTTACTCTTAAGATATGTAAGAAACAAATTATGTAATATATCTAAGTCTGATTTTATTTAATGACTTATTAGTGTATCCCCAAATATCAGTCAGCTCATATAAAGCATTCACATCCCTGCATTCTGAGCACACAGTACCAGAGCAGAGATTCATATGCTTATCATCTCTATGTAGACCGCACTTGGATTCGGGTCATTAAATCTAGATGTGAGGGTAATATTGGCAATCAACATTTCAACTCACAAAATAGGGATCCCAAATTAATCAATCCAATCCATATTCAATCACAATATTTGCTGATTTTTTATTGAATCTATTTGATTCCCCCTCTTTTGAATGTAATGGTTATAGGAATGGATTAATGAGAGAGAGGAATGATTCAAAATGCAATCTACCTTGGATGTAAGTAAACAAGCAAACCTGCTGATTTTGTCTACCATGTCTTATCGTACACTTTATTGAAATCCTAAATGCATAAACTCAATAACCAACGAGCTAAAACCAGGTAGTTTATAGGTTATATATGCTCTTTTGGTTAAGATGGATTTCAATAAAGTGTATGATAAGACATGGTAGATAATGTTTGATTAAAAAAAATGCTTAATTTGGTAGGTTGGCATAAGGCCTTAAATGCTTCATATATAAAATGTATATCTTTGTGATTATTGTAAGTAGTGGAGGAGCATGTCTGGAAGTAGGGTTACTAGTTTTGTATAGGTGGCTTTATGTATGGTTTAGTGAGACAGATCAATGGTTTCACAAGACAACAAACTTTATTTTGTATGTTTTTTAGAAATCAATACTAATCAAAACTTTCATCAATCAAAAAAAAAGTTTCAGTATTTTTGCTTCTTCATGAATACTATGGTTGATAACACATTCAAGAATATACTTTTTCACGTATAAAAAAGCATTTCTCAAAAATTCCACAAGTATATAATTCTACAAACCAAAGCCGAAAATGGCTTATTTCCGACATAAAAAGTGTGATTAAAAAATGGCAAAAAAATAATAAAAAATAACATTCCATCTTTTTCCCCACAAATAATCCAAATATTGTGTTTCATAGTTTCATTGTGTTGAAACAATGGACATTTAACCAAATGAATTGTCATACATCTTAATTTGTCAGTTATGAGCATTTTGAAGTGTATGACTTTCCAAGCTAGAATTTGGGCATTAACCTCATTAGAGTCCAAACTTGAGCACTTAATTTTCTCCAATTTTTTCTTAGAATTTACATTTCTATTTTTTATTCAGTTTTAGAATCAATGTAAAAGGTGATAGGAGACTTATATAGACTTTTTTTAAAAGAAAAGTGAATTAATTGGTATTTAGAGAACCACCACCAATCCTTGAAAACATTATATTGCAAAGGAACACAAAGCTTCATGACTCAATCCATAAGAACTGGGGATTTAGCAAAAATGACAAACCATTTATATATGTTGTTTAAACAAAAATTATCCTTAAAGTAACACCAATTAGCCCAAATCGTTGAATTAAAATCTCATAAGTCCCCAAACTATCAAACTATTTTATTAAATAAATAATAAGCATGTTTTGGAAAGAAGCCAACAAGGGTTGTCATTGATATGGCACAGCTCTATTCTACCAAACAAATGAAGATCCAAAATCTAAAACCATGTTGCAATGAAGAACCTTTCCAATTTAAGCATTTGAAAACATTTTGTAGTCTTACATGTGAAATTTAGTGGAAAAAAAGCTTTAATTTGAAAGAAATGAGCTGATTAAATTTTATATAATCATTTTAAAATTCTCATTTCTCTTTTATGGTAGTTTGGATAATATAATGATGAACCGAAATTTTTTGGCGCTCTTCTCCATTAACAAATCTAACTAACCATTTTATTGACAAACGTGTTCCTTGTGTTATAGGATCCAATAAGCACAATTCACTTTTTGCTTTAGGTTGAATAAATTTAACCTAGACCTAAACTTAAAGTTAGCATTACTATTTCAGCTAGACCATAAAAAAATGGTGAATGATTATATTCAAGTCTTCATAACCTGTTTTTGAGGCATCCAATGAGAGGAATAATGCACATGTGAATGTAAGAAATACGTGGTTCACAACTTGAATCCTTCTTGATAAAGATAAAAATTTGTTCCCCCAAGGACAGTTTTTTTTTCAACTTATTTAGAAACCAATTCCACATATCATAAAGGAGAACACCTAACAAGAAATTTGTCATATTTAATTTGCTTTCAATTCTTAAGGATCCAATAAGGGACTCCATTTATTTGCATCATTAAAACTTTAGTTTTGTGGTGAGCTAACTTTGAACCAAAAAAAATAACAATATATATGTTTATAGTACAATGAGGTATCAAGATATTCATTGTCTAAGTACTTATTCAATTCTAATTCTTCCCCACCATAAGGAGAAACATGGTGTTGTTAGGGAGAGGCAGAGTAAACCCATCCCAGATCAGATAAGCCCCAAGGGTGAATGGATTGGTGTTCCTGAAATTTGGTATTCATTATGGAGCTAGTGTCATTGCACCCTAGACAAGTAAATCCCCATCCAGGGCTGGGAATTAGAAGGAAGTAAGACTTATGACATATAGGAACTAAAGACTTTGTGCTTAGTTGTTGTTTTCCCATCCCACGGGAGGTGACATAAGTCTTCATGCTTTCAGGAAACTTCATTTCCTCTCTTGGTTTTATTTTGAAAGTTGTTGTTATCGTTACTTTATAACTGTTATTACTTTTATGTGAAGAGAAAAGAGTATAGTCTTTACTGAAAAAAAGAGGAAAGGTTGTTGTCCTATTCATATAAGATTAAGTTAGTTTTAATTAGTTAGTAGAAAAGGGGGAGCCTTCCCTAAATTAGGAGAGTTTATACTCAAACACTATGGCTAAAACCACAATTTTGCACATCCTTCCAGGTGTACAAAATTTTCAACCAACACTTGGTATGACAGAGGATGATTAACTATCTCCAATGGCCCAGGCACTTTTTAGGTCCTTTTTTTCATAGAAAAACACAATTTTGAGGAAAAGAGAATGGTTGGGCCTTCAAGGACTATAATGCGCCTTTTTTTATAAAATTTCAAAATATATTCTTTTTTATGTCTCTTTAAAATAAGGGAACAAAAGATAACAAATTTTGAAAGTAATAGCTGAATTATGGGTTAACCTATAACTATTGCAACTATTGCTAACTTTAAGTTTAACAATTTACCTAATAGATCTTGTAGGCCATTTTGTAGGAGATGATTATGTCTTTAAGTTTAACTTTAAGACATTATCAAGAATAATATGACCATAATGGATTTCTTCAAGAATAATATGCATAAGTCCAAGTTAGGGATTAGACATCAACACCACAACTTAGGGATTAAACATCCTTACTAGGTAGCCATCCAATTCATATTGAAGCTCATTTATCTACTAACCCAAGGACATGAAACTTGAAATGGGTTAGCACTATGTATGTACTAGGAGCTACTTAGACTTCTGCTAATCTAGGCTACCTCAAAGAAATACAAGAAATAAGTATTAAAAATAAAATGCATCTTGACAACCATTAACCATTATCTATTTATAGATACATAACTCAAAAATATTACTTAATTAAAGAGTTTCAGTGAGAAGAAAGGAAATACTCTATTCTACCTTAGCTTCAGGAACAATCATATAATGTTATTTATGTAGTTATAGGAAAAATAACCTATAACCAGCAACAAATCATCGCCACAACTTAGGGATCTAGCTAACAAATTGGTGTAGCTTGTCCTTGAAGCAAAGTAAAACATAAGTAATTGGATTTTCAATTTTAAAATATTCAAATACTTAATACTTAGTACAAATCTCTCTCATTAATCCATTCCTATAACCATTACATTCAAAAGAGGGGGAATCAAATAGATTCAAAAGACCAAGTTAGCTAAATTGTGGCTAGATCTATTGGATTTACCCATTTTTTAATGTATTGGTTCCTTAAGTAATATTAGTGGTTTTATTATTTTAATTGGTGAAACCCTAATTTTATGGCATCGCAATGGGGTTTCTCTGTAAGCTCTATGTTTTTTGGTTGTCTCATGGTTTTTAATTTTATTTATAATTGGTTGGGGCACTTCCTCACTTAATAAATAAATTGCAATGTAAACTTACTCCAAGATGGGAACTAAAATGGAATTATGGCTCTGAGGTGGAGAGCCAAGATGTACAATCCCTAAGTACTCTATCAAAAGTATACTTAATACTTAGTATGAACATTCCTCTGTGCACGCCAGGGTTAAGGGTTCCTCCCCTTGACCATTAGTCTCTCCTCTGGGACCAGTTGCTATATAAAGGCGTTCCATAATTCTAGATCGTACGAATTATGTTCAATAAGTGGTTCAATATTTTGTAATAAAACTTAATTCAAAAACTAGTATAAGTATGAACATTATAATCCTTATGATACCCTAGATCCAAAAGACTTTGTGAAAAAGGGGTCTTCGACAATGCGATTTGCTTCAAGGACAAGCTGCACCAATTTGTTAGCTAGATCAAAATTAGTAATGAGGTTTAAATTATTCCAGAAGCTTCCAAATCATCGAATGATAAACTTCATAGCCTCCATGCATCAAAATGACATGATAAAGTATTGAAATCAAAATATATATGTTAACTATATATCCTTATTGATATATATGTTTTAAAGTATTAGTATCCAGATCTCCTTGTTGAAATCAAAATATATATGTTAACTATATATCCTTATTGATATATATGTTAACTATATATCCTTATTGATATATATAAGGAGATCTGGATACTAATACTTTGTGTAGTCACATAAATCTGTCCATTTTAATTAAATGAATATTTCGTATTTATTTGATTAAAAATCCACTAGCCATCAGTTAATTAAATAAATATTTAATTAATTCATCCCCAAACATTCTTCTATTAATTAAATAAATTACTCAATTTATTTTAATTAATTCATTAAATCAAATTTCAATCAATTAAATAAATAAAATCAATTTATTTAATTAAAATCCCCCTTTTAAATAAATTAACATTTATTTAAATCATTTTAAACCCCCCCCCCCCCCCACTTGCATTTTCCTACAAATGCAACTTGCACACATTTATTGAAATAAATGAATTTTTATTTTAAATAAAATCCTATTTTCCCTCACCCACCAAATCCACTTGCAAACCTAATCCCCTTCTAGATTCTTCTAACCCCTTCCTAATTAGCCTAATCCATCCCCTAATTATTGTCACATTCCTAAGCAAAATGGAGTCACTTCTCAAAGACTCCAAAGTCTTTGAAAATCATTTAATGCTTTGTGTGTTCAACAAATTAACCCCCAAAGTCTTCCAAGACCACTAATGGCTCTTACATGACCATTTATGTCTCTTACATAACCATTTATGGTTATTTCAATCTTGTCTCCCCAAACATTTATTGTTTTGACCATATTCATCCATTTCACATTTGCACAAGAATTTATCCATTGGATAAAAGCTTTATTCTTTGAATAAAGAGTTTATTCATTCAACCAACCTTGACTCAAAATCCAAAGGTCATATCAGGCATTTAGTGCTTATTCCCTCTCCTCTCAACCTATCTCACATTGACACTTGTCATCCTGGGATTGGGTTGAAAGCCCTCACATGGATTTGAAATCATTCAATCCTGACCCTTGTTGAGATTACTCAATCTCAACTATCCATTGCTCCATTTTTCCTATAAATAGAGCCCATTCCTTCATAATCCAGATCCTGAAAACTTGTATGCATCTAAGCTATAGACATTTTAGAGAGCATTTTAGCATAGCATAACTAAATCTTGTCTTTTTGGTAAAATCAATCATTTTAGCATTAAAAATAGCTTTTCATTTCATGTTTGGAGCTATACTACAATCTCAATCCTCCATAAGCATCCATAGTGCAAAAAGCTGCTGAGAGCTACACTATTTTGGAACTTGGAGAGGAGAGGAACAAGGGAGAAAGAACTAATATCATGTTGAGAGATAGTTGGAGATATCTCATTGTCTTACTTCTTTAGTTAGATTTATTAGCATGTTTTTAGTGTCTCCTTTGGAATGCCTTCATGTGTTTGGTTTTTGATTGACTAACGCTAACGTCTTGTGTGTTTTGTGTTGATTGATCTTAAACTAACTATTTGTGCCATTTAGGAGGGCATCATTTTGTTTTAAAGTTCCTTAGCTAGCAAAGTTCGTGGAGAGGAGGAGGACAAGGAAGACTTATTTGCAATGGGAGGTATACTTTATTTTATGTTGTTTATCTCTAATTATGAATCATACAAATTTGGTGCCAATTGTATTAGTATTGTTAAGACCAATACTATCGATCAAAACATACTATCTATCCTTATCTATCCTTAATATAATACTATCTATTCAAAAGAGGGGGAATCAAATAGATTCAAAAGACCAAGTTAGCTGGAAAATTCCAATGGATAGAAAATTATTAAGTATTAAGTATTATACCCTTAATTTTCTATCCATTGGTATATGGTTAAGGTTGATACATTGCTAGCTCCAAAGTTTATAATACTTAACCTTAATACCCTTAATAGATGTTACATTTGGCACGCCCGATCTAATGCTTATACGTTACAATTCAGCGAACAACATATAAAGTTCATATAATTATGTTCAATAAGTGGTCTCTCCTCTGCGACCAGTTTGCTATATAAAGGCGTTCCATAATTCCAGATCACACTCCTCGTTGAGACAATGTATATATAAGGAACTATTAAAACAGATAAGGAACTTTAAAACAGAGTATTAGTATCTGGTCTATACTCTGTTTTAAATATACATATACAACCATATACAATCAACAACAATTCAATCAACTTATATAAATATGGATATGAAACTTTAAAACAGAGTATTAGTATCCAGATCTCCTTGTTGAAATCAAAATATATATGTTAACTATATATCCTTATTGATATATATATGTTAACTATATATCCTTATTCTTTATGTTTTGATGGATACTAATACTCTGTTTTAAAGTTCCTTATCTATCCTACTATATATCCTTATCTAGGTAAAGTATATTAGGAAGGTTAAGTATTGGTCTCTCCTCTGCGACCAGTTTGCTATATAAAGGTGTTCCATAATTCCAGATCGTACGAATTATGTTCAGTAAGTGGTTCAATATTTTCTAATAAAACTTAATTCAAAAACTAGTAGAAGTATGAACATTAGAATCCTTATGATACCCTAGATCCAAAAGACTTTGTGAAAAGGGGCCTTCAACAATGCGATTTGCTTCAAGGACAAGCTGCACCAATTTTCAAATTTTCTATCCATTGGTCTCTCCTTACTTATGTTTAATACTTGTCTTAAGGGTATAATACTTAATACTTATCTTCTATCCATTCCTCTGTGCACGCCAGGGTTAAGGGTTCCTCCCCTTGACCATTGGTCTCTCCTCTGCGACCAATTTGCTATATAAAGGTGTTCCATAACTCCAGATACATTAAGGGTATAATACTTAATACTTAATAATTAAGGGTATAACATAGGCCAAACAAATTGGTATTCGAATAATAGATTTGGAGAGCTAGCAATGAACATTAGCAAGATTAAGTATTGGTATATGGTTAAGGTATAACATTGCTAGCCTCAAAGTATAAAGAATAAGGCAAAACATAGGCCAAACAAATTTTTTAACGTATAAGCATTAGATCAGGTGTGCCAAATGTAACATCATAAAACAGTTTGTATGATTAGTCAATCAAATCAAACCATTTTAAAGACATTAATATGGAAATATAACCTCAATAATATGGCCATAATAATATCTCCTACAAACTTTGGATTACCTAACTACATAATCATATCCTACAAAATAACCTATAAGATCTCATACATATATGAGTCTTTACAATACATCATGTCGGCTACAAATAATTCTACCTTCGAGTACATTTGCATGGTTGCAAAAATCCAATTACTTATGTTTTACTTTGCTTCAAGGACAAGCTGCACCAATTTGTTAGCTAGATCCCTAAGTTGTGGTGATGATTTGTTGCTGGTTATAGGTTATTTTTCCTATAACTACATAAATAACATTATATGATTGTTCCTGAAGCCAAGGTAGAATAGAGTATTTCCTTTCTTCTCACTGAAACTCTTCAATACTTATCTTCTATCCTCTACTAAATAATTAATCCATTCCTATAACCATTACATTCAAAAGAGGGGGAATCAAATAGATTCAAAAGACCAAGTTAGCTGGAAAATTCCAATGGATAGAAAATTATTAAGTATTATACTTTTAGTTTTCTATCAGCCTAAATTTTCTATATATACTTTGAATGTATAAATGCATATTTAGGAATTCGAATTTCTTGTCAAACATAATGTATAGGATAGTGTACATGCACTCAAGTTATTTGAAATGAATCTGCACCTTATATGTTCTGAATTTGCAGCCACTTTAGCAAGCACCTTTGCAATTCAGCGAACAACCATATACATTGTCTCAAGAGCCAGTCAAAAATATACATATACAACCATATGCAATCAACAACAATTCAGTCAACTTATATGTATATGTATATATTGTTATGCTAGTTGAGAGCATTCCACATTCACTCCATCTCTCTCCCACTCTCCATTAGTCAAACTTTGGAGCTAGCAAAGTTCGTGGAGATGAGGAGGACAAGGAAGAGTTGTTTGCAATGGGAGGTAGACTTTATTTTATGTTGTTTATCTCTCATTATGAATCATAAAAATTTGGTGCCAATTGTATTACTATTGTTAAGACCAATACTATCCATCAAAACATACTATCTATCCTTATCTATCCTTAATGTAATACTATCTATTCAAAAGAGGGGGAATCAAATAGATTCAAAAGACCAAGTTAGCTAGAAAATTCCTCTACGATTAATAGTATATCCTTGATAGATAAGGAACTTTAAAACTGAGTATAGATAAGGATATATATAAGGAACTATCAAAACAGAGTATGGTACCAGTTTATACAAGTTAGGTAAATTTTAGATCCAAAAGACTTTGTGAAAAAGGGGCCTTATATTTTGGAACATATTGAACCACCATACTCTCTTATATAAGGAACATATTGAACTACCATACTATATATATACTCTGTTAAGTTAGCTATTAAATTTGTATAAATAGATTCAAAAGACCAAGTTAGCTGGAAAATTCCTCTGCGATTAATAGTATGGAACTAGTCAAAAATATATAGTAGGATATATATCCTTATTTTATGTTGTTTATCTCTCATTATGAATCATACCAATTTGCTTTCAATTGTACTATGAACATATATATTGTTAAACTTTAAGATCTATGACCTTAACCATATACTTTGAATCTATTTGAGCATATTTAGGAATTCGAATTTCTTGTCAAACATATTGTATAGGATAGTGTACATGCACTCAAGTTATTTGAAATGAATCTGCACCTTATATGTTCTGAATTTGCAGCCACTTTAGCAAGCACCTTTGCAATTCAACGAACAACCATATACATTGTCTCAAGAGCCAGTCAAAAATATATAGTAGGATAGATAAGGAACTTTAAAACAGAGTATTAGTATCCATCAAAACATATATATGTACACTATCCTATACAATATGTTTGACAAGAAATTCAAATTCCTAAATATGCTCAAATACTCTCAAGAGCCTCTAGAAAATATATAGTAGGATAGATAAGGAACTTTAAAATAGAGTATTAGTATCCATAAAAGGATATATATGTACACTATCCTATACAATATGTTTGACAAGAAATTCGAATTCCTAAATATGCTCAAATAGATTCAAATTATATGGTTAAGGTTGATCTGTACTAACTTAAAGTTTAACAATATATATGTTCATAGTACAATTGAAAGCAAATTGGTATGATTCATAATGAGAGATAAACAACATAAAATGAAGTATACCTCCCATTGCAAATAACTCTTCCTTGTCCTCCTCATCTCCACGAACTTTGCTAGCTCCAAAGTTTGACTAATGGAGAGTGGGAGAGAGATGAAGTGAATGTGGAATGCTCTCAACTAGCATAACAATATATACATATACATATAAGTTGACTGAATTGTTGTCAAATGAATCTGCACCTTATATGTTCTGAATTTGCAGCCACTTTAGCAAGCACCTTTGCAATTCAACGAACAACCATATACATTATCTCAAGAGCTAGTAAAAAATATACATATACAACCATATACAATCAACAACAATTCATTCAACTTATATGTATATGTATATATTGTTATGCTAGTTGAGAGCATTCCACATTCACTCCATCTCTCAAATTGAAAGCAAAAGCATCTATTTGATTCCCCCTCAGCTGAACATAGTGGGAACAATGAAAATAATAGAAATATTGATGGGGAAAGGTCTATACACTGTGCTGATAACACTAGAGGATCAACCTCTAGGCCTCTCTTTCTAGCCTATATATATTTATACAAGATCTTGGAATCAGATGATTAATGTTGTTGTTTTCTATTATGCTTAGGTTTTGTTTTCTATTAATGTTGGTGTTTTCTATTGAGTTAGTATTGAGTCAGTATTATAAGAATCGGGATATTAATCATCAACTATTGAGTCAATCAGGTTGGAGATATTACAATTTACTAATAATTTAAAACAAAACCTAAGCATAATAGAAAACAACAACATTAATCATTTGATTCCAAGATCTTGTATAAATAAAGACCTCCCATTGCAAATAACTCTTCCTAGTCCTCCTCGTCTCTACGAACTTTGCTAGCTCCAAAGTTTGACTAATGGAGAGTGGGAGAGAGATGGAGTGAATGTGGAATGCTCTCAACTAGCATAACAATATATACATATACATATAAGTTGACTGAATTGTTGTCAAATGAATCTGCACCTTATATGTTCTGAATTTGCAGCCACTTTAGCAAGCACCTTTGCAATTCACCGAACAACCATATACATTGTCTCAAGAGCTAGTAAAAAATATACATATACAACCATATACAATCAACAACAATTCAGTCAACTTATATGTATATGTATATATTGTTATGCTAGTTGAGAGCATTCCACATTCACTCCATCTCTCAAATTGAAAGCAAATAGAAAACAAAACCTAAGCATAATAGAAAACAACAACATTAATCATCTGATTCCAAGATCTTGTATAAATATATGTAGGTTAGAAAGAGAGGCCTAGAAGAATCAGGATATTAATCATCAACTATTGAGTCAATCAGGTTGGAGATATTACAATTTACTAATAATTTAAAACAAAACCTAAGCATAATAGAAAACAACAACATTAATCATCTGATTCCAAGATCTTGTATAAATAAAGTATACCTCCCATTGCAAATAACTCTTCCTAGTTCTCCTCATAGCCTCCATGAACTTTGCTAGCTCCAAAGTCTGACTAATGGAGAGTGGGAGAGACATGGAGTGAATGTGGAATGCTCTCAACTAGCATAACAATATATACATATACATATAAGTTGACTAGAGGATCTTCTTCTAGGCCTCTCTTTCTAACCTATATATATTTATACAAGATCTTGGAATCAAATGATTAATGTTGTTGTTATCTATTATGCTTAGGTTTTATTTTCTATTTGCAATGGGAGGTATACTTCATAGCCTCCACTAAAGGTATATTGTTGATTGTATATGGTTGTATATGTATAACTCGTATAAATTGGTAATAACTTAATCAAAACATTATACCTTTAGAGGAGGCTATGAAGTTTTTTTTATATAAGAATCAGGATATTAATCATCAACTAATAGAAATATTGATGGGGAAAGGTCTATACATTGTGCTGATAACACTAGAGGATCTGCTTCTAGGCCTCTCTTTCTAACCTATATATATTTATACAAGATCTTGGAATCAGATGATTAATGTTGTTGTTTTCTATTATGCTTAGGTTTTGTTTTCTATTTGGAATCAGATGATTAATGTTGTTGTTTTCTATTATGCTTAGGTTTTGTTTTCTATTTGGAATCAGATGATTAATGTCAACCTCTCTTTCTAACCTATATATATTTATACAAGATCTTGGAATCAGATGATTAATGTTGTTGTTTTCTATTATGCTTAGGTTTTGTTTTCTATTTGGAATCAGATGATTAATGTTGTTGTTTTATATTATGCTTAGGTTTTGTTTTCTATTTGCTTTCAATTTGAGATATGGAGTGAATGTGGAATGCTCTCAACTAGCATAACAATGTATACATAGACATATAAGTTGACTGAATTATTGTTGATTGTATATGGTTGTATATGTATATTTTTTACTGGCTCTTGAGACAATGTATATGGTTGTTCGTTGAATTGCAAAGGTGCATACTAAACTATTTGCTTTCAATTTGAGAGATGAAGTGAATGTGGAATGCTCTCAACTAGCATAACTTGTATAAATTGGTAATAACTTAATGAAAAAATTATACCTTTAGAGGAAGCTATGAAGTTTTTTTTATATAAGAATCATGATGTTAATCATCAATAATAGAAATATTGATGGGGAAAGCTCTATACACTGTGCTGATAACACTAGAGGATCTGCTTCTAGGCCTCTCTTTCTAACCTATATATATTTATACAAGATCTTGGAATCAAATGATTAATGTTGTTGTTTTCTACTATGCTTAGGTTTTGTTTTCTATTTGCAATGGGAGGTATACTTCATGTCTCTTGTTTAAACTATTGAGTCAGTATTATAAGAATCAGGATATTAATCATCAACTATTGAGTCGATTAGGTAGGAGATGTTGCAATTTACTAATAACTTCATGAAAATATATTACAATTTACTAATAACTTAATAATGATCATATTAAGTCTTTGTATTAAGTTATTAAATTAGACAAGCTAGGATATTGAGTATAAATTATAACTTCAATATAATAGCCCAAATACTGACTCAATACTATATACTCCCTATTAAATTAGACAAGCTTAGACAATGCGATTTGCTTCAAGGACAAGCTGCACCAATTTGTTAGCTAGATCACAAGTTAGGTAAATTTATACAAGTTATTTTCATTAATTTATTACCAATAATGATCATATTAATACAAGATCTTGGAATCAGATGATTAATGTTGTTGTTTTCTATTATGCTTAGGTTTTGTTTTCTATTTGGAATCAGATGATTAATGTTAGCCTCTCTTTCTAACCTATATATATTTATACAAGATCTTGGAATCAGATGATTAATGTTGTTATCTATTATGCTTAGGTTTTGTTTTCTATTTGGAATCAGATGATTAATGTTGTTGTTTTCTATTATGCTTAGGTTTTGCTTTCTATTTGCTTTCAATTTGAGAGATGGAGTGAATGTGGAATGCTTTCAACTAGCATAACAATATATACATATACATATAAGTTGACTGAATTGTTGTTGATTGTATATGGTTGTATATGTATATTTATGACTGGCTCTTGAGACAATGTATATGGTTGTTCGCTGAATTGCAAAGGTACATACTAAACTATTTGCTTTCAATTTGAGAGATGGAGTGAATGTGGAATGCTCTCAACTAGCATAGCAATATATACAACCTCTCTTTCTAACCTATATATATTTATACAAGATCTTGGAATCGGATGATTAATGTTGTTTTCTATTATGCTTAGGTTTTGTTTCCTATTTGGAATCAGATGATTAATGTTAGCCTCTCTTTCTAACCTATATATATTTATACAAGATCTTGGAATCAAATGATTAATGTTGTTGTTTTCTATTATGCTTAGGTTTTGTTTTCTATTTGGAATCAGATGATTAATGTTGTTGTTTTCTATTATGCTTAGGTTTTATTTTCTATTTGGAATTAGATGATTAATGTTAGCCTCTCTTTCTAACTTATATATATTTATACAAGATCTTGGAATCAGATGATTAATGTTGTTGTTTTCTATTATGCTTAGGTTTTGTTTTCTATTTGGAATCAGATGATTAATGTTGGAATCAGATGATCTTGTATATTATACCATATAGATACAAAATTCATCTTGGTTTGCTTGTTTACTTACATCCAAGGTAGATTGCATTTTGAATCATTCCTCTCTCTCATTACTAGATATTCTAATGTTGTTATGGGGATTCATTCATTGAGTATTGTGTGTTATTATTTTTAGGAGCAGAAAGTTTGATTGATACTTCCAATCTTTAGAACATGGGATTCTAATTTAATAGGGAGTATATAGTATTGAGTCAGTATTTGGGCTATTTCATTGAAGTTATAATTTATACTCAATATCCTGATTTGACAAGTTTCAAATTGATGACTTACACCAAGAAAATGTTTTCATTAAGTTATTACCAATAATGATCATATTAAGTCTTTATATCCTTATCTAGTGTTTGAAAGAACTTCATAGCCTCCACTAAAGGTATAATGTTTTCATTAAGTTATTACCAATAATGATCATTGAAGTTATATTTGTTAATATACTTTTTCATGAATTGGTGCAACTTGTCCTTGAAGCAAATCACATTGTCAAAGGCCCCTTTTTCACAAAGTCTTTTGGATCTAAAATTTACCTAACTTGTGCGTTTGTAGGAGGGGTATTATTGCAAAACTATTAACAAATCTTTGTTGCAAAATTTTGGAAAGGGTTTTCTTTTTATCTTCACTGTGTGCCTTGTTTTCATAGATTACCAAACACTTCAATTGGTGCACTAAAATTGAACCAGTGTCTTTTGTGTCTTGGGCAATAGGCTCTTTGTGTTTAATCTTTAGAGGGCCTGCCTCCCTGTGTGGTCATTAGGATTACTAGAGAGGAGGGAACGACCCAAGTGGTAGCGAGGAAAACCCACCTCTTTCGAACCACTATAAATAATTGTATACATGGTGAAAGCCATGGGTAACGTCTATTGATTAGTTCATACCGACACTATGTCTCCCCATAAACTCATTTGGTCAAATTTATTTGATCAATAGTTTAAACAAGAGACATGAAAAAGTATATTCATAAAAATAAGAATCGGGATATTAAGCATCAACTATTGAGTCAATCAGGTAGGAGATATTACAATTTACTAATAACTTCATGAAAATATATTACAATTTACTAATAACTTCATGAAAATATATTACAATTTACTAATATCTTAATAATGATCATATTAAGTCTTTATATTAAGTTATTAAATTAGACAAGCTAGGATATTGAGTATAAATTATAACTTCAATGAAATAGCCCAAATACCGACTCAATACTATATACTCCCTATTAAATTAGACAAGCTTAGACAATGCGATTTGCTTCAAGGACAAGTTGCACCAATTTGTTGGCTAGATCACAAGTTAGGTAAATTTATACAAGTTAGGTAAATGTATACAAGTTATTTTCATGAATTTATTACCAATAATGATCATATTAAGTCTTTATATCCTTATCTAGTGTTTGAAAGAACTTCATAGCCTCCACTAAAGGTATAATGTTTTCATTAAGTTATTACCAATAATGATCATTGAAGTTATATTTATTAATATACTTTTTCATGTCTCTTGTTTAAACTACTGATCAAATACTGACTCAATACTATATACTCCCTATTAAATTAGACAAGCTTAGACAATGTGATTTGCTTCAAGGACAAGCTGCACCAATTTGTTAGCTAGATCACAAGTTAGGTAAATTTATACAAGTTATTTTCATTAAGTTATTACCAATAATGATCATTGAAGTTATATTTATTAATATACTTTTTCATGTCTCTTGTTTAAACTACTAATTAAATACCGACTCAATACGATATACTCCCTATTAAATTAGACAAGCTTAGACAATGTGATTTGCTTCAAGGACAAGCTGCATCAGTTTGTTAGCTAGATCACAAGTTAGGTAAATTTATACAAGTTATTTTCATGAATTTATTACCAATACTGATCATATTAAGTCTTTATATCCTTATCTAGTGTTTGAAAGAACTTCATAGCCTCCACTAAAGGTATAATGTTTTCATTAAGTTATTACCAATAATGATCATTGAAGTTATATTGAGAACTATTGAGTTAGTATTATAAGAATCAGGATATTAAGCATCAACTATTGAGTCAATCAGGTAGGAGATATTACAATTTACTAATAACTTCATGAAAATATATTACAATTTACTTATAACTTAATAATGATCATATTAAGATCATTATTAAGTCTTTCTATTAAGTTATTAAATTAGACAAGCTAGGCTATTGAGTATAAATTATAACTTCAATGAAATAGCCCAAATACTGACTCAATACTATATACTCCCTATTAAATTAGACAAGCTTAGACAATGTGATTTGCTTCAAGGACAAGTTGCACCAATTTGTTAGCTAGATCACAAGTTAGGTAAATTTGTACAAGTTATATTAAGAACTATTGAAGTTACTTAAGAACTATTAAGTTATATTACCAATAATGATCATTGAAGTTATATTAAGAACAATTGAGTCAGTATTATAAAAATCAAGATATTAAGCATCAACTATTGAGTCAATCAGGTAGGAGATATTACAATTTACTAATAACTTCATGAAAATATATTACAATTTACTCATAACTTAATAATGAACATATTAAGTCTTTATATTAAGTTATTAAATTAGACAAGCTAGAATATTGAGTATAAATTATGACTTAAATGAAATAGCCCAAATACTGACTCAATACTATATACTCCCTATTAAATTAGACAAGCTTAGACAATGCGATTTGCTTCAAGGACAAGCTGCACCAATTTGTTAGCTAGATCACAAGTTAGGTAAATTTATACAAGTTATTTTCATGAATTTATTACCAATAATGATCATATTAAGTCTTTATATCCTTATCTAGTGTTTGAAAGAACTTCATAGCCTCCACTAAAGGTATAATGTTTTCATTAAGTTATTGCCAATAATGATCATTGAAGTTATATTTATTAATATACTTTTTCATGTCTCTTGTTTAAACTATTGATCAAATAAATTTGATCAACGAGTATATGGGGAGACATAGTGTCGGTATGAACTAATCAACAGATGTTACCTATGGCTTTCACCATGTATATAGTTATTTATAGTGGTTCGAAAGAGGTGGGTTTTTCTCGCTACCACTTGGGTCGTTCCCTCCTCTCTAGTAGTCCTAATGACCACATAGGGAGGGAGGCCCTCTAAAGATTAAACACAAAGAGCCTATTGCCCAAGACACAAAAGGCACTGGTTCAATTTTAGTGCACCAATTGAAGTGTTTGGTAATCTATGAAAACAAGGCACACAATGAAGATAAAAAGAAAACCCTTTCTAGAATTATGCAACAAAGATTTGTTAGTAGTTTTGCAATAATACCCCTCCTGCAAGCGCACAAGTTAGGTAAATTTTAGATCCAAAAGACTTTGTGAAAAAGGGGCCTTCGACAATGCAATTTGCTTCAAGGACAAGCTGCGCCAATTTGTTAGCTAGATCCCTAAGTTGTGGCGATGATTTGTTGCTGGTTATAGGTTATTTTTCCTATAACTACATAAATAACATTATATGATTGTTCCTGAAGCCAAGGTAGAATAGAGTATTTCCTTTCTTCTCACTGAAACTCTTTAATTAAGTAATATTTTTGAGTTATGTATCTATAAATAGATAATGGTTAAGGGTTGTCAAGATGTATTTTATTTTTAGTACTTATTTCTTGTATTTCTTTGAGGTAGCCTAGATTAGTAGAAGTCTAAGTAGCTCCTAGTGCATACATAGTGCTAACCCATTTCAAGTTTCATGTCCTTGGGTTAGTAGATAAATGAGCTTCAATATGAATTGGATGGCTACCTAGTAAGGATGTTTGATCCCTAAGTTGTGGTGTTGATGTCTAATCCCTAACTTGGACTTATGTATATTATTCTTGAAGAAATCAAAATAACATCATGGTGCTTAATCCCTAACATGGACTTATGCATATTATTCTTGAAGAAATCAAAATAACATCTCACCGAGGGTATCAAACCTAGGCCAACAAGACCTCCCTTCCTACCTAGGGAAGAACACATAGAAGAGGAAAAAGCGAATATTCCAACCATGGATGATATTGATGAAATCATGGAAGCATACTCAAGACTTAATCCTGAAATGAGGATAAATGTTTGTTTTAGGGATTAATGTGATGCTAAAATGCAAACTATCTCTAATAGGAAAAGAAAACAACCCAACAAGGATTGAAACAAAGGATAAATAAAATAACCTTTTCTAATTTTGATGGATTTGGGAAAGTCGTGGCACATTCATGGGTCCAAAAGATGGACACCTACCTCTCGCTTAGTCCCATGATGGAGGAAGATGGGGTAAAATTCACCATACTCCACTTGGAAGGAATAGCCCATGACTGGTGGCATCATGACCCTACTACCCAAGGCCACCAACATATAACAACATATGATGAATTCACTCATAAGTTTTGATCAAAAACACCCCGAGTGGTACTTTACGGAGCTAACTCAAGTAAGGCAACATGGAACTGTACAAGAATATGCCACTAAATTCCAAAATCTTTCAGTTATGGTACCCAAAGTATCCCAAAGTAGACTTGCCTACTTATTTGTTGAGGGATTAAAAGAAAATATTTGTGGCTTAGCAAATGCCCTAAATCCTACATCTCTTGAGGATGCAATCCAAAAAGCACTAAAATCGAACATCACACCTACAAAGGACAAACACAATACAAAGAATCAATCTTATCCCCCTATATCTTACAATGAAATAAAGGAGCTCATAAACAAAGGAGTATGTTTCCAATGTAAGGGAAAATGGGAATGTGGACATGATTGTAGACGAGAAAAACTTAAAAGACAACGAGAAGACCCAAAAGAGAAAGGTTTGTGCTTCAAATGCAAGGAAGCATGGAGGCTAGGACACACATGTGAAAGCCAAATACGTAACATAGAGGCAATGTCTAATGAAGAAGCAAAAGGAAACCCACGTAAGAAAACAAGGCATGATCTAATCAAAAGAAGAAAGGACGATAAACAAGTGGAGCTCTGTGGAGAAGCCAATCTAGCAATTACGACGCCCTTATATCCTCAAGATCTATGAGACATATTAAGCAAATGTTTGAAGCATATTGGAGCAAATTTCTAGCACATTAATGAGCATATGGGAGCAGCAAGATGGGGTTAGGCCCACTTTCTAACTCTAAATGGCTTATGAGTAGCAAGATGGGGTTAGGCCCACTTTTTGACTCTAAATGGCTTATGGAGTAGAAAGATGGGGTTAGGCCCACTTTTTGGCTCTAAATGGCTTATGAGCAACAAGATGGGGCTATGCCTACTTTCTAGCTCTAGATGGCTTATGAACAACAAGATAGGGTTAGGGCTCACTTTTTGGCTCTAAATGGCTTATGTACAACAAGATGGGATTATGGCCACTTTCTAGCTCTAAATGACTTATGAGTGGCAAGGTGGGGTTAGGCTCCCTTCCCGGCTCATGGGAGTAGTAAGGAAAGGTTAGGCTCTCTTCCTACCCTCTAATGATTGACTATCGACTTAAAGGGATAAAGCATGAATAGGGAAAGCAAATGCGAGCACCCCACTAGGTAGACCACCCCGAGTGGATGTCCAATGTGCCCGCCATTGGGACCAAGAGGATAAGTGTCCACTCTTGGGCTTAGTGCAGGGATGGCTTCAGGCAGACCTATCATGCTTCCTCCTCCAAACCCTTCAATGCACTTGCTTGTTGAAATCCAAACACTTCTTTCTTTCTTCTTTATCCTGCATGCCTACAAAGTAAAAATATATCAATGAATGCATTCTAGTTAATAAGAAGGGATCTAACAATACATGCATTTGCCTGTATGCTCCATGTTTGCATATATTCATGTGTATGCTCCATGTTTTGTTCATAACTGATATGTTTTCAATGATTACTACCAACATATTCCTATCATCATATTTCTATTTTTGATTTGATAAATACTAACTTGAGGAAAAGCAAATTTTGGGAAGGATGGACTGTAATGCCCCCGCCTAGGTAGTATGAATATTTGAGACAAAAATCAGCATACTCAAGACATCGACTATATTCTAATTGGCAGCGATTACGCCCAGAAAGCAATTAAGTTAAAGCATCGATCATAAGGTAGTGAATTAATTAAGAAATAACAATTGAGTCAAGGCATCGATCCTGTAGTGTTAAGAATTAATTACTAAGGGGCATGTGGAAGAGACACCATTCTTTGGAAAGAATGGTAACCATGTAAGAGTCACAACCTTTCAGCAAAATAGAAGGGTATTTAATAAGAAGGAAGGCATCATTCCAAAGGCATCGAACAACAGAACAAAAAGGGAAGTAAATTGAAGAAGAACAAGCAATCATTTGGAGAAGAGCATCCATAAGATCAAACATCTACAACAATCATCCAATCAAGCCAAGATTATTGTGAACAACAGAGACAAGCAAAGGATCAAACCTATAATAGATCAGATCCAGATTCCTCATGTCAAACAACTAATAGCATTAATAACTATTGTGTGGACAAATTCTAGGGTAAATAAAAAAGGGTACATTACAATCCTGCTATCTACATATAATGCCTTCTTAGTGGATTCATTAGCACATGAATCTGTTTATTTCACAATCGAATAACGTATAATTCTAAAGGTGATAATTGGATAACAATGGATTAACTTTTATGGCCTAGTGAAAACGTAAACATGTAAACTGTCCAGAACATTTGTAGAACTTGCTTAAAAAATAATCTACCAAAAGTAGGTATACAATTGATGCTTGAATATTTGGTTTGTAAATGCCATTTAGATCATATACTTTTGTGACTAAATGGTAGTGAAACCCCTTGAGTTTCATCACGCCCTCTAAACCTCAACTTGCAGGTACACATCAAATAACGTAGAGGTGCTAATAAATCATTTGGCTAATTAATTGTGGAGTAGACTTGGATAAATGAATTCACAAGTTAGTAACATCAACTCACATGCTACGATGCATAAACACCCAATGGGGAAATTTCTTTCGTTAATGGTTCATATAATTATAGATTACAATAGTGAAGGGCTTGGTTTTGTCCTAGAGGATAGTTCTTGTGATAATATACTTTTATGATTTTATCCATATCATACATAAACTATTAAATTTCCAGGCCATGAACCTTAGGGTAGGGTAAATCTTGTAGAATTTTGAACCTGGCCTATCCTCTCTAAACCAGTTGATTAGCAAACAATAATAGCAAAAAGAAGAAATTGCAAAAAGAAATCATAATTCAGAATAAAAAACAAAGTGCCTTGTTTTTTTGGAATTGCACACACCAATATCTTTTATTGAAGCTTAATTAAAAATTACATAGAGGCTGTATATATAAAGAATTTGCAGTCTAGAAGAATTAATAATAACTGCAATTCTAAATATATTCCTAGCATTGCATGGAAAGCTACTAAGGCTCTCAAACTAAAAAAAGCAAACTACTCCCTAAATTAAGAATACAATAAGTGCATGCACAACATGCTTTATTTACTAAAAACAAATTCATGCAAAAAACAAAACTAAAAATAGTCATAAGGATTAATGCATGTTGGAGTACATGCTTTATTTGCATGAATAAACAAAAAACTATTAACTAAACTAATCTAGTTGCATGCTAGAGCAACATCAGTTATCAACATACTCCCCCTCGATGTTGAGAGGGCTGACAATCTTATCTCGTAGTGCTATAAACTGAGCTTTAGCAACCACTTTGGTGAATATATCTGCTAGCTAATCCTGGGTGTTGATGTGCTTCAATTCAACATCCTTCTTCTGCACCAAATCTCGTATGAAGTGATATTTCAAATCGAAATGCTTTGTTCTGCTGTGATGAACCAGATTCTTGGCTAACTCGATGGCACTCACATTGTTACAATAAATTACTGTAGGCTGAATTTGTTTTTCTCCAATTTATTCCAAAACTTTTATGAACCAAAGAGCTTGTGTACCTGCTGAGGTAATTGCAACATACTCTGCTTCTGTAGATGAGAGGGCAACAATACTTTTCTTTTTTGAGTTCCAGGTAATCAAACCAGAACCAAAAGAAAAACAATTTCCAGATGTAGATTTACGGTCATCCATACTACCTCCCCAATCTGAATCACTAAAGCCTACTAGATTGAACTTTTCAAAAGAGTAGTAATGAATACCAAAACTTAAATTCCCTTTCACATACCTCAAAATCCTCTTGGCTGCCTTCATATGTATTTCAGATGGATTTGTCATATACCTTGAAACAAGTGAAACTGAATAGGCAATATCAGGCCTCGTGTGGATTAGAAACATCAAGCTCCCCACAATACTTATGTAAGCTATCTCATCAACTAAATCAGCACCATCATCTCTACATAACAAATCTCCATGAGCACTTGGAGTGGAGGCGGGGTTACAATCAGTCATATTAAATTTCTTCAGCATATCCTGTGCATACTTTGTTTGACAAATGAAAATCTCATCCTTACTTTGATAAACCTCCATTCCTAGAAAATATTTCATTAGACCAAGATCTTTCATCTCAAACTCTTTCATCATAGCAGCTTTGAATTCATCTTTCATCTTAGAACTACTACCCATATACAAAAGATCATCAACATACAAAGCCTTCTTCAACTTGTAGACATAATTATCTTTTCCTTCTACTTCAAAACCTTGTGGCTGCTCCACATATACTTCCTCTTCTAAGTACCCATTCAAGAAAGCACTTTTCACGTCCATATGATGTATGCTCCACTTCTTCTGAGTTGCTAACGAAATCAACATTCTTATGGTCTCTTGTCTTGCTACTGGTGCAAATGTCTCTTCATAATCAATTCCATATTTATGTGTGAAGCCTTTAGCAACTAATCTTGCCTTGTGTCTTTCAACACTCCCATCACTGTTAAACTTGGTCTTGTAGACCCATTTGGTGCCAATCCTTTTTTTGTCATGTGGAAGTTCTGTTAACTCCCAAGTGTCATTCCTGTGAATGGAATCCATCTCTTCTTTCATGGCTTTCACCCAAACCTCATTAGTACATGCATCTTTGAAACATGATGGTTCAAAATCAACCTTGGCTAATAAAGCAAAATTCACTGTCTCACCTATTGGGTTTTCTTCATGTACTTGATTTCCACTCTTCTGGTAGATATCACTCAATCTCCTTACCTTCCTTATAGAACTTGGAGAAGATGCTGGACTTGAACTTGGTATTGAAGAACTTGATGAAGGGCTGCTTGGTGGAGTTAAACCATTGGATATAGAAACATTAGTTGGCTGCTCATGGTCAATATCAACAATTATATTATCACTCAAAATAGATTTTGGCTTCTCAACATGGCCTTTTTGATGACCATAAACTCCCCCTTCATCAAAAATCACATCTCTTGAGATAATAAGCTTGTTAGTGAGGGGATTATACAATCTATAAGCCTTGCTTTTCTCACTATACCCAATAAAAATACATGACTCACTCTTTGCATCTAATTTCTATCTATTTTGATCAGGTACATGCACATAAGCCAAACAACCAAAAACTTTGAAATGATTAACATTAGGCCTTTTACCATACCAAGCTTCATAAGGAGTCATCTTTTCTAGTGTACTGGTGGGGTGTCACAACCCTCCTTTATCACCTTTTGATTTAAATACAAAACTCTATTATATTTCTTTGGATAAACTATTGAATGAATATTGTAAGGGAATAAAAATAATAAACCACACACACACATGGAAAATATATATATATTTTTAATTGGTTATTTAATTTCCCTCACCCAAATTAAGGCACATGTTGTAGGAGGAATAAGAAGCTTCTAGAGGCTTCTCCACCACCCTTGCATGTAACTCCTCCCACTAAGCCTAATCAATTTGCATGGAGGCCAAATTGAGAGAGAATCTCTTTTTTTTCAATTAAAAAATTAGGTAGTGGGAATTTGAAATTTCTTTTATAAAAGAGGTACAAGTTTCAAAACGAGTGGTTGGCTATTCCATAAGAAATTCTGCAAGTAAAATTTTCCTTGGTAGTCAATTTTCATTTTCAGCTAAGATTTTGTTGGGAGGACTTCTCTTCAAATTTGGAGGATCAAGGAAGACTCTACACCATTTTCAAGCACCCAGGTTCTTTCAAACTTAGTTTCGTGCATCTTATTCTTGTGTAGATTAGATTTGATTAAATTATTTAGGAAATTAGAATCATTTGATGAGAAGGAGATTCATTTGTTTCAGATTTTGATAAGAATTAGTCTCAGTTTTTGATAAGAAGTAGATTAAATTGTTTGATAAAAAGTAGATTGAATTGTTTGATGAGAATGAGATTCATTGTTTCAGATTTTTGATAAAAATTAGTTTCAGATTTTGATAAGAAGTAGATTAAATTATTGATGAGAATGAGATTCATTTGTTTTAGATTCTTGATAAGAAATTAGTTTCAGTTTTGATAAGAAGTAGATTAAATGGTTTAGGAGAATAGAGTCATTTGATGAAAATTAGATTCATTGTTTTCAGATTATTTTTGATAAAAATTAGATCCATTCATTTCAAAATTTTGATAAGAATTAGATTCATCCAGATTAAATCATTGGAATATCTTATTAAGTTTTAGATTTGAATTGATTTAAAGTCTGAAATGTATTCTTTTCTCTGGTTATTGATTTAAAGTCTGAACTGTGTATTTGAAAGGATCTTGCTGTAATCAATCTCTCTAAAAATTCTCATTTTCTGGTTATCTAAATCCTCTGTCGGAATACGTTTAACATTTTCCCTTTGTGAGAGTTTTTTTCCCTGTGTGCACAAATAAATTATCTCTCTTTTTTTTTTTCTGTGAATAGATCTCCCTGTGTGTGCAAGCAAATTTTCTCTTTTCTCTGCAAATAGATCTCCCTGTGTGTACAAACAATTTTCTCTTTTCTCTGTGAACAGACCTCCCTGTGTAAAGAACAAAAGAAATGAGAGAAAAAGGGAGAAGAAGAACCTCTCTGGTTACTGCTTCATTGTACTTAATCTGTGATTATTATTATTATTTCTATCAGACCTGTTATCTACCCTGCTCTGAGTGATTTTCAATAATTTAAAAATGCAATACTCCTGTATAAAATAATAATAATAATAATAATATTATATATAAGAACATATATATTTATATACATATACATATACATATACATATACATATACATATACATATACATATACATATACATATACATATACATATACATATACATATACATATACATATATATATACATATACATATATATATATATATATATATATATATATATATATATATATATATATATATATATATATATATATATATAAATAACCAAAAAAAAAGAAATCATTTCGAACTTTAAATTTCCCTTGAACTCCGTAACGCACGGTGTTTTACGTAAAAAGGCGGCAGTGTGCATGGACGGTTACATTGTAACTGTCGCAGGGTACGGAGGGGCCCGCGGGTCCCCTCATCTCTGCGGACCTGCGCATGCAGGGCCGCAGGGGTGATGGGACCCGTGGTCCCCACCCCGCACCCTACTCACTACCCAAAGCAAAAATAAGTTATTTAATTAAGTTCATAATTAAATTATCCTTAGTAAGTTTAAAATTGTAGACTATATTCTTTTAAAGTTAAGTTACTCAACCCATTAAGAATCATTGGGATACTTGATTGCTCTTTAGAGATTAACTTACATTAATACAAATGCTTATATTTAATCGTTATTTTGGACTCGTTAAATCTCCTTACATTATGCAAGTTCCTCATAGATTAATTGCCTTCATTGATGGTTCATAACATGCGAATTATTTGTGGAATAATTACATCTTTCATGCATTTACTATTATGCAAGTTTCGTGATGGTCATTATTATGCAAATTACACTTCAAGTAGTTAATTCAATTATTACGCTTTCATTTTTGTTTTCATAGTTAGAAAACTAAACAAAGGAAGTTGGAAAACCAAAACTAGCAGCGTTCGGTATATATGGTGCCTCTGGGTCACGCTTACGGGTAATGCCGTCGTGTTGAACTACTGCACTTAATGCCTAATAAAGCTGCATTAACGACGTCTGTGGCATCGTCCCTATAAATCGTCGGGGAGTAATAAGGGACATTTGGAAGTTAAAATCCAAGGGGCGGGTAATCCCCCTTGGATCGATAATTTAATAAGATAACTTTTAAATGATTTTCACATCCGTTGAGATACACCACAGTAAACCCCTTTTTAAGGATGGTCAAGTTAAATACCCTCATGAAGGTTATTTTCCTTTTTATTTATTTCATCTTGAAGGGATATTGGTGATTTGCAATTGGGTGACGCTCTTGATAAGTATTAGGGTCTAGTTATTTTGTTTAGGCCACAAGCAATAGGCCATCTTGAGCCTTCGCTTAAGTGCTACCATCGTGGGTAGCAACCGCAGAGAAACTGTCTGGGACACTGACCCTAGAAAGGGTTGCGTACCCACAAATCAGTTTACATCAAACCATAGATTAGAAAATAGAACTACATATTTTATGCCTTGATCTCGTGCCGAAGCGGGTATGTAGGCAGTCTTGGGATGGAGTTGTCCCTCGTACTCAGGCATTCGTGGGTGGGGTCTAGGCTTGGTTGAGTAAGAATCCTAATTGAAAGATAAGATAATCAATTTAATTCAATGCATACTCGGAAGGAATCCCGTATGGATTCGCTTGACTTCCCGAGGCTTTAAGCCAAATTCCGAGGCAGAATTCAAGCTTGTATTATTTTTAATTACTCCTAAGGACGGCGACCTCGGTGCATTCTTGATAGAAGAATGTAGTACTTAGTGAGTGGCTCAGGACCCGAATGGTCCTGATGAGTCTAAGTCTCTGGCCAGAGCATCTCCTATCCCATTCGGATGGATGCCTATCCTGTATGGGTAGATGCCTATCCCGTATTGGATAGATGGAATATTACGTCCCGTATGGACAATTGCCTAACCCGTATGGTTATAAGCTCATCCCGAATGGATGAATGCCTAATCCTAATTGGATGGATGCCCAGAGTATGCAATTGAATAAAACATAATGAAAAAAAAAAATAATACTCAATTTTTGTTGAATCAATTTTGGTGGGTTATTACATGTGGTATCAGAGCAAAGGTTCAAATCTAGGCCTTGTGCTCACTTCAATTTATTCAACTAAGGGAATGTTTTACAATAATAGAAATTAAATTTTATTCTACAAAAAAAAAAACTAACTACATAATTTAACTTTAAGGGAAAACCTAGAATGGCAAGAGGAAGAGGAAGAGGAAGAGGAAGAGGAAGAGGAAGAGGAAGGGGAAGGGGTAATGGAAGACGTACTAGGAGTCAAAGGGAGGTAAGCCATGAGGAAAACCATGAGGAAAACCATGAAGGAAACCATGAGGAAGATCATGAAGAGGTTCGACACAACCCAGGGAATAACGGAGATGGGGTCCAAGCTATAATCGACCTTCTAACCGAACAAAGAGATAAAATCAACTTCTTGGAACAATCACTGCAGGACCTTAGGGAAAGGCAGAATGACTATGAGAACAGAAGTGGTACCGAGAATGGAAACCCTGGTAGCAATCAAGGAAATGTGATGGGTAATGGAAAGGAAAATAACATATTGGAACTCTCCAAGGATTTAAAGAAAATCACCCCTCCTAAGTTCGATGGGAGGCAGATTGGTGAAGGGGCTGAGAATTGGCTAAATGAAATGGAAAAATATTTTGAGCTAAGAGATTTTAGTGAAACAACCAAGGCTTTATGGGTCTCCTATCAACTCACAGGGGAGGCGGCTAGTTGGTGGACCAACACCAAGGAACAAAATGGGTATAACAGGGATACGATCACGTGGGATCAATTCGTTCACCATTTTCGAGATAGGTGGCTCCCTCAATTGTTCTTTGATGAGAAAGTGACAGAATTCCATAATCTACGTCAAGGGCTCCTATCCGTTCAACAATATTGGGATAAGTTCGCCAAGTTGCTTAAATATGTGCCTATGTACCAAAAGGATGAAGAAGGCCAAGCAAGGAAATTCATTTTGGGGCTGAATACCAACATAGGGGCAGAGGTTGATATGCATGGACCCAGAAATATGAATGAAGTACTTGAAAAGTCCCTAAGGCAAGAGAGGAAGATTCAAACACTAGCAGGACGAAACTATAATGGGAACCACTCATTTAAAAGGAAGCAAGAATTCAATGGAAACACTAATTTCAACAAGGGTCAAAGGAATAACTCTTCCGAAAGGAGACCACCGCCTAATCAATATCAGAGGAATGGAAATGATAATACCAGGGGCAATAATAACAGGGGCAATGATAACAGGGGCAACTATAACAGGAATGACCAGCAGAACAGGACAACTTATCCACCCAGGGGAAATGAAACAAGGAATGATCCCCCTAGAAATCAAGGTAGGAGAGGTCCTCCAGGTGGATGCTTTATGTGTGGGGAAAACCATTTTGCTAGAGAGTGCCCCAGGATGCAAGGAAAAATTAGGGCCAATCAACCCCAACAAGGGCCCCAACAGAGGATTCATGCAGCGGTTAGGAACCAAAGAAGAAGATACCAGAATGTTCCCGTGGAAACTACAGGTACACTATTTGAACAACCAATATCAATTCTAATTGACACTGGATCATCTGAATGTTTCATCTCACCTGAATTAGTAAACAAATATGCATTAAAATTTAATCAAATGGAGTCATCATGGACGGTTCAATATGGGGATAAGGCAACTAGAGAAGTAACTAAGTGTTTACCGAGGGCAAGGGTACAATTCCCTAAGTTCGAAACAAGGGTAGATCTCTATGTGGCACCCCTAGGATTATATGATGTAATTATGGGAATGAGTTGGTTAGCAGACCATCAAGCTAATGTAGATTGTTATAACAAAGTTGTTGAATGTTTGGATGATGGGGGGAAAAGGGTCAAAATCCAAGGAAAGTTTAAACCCATTAATATAGAAACTATCTCAGCAATGCAATTAAAGAAGGAAAGGAGAAGAGGGGGACAAATCTTTATGGTTGAAATTGATGAAGGAAAGGAGGAAAATACACCAACCTTTGAAAATACCCCTTTCTTAAAGGAGTTTAAGGATGTTTTTCCAGAAGAATTACCCGGTTTACCCCTAAGAGGAAGTTTGACTTTTCTATCGAAGTACTCCCAGGAGCTGAACCAGTATCAAGGGCACCTTACCGGATGAACACAACCGAATTACAAGAGCTCAAAATGCAATTAGAGGAACTCTTAACTAAGGGATTAATAAGGCCAAGTGTATCACCATGGGGAGCGCCAGTCTTATTTGTTAAGAAGAAGGATGGAACCTTAAGACTATGCATCGACTATAGGATGTTGAACAAAGTCACCATAAAGAATAGGTATCCCTTACCTCGCATAGAGGACCTTTTTGACCAAATGAAAGGAGCGGTAGTTTTCTCAAAGATAGATCTCCGGTCAGGGTATCATCAACTCAGAATTAAGGAAGAAGACATTCCGAAGACAGCTTTCAGGACGAGGTATGGACATTACGAATTCACAGTAGTTCCTTTTGGAGTAACTAATGCCCCAGCTGCATTCATGAACCTAATGAATAGTGTATTCCATGACTACTTGGATAAATTTGTTTTGGTATTTTTGGATGACATATTGATTTACTCTAGAAATGAAGAGGAACATTTAGTGCACCTACAAATTGTTTTGCAAAGATTGAGAGAACATAAGTTATATGGGAAATTGTCCAAATGTGCCTTCTTTGAGGAAAAGATTCACTATCTTGGGCATATAATATCAAAAGAAGGAATAGCAGTCGACCCAGATAAAATAAAGGCGATAGTAGAATGGCCAATCCCTAAGAATGTTTCAGAGGTAAGAAGCTTTATGGGGCTAGCAGGTTACTATAGGAGGTTTGTGGAAGGATTCTCTAAGATAGCAAACCCCATCACCTCGTTGCAAAGGAAGGGCAAAAGGTTTGTGTGGACCGAGCAAAGTGATAAGGCATTTCAAATCTTGAAGGGAAAACTAACTTCAGCACCCATTCTAAAGGTACCAGATCCAAATGGGCACTTCACAGTCATAACAGATGCTTCTATTGAAGGGTTAGGAGGAGTACTTGTCCAAGATGAAGGGGTAGTGGCTTACGAATCTAGGAAGCTAAAGACTCATGAAGTCAATTATGCACCCCACGACTTAGAGTTGGCAGCAATTGTGCATGCCCTGCAAAAATGGAGACACTTCTTGCTAGGGAAGCCCTTTGAGCTAAAATCAGATAACCAAGGACTAAAATACATCTTTACCCAACCTCACTTAAATGCCAGACAAAGAAGGTGGTTAGAGTTTCTAAGTGAATATGATTTTGAAATTGAATATATTAAGGGAAAAGAAAATAGGGTGGCAGATGCCTTAAGTAGGAGGAGACACTTGATGACTATAGCAACCTTCAAAACCTCTTTCAAAAGGCAAGTAATGGATGAACAAGGACATGACCCATGGTATGAGCAAGTCAAATTAACTATAAGACACAACCCGACCGATCCTAAGGTCGAAGGGTATACATTAGATGAAGATGGGTTGCTCAGATACAATAACAGAATCTATATTCCTAATTCAGGGAACTTAAGGGAAGTAGTCTTGTCGGAGGCTCACAATGCCCCTTATTCAGGCCACCCAGGAGTTAACAAACTTTATGCAGATCTAAAGAAATTATACTTTTGGCAAGGGTTGAAGAGCGATATTGTCAAGTATGTAGCTAAATGTTTGGAGTGTCAAAGAGTAAAGGCAGAACATAGACACCCAGCTAGATTGTTACAATTGCACGATGTACCTCAACATAAGTGGCAAGTTATTAGCATGGATTTTGTACAAGGGTTACCCATGTCACCTTCTAGGCATGATGCAATAATGGTGGTAATTGACAAACTCACTAAGGTGGCACACTTTATACCAGGAAATCTGACGGATGATGCACCCACCTTGGCTAGACGCTTCGTTAAGGAGATATTTAGGTTGCATGGAATACCAGAGAAAATCATATCAGACATAGATGCAAGATTCACTTCCAGGTTTTGGACCACTCTTCAATCAGCTCTAGGAACTCAACTAAATTTTAGCACCGCATACCATCCGGAAACCGACGGTCAGATAGAAAGGACAAATCAGATTATGGAAGACCTGCTTCGCATGTACTGCATGGACCAACAGAGGAAATGGGAAGAGTACCTACCTTTGGTAGAGTTTGCCTACAATAATACATATCAAACATCTTTGGGAATGACACCTTTTGAAGCTTTGTATGGTAGACCATGTCGAACACCTTTGAGTTGGGATAGTCTTGAAGATAGAGTGATTATTGGACCAGATATGTTGAAAGAAATGGAAAGGAAAACTAAGGAAATTAGGCAAAGATTGAAGGAAGCCTCGGATAGGCAGAAAAGTTATGCAGACAAAAACAGAACACCAAGGGAGTTTGAAGTAGGAGAGAAAGTCTTCCTAAGGGTTAGGCCACACAAGAGTTCCATAAGATTTGGGAAAAAGACTAAGCTTGCACCTCGTTATGTCGGACCTTTTGAAATATTGGGAAGAATTAATCCAGCTGCTTATCGGTTGGCCTTACCTCCCCAATTGAGCCGAATCCATGATGTCTTCCATGTATCTCTTCTTAAAAAGTATGTACCTGATGAGAAACACATTTTGAATTGGGATGCTTTACAGGTCCAAGAAATGGGGGGAATAATGATAGAGCCATTCAGAATCTTGGAGAGGCGCCAGTGCCAGTTGCGCAACAAAGAGGTTGATCAGTGCAAAGTGCAATGGGACCAGTATGACGAAAAGAATGCCACGTGGGAGGATACTAAGGAGATGCAGCAGTTGTTTCCTTTTTTGTTTTGAACATGAACTATAAACTCTTTTGAATGCATTTAATAAGTGCATTGGGACGATGCACAGATTAAGGGGGGGAGGATGTCACAACCCTCCTTTATCACTTTTTGATTTAAATACAAAATTCTATTATATTTCTTTGGATAAACTATTGAATGAATATTGTAAGGGAATAAAAATAATAAACCACACACACACATGGAAAATATATATATATTTTTAATTGGTTATTTAATTTCCCTCACCCAAATTAAGGCACATGTTGTAGGAGGAATAAGAAGCTTCTAGAGGCTTCTCCACCACCCTTGCATGTAACTCCTCCCACTAAGCCTAATCAATTTGCATGGAGGCCAAATTGGGAGAGAATCTCTTTTTTTTCAATTAAAAAATTAGGTAGTGGGAATTTGAAATTTCTTTTATAAAAGAGGTACAAGTTTCAAAACGAGTGGTTGGCTATTCCATAAGAAATTCTGCAAGTAAAGTTTTCCTTGGTAGTCAATTTTCATTTTCAGCTAAGATTTTGTTGGGAGGACTTCTCTTCAAATTTGGAGGATCAAGGAAGACTCTACACCATTTTCAAGCACCCAGGTTCTTTCAAACTTAGTTTCGTGCATCTTATTCTTGTGTAGATTAGATTTGATTAAATTATTTAGGAAATTAGAATCATTTGATGAGAAGGAGATTCATTTGTTTCAGATTTTGATAAGAATTAGTCTCAGTTTTTGATAAGAAGTAGATTAAATTATTTGATAAAAAGTAGATTGAATTGTTTGATGAGAATGAGATTCATTGTTTCAGATTTTTGATAAAAATTAGTTTCAGATTTTGATAAGAAGTAGATTAAATTATTGATGAGAATGAGATTCATTTGTTTTAGATTCTTGATAAGAAATTAGTTTCAGTTTTGATAAGAAGTAGATTAAATGGTTTAGGAGAATAGAGTCATTTGATGAAAATTAGATTCATTGTTTTCAGATTATTTTTGATAAAAATTAGATCCATTCATTTCAAAAATTTGATAAGAATTAGATTCATCCAGATTAAATCATTGGAATATCTTATTATGTTTTAGATTTGAATTGATTTAAAGTCTGAAATGTATTCTTTTCTCTGGTTATTGATTTAAAGTCTGAACTGTGTATTTGAAAGGATCTTGCTGTAATCAATCTCTCTAAAAATTCTCATTTTCTGGTTATCTAAATCCTCTGTAGGAATACGTTTAACATTTTCCCTTTGTGAGAGTTTTTTTCCCTGTGTGCACAAATAAATTATCTCTCTTTTTTTTTTTTCTGTGAATAGATCTCCCTGTGTGTGCAAGCAAATTTTCTCTTTTCTCTGCAAATAGATCTCCCTGTGTGTACAAACAATTTTCTCTTTTCTCTGTGAACAGACCTCCCTGTGTAAAGAACAAAAGAAATGAGAGAAAAAGGGAGAAGAAGAACCTCTCTGGTTACTGCTTCATTGTACTTAATCTGTGATTATTATTATTATTTCTATCAGACCTGTTATCTACCCTGCTCTGAGTGATTTTCAATAATTTAAAAATGCAATACTCCTGTATAAAATAATAATAATAATAATAATATTATATATAAGAACATATATATTTATATACATATACATATACATATACATATACATATACATATACATATACATATACATATACATATACATATACATATATATATATATAAATAACCAAAAAAAAAGAAATCATTTCGAACTTTAAATTTCCCTTGAACTCCGTAACGCACGGCGTTTTACGTAAAAAGGTGGCAGTGTGCATGGACGGTTACATTGTAACTGTCGCAGGGTACGGAGGGGCCCGCGGGTCCCCTCATCTCTGCGGACCTGCGCATGCAGGGCCGCAGGGGTGATGGGACCCGTGGTCCCCACCCCGCACCCTACTCACTACCCAAAGCAAAAATAAGTTATTTAATTAAGTTCATAATTAAATTATCCTTAGTAAGTTTAAAATTGTAGACTATATTCTTTTAAAGTTAAGTTACTCAACCCATTAAGAATCATTGGGATACTTGATTGCTCTTTAGAGATTAACTTACATTAATACAAATGCTTATATTTAATCGTTATTTTGGACTCGTTAAATCTCCTTACATTATGCAAGTTCCTCATAGATTAATTGCCTTCATTGATGGTTCATAACATGCGAATTATTTGTGGAATAATTACATCTTTCATGCATTTACTATTATGCAAGTTTCGTGATGGTCATTATTATGCAAATTACACTTCAAGTAGTTAATTCAATTATTACGCTTTCATTTTTGTTTTCATAGTTAGAAAACTAAACAAAGGAAGTTGGAAAACCAAAACTAGCAGCGTTCGGTATATATGGTGCCTCTGGGTCACGCTTATGGGTAATGCCGTCGTGTTGAACTACTGCACTTAACGCCTAATAAAGCTGCATTAACGACGTCTGTGGCATCGTCCCTATAAATCGTCGGGGAGTAATAAGGGACATTTGGAAGTTAAAATCCAAGGGGCGGGTAATCCCCCTTGGATCGATAATTTAATAAGATAACTTTTAAATGATTTTCACATCCATTGAGATACACCACAGTAAACCCCTTTTTAAGGATGGTCAAGTTAAATACCCTCATGAAGGTTATTTTCCTTTTTATTTATTTCATCTTGAAGGGATATTGGTGATTTGCAATTGGGTGACGCTCTTGATAAGTATTAGGGTCTAGTTATTTTGTTTAGGCCACAAGCAATAGGCCATCTTGAGCCTTCGCTTAAGTGCTACCATCGTGGGTAGCAACCGCAGAGAAACTGTCTGGGACACTGACCCTAGAAAGGGTTGCGTACCCACAAATCAGTTTACATCAAACCATAGATTAGAAAATAGAACTACATATTTTACGCCTTGATCCCGTGCCGAAGCGGGTATGTAGGCAGTCTTGGGATGGAGTTGTCCCTCGTACTCAGGCGTTCATGGGTGGGGTCTAGGCTTGGTTGAGTAAGAATCCTAATTGAAAGATAAGATAATCAATTTAATTCAATGCATACTCGGAAGGAATCCTGTATGGATTCGCTTGACTTCCCGAGGCTTTAAGCCAAATTCCGAGGCGGAATTCAAGCTTGTATTATTTTTAATTACTCCTAAGGACGGTGACCTCGGTGCATTCTTGATAGAAGAATGTAGTACTTAGTGAGTGGCTCAGGACCCGAATGGTCCTGATGAGTCTAAGTCTCTGGCCAGAGCATCTCCTATCCCGTTCGGATGGATGCCTATCCTGTATGGGTAGATGCCTATCCCGTATTGGATAGATGGAATATTACGTCCCGTATGGACAATTGCCTAACCCGTATGGTTAGAAGCTCATCCCGAATGGATGAATGCCTAATCCTAATTGGATGGATGCCCAGAGTATGCAATTGAATAAAACATAATGAAAAAAAAAAATAATACTCAATTTTTGTTGAATCAATTTTGGTGGGTTATTACATGGGGCTTCGGTTGAGGATGTACACCGCTGTAGCAACTCCATCTCCCCAATAAGAATTGTTCAATCCCTTGGTTTGTAACATGCACCTTGCCATTTTAACCATAGTACGATTCTTCCTTTCAGCTACTCCATTTTGTTGAGGTGTGTATGCAGTAGTAAGTTGCCTCTTGATGCCATTAAAATCACAATAACTTTGGAAATCCTTGGAGCAAAATTCTCCTCCACGATTAGTCCTTAAACATTTGATCTTGCATGCTTTCTCATTTTCCACAAGGGCTTTAAATTTCTTGAATGTATCCAAGGCTTCATCTTTGGCCTTCAAAAAATATACCCAACAATTTCGTGAGTAATCATCAATAAAAGTGATGAAATATGATGACTTACCCAAACTCTTAGTCTGCATAGAACCACATATATCTGAATGAACAAGCTGAAGTGGGTGATGAGCCCTCCATGCATTGCCCTTTGGAAACTTTTCTCTTGCATGCTTTCCTTTAGCACAACCTTCACAAACCTCCTTGTGTTCCTCAACCTTGGGCAAACCAGAAACTAATGCATGTGAGGTTAGAAACTTCAAACTATGAAAATTTAAATGCCCATACCTGAGATGCCATAACCAACTTGAATCCTCATAAGCCATATTTGCCAAACCGTTGTTATGTTCACCAAACCTCAAGGGGAACATCTTATTTCTTGTCATAGGAACAACAGTGATCACCCTATTACCCTTGTTCTTATCATAGATAGTACATGTCTTATTCTCAAAGACTACTTTATAATTTTTCTCACATAGCTGCCCAACACTTAACAAATTGTGCTTCAATTGTGAAGTATAATAAATATCATGAATACTCTTTATACCTTCTTTTGTTTGGACCTACATAGCTCCTTTGGCAGCAACCTCCAATGATTTATCATCACCAAGCTGGATCTTGGATTTGAAACTTCCATCCTTTGTTGAGAACAACTTCTCATTCCCTGTCATATGGTTAGAGCATCCAGAATCTAGGTACCAAACATCTTTACTAGTATTTTCACCCTTTGCATAGGATAAAAATAAGTGATCAGGAGGATTCTCACTACTTTCTTGAGCATAGTTAGCACTTTTACCTTCTTTCAATTTGCATTCTCTTTCAAAGTGGCCATACCTATTACAATGGTAACATTGAACATTTCTCTTATCAAATCTGCCTCTACCTCTTCCTTTGAAACCACCACTTCCTCTTGAGCCACCTCTTCCTCTACCTCTTGAAGAATTTTGGCTTTGCCCTTTACCTTGGCCTTGATTGATTTTGGCACTACTGCTGTTTGCATCTTCATTTTTTGTGATTAGCAATTTAGAGGAAAACACTTTCTCTACACCTTCTAAAGAATCTTTCAATCTTTCTTCACGAGACATCAGGGATCCAACCAGTTGATCAAACTGTAGTTTTGTCAAATCCTTGCTTTCTTCTATAATTATTGCTACATGATTCCATCTGGGTGTCAAAGATCTCAACACCTTTTTTTATCAAAACTTCATTGCTTACAATTTCCCCAAGTGTAGCCATTTTATTGACCACATCTTTCACTCTGACACAATAATCACTTATACTTTCGGCTTCTTGCATCTTCAAATTCTTGAACTCTCGCTTCCATGTCTGAAGCTTGACCACTTTAACTTAATCACTACCCTGGTAAGCTTCTTGTAGAGTCTTCTAGGCATCTTTGGCAGTTGTTGCTCCTGATATTCTTGGAAATAAGCTCTTAGCAAGAGCTATCTGAATGTGAAACAAAGCTTGAGCATTCTTTTTCCTTGCTTCCTTTCTAGCTATTTTGTCATTGGCTGTAAGGGCATTCCAATCAGCTGGCTCTTCATAACCTGATTCAATAATCTCCCACAAATCTTTTCCAATAAAAAAGATTAGCATCTTAATGCACCAATAATCATAATCATTCCCATCAAATTTTGGAATGGGCATATGGTTAGAATTCGACATGATTAACTTTGGCGAAATTCCAACAATAAAACTTTAACCCAAAACAATTTTACCTACTCTGATACCACTTGTAGAATTTTGAACCTGCCCTATCCTCTCTAAACCAGCTGATTAGCAAACAATAATAGCAAAAAGAAGAAATTGCAAAAAGAAATCACAATTCAAAATAAAAAACAAAGTGCCTTGTTTTTTTGGAATTGCACACACCAATATCTTTTATTGAAGCTTAATTAAAAATTACATAGAGGCTGTATATATAAAGAATTTGCAGTCTAGAAGAATTAATAATAACTGTAGTTCTAAATATATTCCTAGCATTGCATGGAAAGCTACCAAGGCTCCCAAACTAAAAAAAACAAACTACTCCCTAAATTAAGAATACAATAAGTGCATGCACAACATGCTTTATTTACTAAAAACAAATTCATGCAAAAAACAAAACTAAAAATAGTCCTAAGGATTAATGCATGTTGGAGTACATGCTTTATTTGCATGAATAAACAAAAAACTATTAACTAAACTAATCTAGCTGCATGCTAGAGCATCATCAGTTATCAACAAATCTTTCAAAGACAGGGAAACATGGATGAGACATCTCCAGCAAGCAGGGGATGTCACCTATCATCTTGTGACCTCTTGATGTATATCTTCTACCACAAACAAAACAAATTAAAGCAAATAAAATGTCATTAGCTCTTAAAGGTCCAAAGCTCTCATAGAAGCTATTTTTCACTCATTCAAACAAAGAAATGAGCAATAGATTTGGAGAGCTAGCAATGAACATTAGCAAGATTATGAGGGAAAATGAAATCAAGATATATTAAATTAAATCAGATTTGGGCAGCACAGATTTTAGTGTGTCTCACACTACTTCTGCAACTGTGCATCCCACCTCTTCCCCTAGTGCGATACTCCTTGGTTCAAGCATTGATTCCATTACTCTGGGTGTCCTTGGCATGGACACCCCTCATCGCAACAAAAATTGCAAGGAGGCTCTGCAATATGGGGTCAGGGCTCGCAATTTGGATCTTTTGCCTCTTGCTTGTTGGAGTTTTCCCTGCCCACAAATTCCATCTAGGGTATCATAACGATTTTCTTTTGGTTCTATGGCTTTGCTCCACGATGCTTTTCTCTGCAACATTGGTGGCCAGCAACATGGCTCACCAAAGGTCTTCTCGGGTTCTCGTGCTGCTGCCTTTATTAATTGTGGCTCTAGAGGTTACATTTCAAAATTGCACAACTCTGCGTGCTGCCCCCTTTCCCTCCACCCCTTTGCACACACTCCATAGATTCATATTGAGGGTTTTATCCATGATTTCTTAGTGGCTCTAGAGGTTACATTTCAAAATTGCACAACTCTACGTGCTGCCCCTTTCCCTCCACCCCTCTGCACACACTCCATAGATTTGTATTGAGGGTTCTATCCATGATTAATTGTGGCTCTAGAGGTTACATTTCAAAATTGCACAACTCTGCATGCTGCCCCCTTTCCCTCCACCCCTCTGCACACACTCCATAGACTCGTATTGAGGGTTCTATCCATGATTAATTGTGGCTCTAGAGGTTACATTTCAAAATTGCACAACTCTGCGTGCTGCCCCCTTTCCCTCCACCCCTCTGCACACACTCCATAGACTCGTATTGAGGGTTCTATCCATGATTAATTGTGGCTCTAGAGGTTACATTTCAAAATTGCACAACTTTGCGTGTTGCCCCCTTTCCCCTCCACCCCTCTGCACACACTCCATAGATTCGTATTGAGGGTTCTATCCATGATTTCGTAGTGGATTGGTTTCTTAGAAGAGCAATTCTTTGAGAAGTTGACAAAGATTTTGTAGAATTTAATTGCTCTTCTTACAAGTAGTTTACAAGAGGTCTCTAGTATAGGTGTCAAACAGGACAGTGCTCTTTGAGTGGATGGAGCTACAAACCTCCTAGATTGACTTGGGACCCTGGGACCATTGTCCATTTCCTAAAGGTTCAGTCTTGCTTTTAGGATTGAGTTGGCACTATTTGAGTACAAAGAATCTTTGGGAAAGGAGGACTATAATGTTCCCATTTTCAAGATCCTAGTGAACCTATAATAATAATAATTAATTAATTAATTAATTAACGTTAAGTTGTCTGGAAAATTAAATTAAAAGACAAATTTAATTAATTATTTATAAAGTGACTAAGTGCCTAAATATTAAATATCTAAATAAATCACTGTTTTGGACAAATAAAGATAAATTAGAATTAAGTTCCCATCTTTTTCCTTCTAAATAACATTTAAGTTCCTATTTTATTGCTAGCTTACCTATTAGTGGCTCATTGTCATTCATGGTAGTACAATTTCAAGTGCAATCATACTTAGCTAGCAACTTTATAGCATGGTTATTCCTAGCTCCATGCATCGGGGGCAAGAATAGTTTTCAATCATTCATTCTTTCTAAGGATTCACTTTTCCTTTGTTGAGTTGCATGTTTTATAACTTGATGTTCTTTCTTGAATAGAATTATCCTTCATGCGAGTACATGCGTATTCCCTGGTCACGACCTATTCTTCCTTAAAATGGTATTTTTATGAATAATCTCTCCTTAGTGATAGAAAAAATACAATCCTTCACTAAGAATCCACTTTTCCAAGCAATTGGGAAGGTGTGTATTATTGTTCTCCTTCCCTTCTCTTATGTTCAAATATGTCATCTTTCTTAAAGATCTACTATTATTTCTGAGGTAGAAATCTTTAGGCAAGGATCTCTTCCTCCTTTCATCATGTATCCCTCAAAATGAAACCTTTACACTTGTTGCAAGATATTTCTTTTACAACTATCTCTTCCTTGCTTCAAAAGAGTTATGCCTCTTTAACTTGGACTTATGCATATTATTGGTTAAAGGGTATCTCCTTGGTGATAAACGTGTTTACCTTTGTCTTTTATTTTTACCTTAAGACATCAACACTAACTAGAAATATATCAGCTTGAATAAACCAGATCTAAAATCAAAATGACGAAATAAAACCCTAAGACCTGAAACAAAACCAAAAATTGCCAGAACCAAACACAGACGTGATTAGATTCCACACAGACACAGTTTCGCGACAAAGGCGCACCTTTAAACACCACAAACACGGTTCCAAAACACAGACACGGCTCCGCAACATAGACGTTGATAAAATGTTCACAAACACGATTCGGGAACACATACGTGGCTCTGCAATCTTGAAAAATGTAAAATATTGTCAGTGACACAGACGCAATTTCAGAGATCACAGGCGTAACAGAAAAACAAAAACGCGGTTCCAGAAGATGTAGACGCGAAAATGTCGAAATGTTGTTGGAAATGTCAGATCTGCAACTTTAAAAGCATAAAATCTGCAACCAAGATGTTAAATGCAAAAGGGACAAGGGTCCCACCGGACGTGCCAAAATGTTTATGGTAAAAATGGAAACAACAATATTGAAAGACTAAATGGATTCAACCACAAAACCCTAGCCTAACAACAACAAAAATCCACCATAACATATGAAGATTACCTAAGACAATGAAAATCAACGAAATCACAAAGATTATACCATCACATGTCCAATAGGGTTTGAATTTCCATTCTTCCTATCTCCATTGATCTTGCTTAATATATTTGCTCTCAGATTTTATGTGTGCACAAAAGCTCAACAAAGAACGAATATGTGGTTGCAAGTAGGCTTGAACGCATATGAAAGTTCGAATGCTATAGTGCTTGGGAGGGGATTGATAATGAAGGAAACATCCTCTTATATAGAAGACACTTTAGGAAATGAAGGGATACAATTAATAGATGTAAAGATAAATGGTTGGCTAGGATTAGAGGGTAGGTAGAAGAAATAAGTAAATAATGAGAGGGTAGGTAGTGTAGGAATTACGAGATGAATGACATGTGTCATGGGTAGAAAAGGGTAATGAATTAATTAATTAAATAAAGATTTATTTAATTAATAGAGAAAGTGAGATCAATTAAATAATTAAAATATTTATTTAATTTAGGAGAAGGACAATTTAAATAAATAAAAGTATTTATTTAAATAAGAAAAAAGGTTAGAAGAGGATAAATGAATTAATTAAATAAATAAAGTTTTATTTAATTAATAGAAGAATTAGGCTTAAACAATTAAATAAATAAAATATTTATTTAATTAAGCATGACAATTTTAGGTGTCTACAAAATTAATTACATGAATCATATAGCATTCTAAAGAAGTATTTGAAAACACTTTTGATTAAGATCTCTCTAATTCTTCCTCAATTAGCCAAGCTACCAGCCATCTAGTTCTACTCTCTAGAAATATTAATTTTATTTTATATTATTTATTTTAATTTTATTTGATTTAAAAAAAAATTATATCTATTTTTTTCACATTTATTGATTTTTTTATGACACGGAAAATACTAAAAAAATTTGCTCACACACACCTGAGACAAGTTGTTAGCCACTAGTTCCACTATGTAGAAATATGAAAAATATTTTACTTTATTTATATTATTTATTTTAATTTTTTTTTTTTGAACTTTTATATCTATTTTAATAAAATTGATGGAAAGTAATTTCAAAAATTTTAAAAGTTAAATATCTTATATTTACTATAGAAAAATTTATTATATAAAAAATTTGCTCGGGCACAATCCCACAAAATTATCTTTTATTTTACTTTAGAAAAAAATATAATATAAAAAATTTACTCACCAATTGACAAAATCGGTCCATATAACCTAATTTAATGAAATTAATGAAAACAATTTCAAAAGCTTAAAAAAATTAATAATAAATATCTTATATTTTATTTTAGAAAAATTTATAATATAAAAAATTTGCTTAGGGCACAATCCCACAAATCCCGTTCATATGACTTAATTTAATGAACTAGATGAAAAATATTTTTGAAAATTTAAAAAACTAAATATCTTATATTTTACTTTAAAAAAAAAAAAATATAATAAAAATTTGCTTATGTGCACAATCCAACAAAATCATCCATATCACCTAATTCAATGAAATGGGTAAAAAATAAAATTTCTAATATAAAAATTTGCTCACGCGCATAATCAGCAAAATCCATTCATATCACCTAATTCAATGAAATAGATGAAAAATAAAATTACCTAATTCAATGAAATGGATGAAAAATAAAATTTATAATATAAAAATTTGCTCAGGCGCACAATCCTCTCATGTGCACAATCTCAATCTCGTGTTTATATCACCTAAGTCAGTGAAATGAATAAAAAATAAAATTTATATCCTCTCACAATCCCGTGTTTATATCACCTAAGTCAATGAAAAGAATGAAAAATAAATTTTTTAATATAAAAATTTGCTCACGCTCACAATCGAGCAAAATCCATCATATCACCTAATTCAATGAAATGGATGAAAAATAAAATTTATAATATAAAAATTTGCTCATGTGCACAATCCTTTAATTTAATGAAATGGATGAAAAACAATTTTCAAATTTTAAAAAATTAGATATCTTATATTTTACTTTAAAAAATTTATATTATAATATATTGCAAATAATAAATTTTGATTAACTGAAATTAGAATATTTAATCACTAGGTAGTTAAAATTGTCTCTGCCGTATAGTTCTGTAAACACAAACTAAAAACTTTAAACTAGCAAATTTAAAATTCTGACAATTTTTAGAATTTGTTGTGAAAACTATTAAAGAGCCATGAAACTTATGGGCCTAGTAAAGTAAAATAGTACAGGGTGTGTTGTTAAAATGACATCTTACACGCATGTAATATGTATGCATAGATTCTACACATGATTCGTAACGGTACAGATTTCATGCACACGCAGAGAGAGATCTGTATTTCCATTACCACATGTCTGCCCTCTGACTACATCGATTTCTACACAGAAACATATGAAACAAAAGGGGAAGAAGTACTACTAATCAATTGGAGAACTCTACTATATTTAGCAGGACCTCTACAGTAAAATAGTCCAATAGGGGGAGCAGAGAAAGAGAAGGAAAGGACATTTTATACTGGAAGTAGAGACAGTGACAGTTGAATTTGAATTTTGTCCTCGGCATATTTGTGGGAAAACCCATAACCCATTTCTTTTTCTTTGACCTATTTCGAATCTTCTGCGAATGTCTGATCCTTCACCTTTGTATTAGCTACGCTGTATTGGTTTAGCCCTTTTGAATCAGGCCAGATTTGTAATGATGGCCCCAGATGGTGACATGGATAAAATTGATGCAAATGTTTCTGCATTGGGTAATGGAGGTTTAACGCAGAATGTGTCTGAGCCTAATGCAATGAAGACCCAATACAGTGCAGGTATTGAGGGCGGGTCTGAATCATCTGGGTCTTGCAGTTTTCAATTCTTTGTGTATAATGAAGATGGGCTTAATTTGAGTGTTGATTTGAATTCAAATCCATTGGACTGGATGAGAGCTTGCAGCAATGGAATAAGAGTTCCTCAGCATATACACAGGTCCAAGCCCATGCCAATGAGTTCGGAGGGGGGGTCAACAAAGCGTCTGAAGGTTGTGGATTTTAATAATTCTGAGGGGACTTTGCCAGATGGGTTTCATAATAGGTCTTTGACTGAGCAGGTTGGGATTAGTACAATTGATGAATCTTTAAATGGGTGCATTGGGAAAGAGGTTCCAACAGACCTGCAAATGGTGCCAGATGGGTCTAAAGCAACAGGGGAGTTGATTGCAGTGCAGTCCGTGGCTTGTGAGCAACGTGTTGTGTATGGAGGGACTCACTTGAATCAAGGCGTCTTGAATGATTCTGGACAGGAGACAGGGGATCAACAACTCTTTCAGGCACATGAGGTAGGATCACTAAATGGCTCTAATTTCAAAATGGATAAAAAAGAAGTCTTTTTCATTATGCCCTTTTTTTGTTGGTACATGAATAAGGTAGCGGTTGAATGCCTTGTTCCAATTTCTGTAATTACTCTGTAGTTTTCCCATTTTTCATTTATTTTTGTTCTGGTCAATTTTAAGCAAATGAGCCTGGATTTCAATTTCGGCAATGTCTTCTTTTGAATTTGACCAATGATTTCTTTTTCATTCTGCCGTTTTCCTTTTGGTTTTGGTAATATGTAGGCACGTGAGTTAGGGTTCAATGTCAACACTCCTCATTTCTTTTGCTTTTTACATACATGTTTTTTAGGGCACTGATGTCTCGTTCCAGTTTGATCAACAATGCTATAATTTTTCTGACTTTTCTTCTCTAATTTTTAGTTACACGAGATTCAACATTTTCTTTCTGCATTTTGTGTCATTTCTTTTTTTAAAACACGTCTTTCCAATTTCAAAGGCCATATTTTTATCTAGGTTTCCTTATAATTTTTAGGCACATAAGTTAAGGTTCAACCATTTTCTTTTTGCTTTTGCTCCCTCCCTCTCTCCCTCCCTCTAAATGCATGTGAGGTAAGGGTTCAATGTCGTGGTTTAATTTTGGCAAATCTGCTTTTCATTTGTTATTTTAAGGCAAGTAAGGGAGGGTTTAATGTCTTGGTCTAGCTTCCGCAATGAACTATCAGCTTCTTGTTCATTTTTTTCTAGGCACTGATGGGTGGCTCCATATTTTGGTCCAATTTCAGTAATAATGCCATTTTCTTTCTGCATTCTATTACATATATTTTAAGTACACAAGGTGGGGTCGTTTCAATTTCAATGATGATGCTATAGTTTTTCTGCTGTGATTCTTGGTTCTGCTCGAAACAGGTGTGAACTGTGACTGCCTCGCATGTAGGAAATATCTCAAGTATATGTTCTTTCTGTGGATCATGCCTAGATTCATCTGAGCTGCTTGGATATGTTTCAGATGAATCTGGGGCCAATCCAGGAAGGTTGAGGCCTGCCCTGGCAGTACCCAGGACAAACCTGTGCAACCATGGCAAAAAATCGAACAAAAGAAAAAAAAATTACAATGGAAAAACAGAAAAAAGAAAAGTAAAACCTTAAAATTTTATCACGTAGCTTGACTGCTGACTATTGCTTTATTTTAAACATATGCCATAAATATAAGCTTTTTTGATTTATCTTTAAAATTTGGTATTGAATGATCATCAGTTGTGTTTTTGCTTTTGTATAGTTTGTTAAAATTATGGCTATTTTTATATTATATACAACTGTAACCAAGCTGTATTGGAGCTAGATAAAAAAATGGGGAACTGCTAACACGAACCCAGACAAAACATGTTTTTTCTTCTTAATTTCTGTTGTTGTAGTTACATGAGTTTGAGTTCAATGACTTGGTTGAATTTTGGCACTGATGCTATTTTCTTTCTGCTTTTTTTTTTTTTTTTTTTTCAACTCACATGAAGTAGCGATTATTATCTTGTTTCAGTTTCCTGTTCTAGTGATAATGCTAGAATCTTTCTGTTTTTTCAATTTTAAACTTTTTAAGCACATAAGATAGGATTCAGTAACTTGGTTGAGTTGTATTTAAATGTTAATGTTCTTCAGGAGCTAGTCTCGGTCTCATTTGTACTTATTTGCTGCTCATACTGGGCCATATTTGTAAACTTTCTTGAATATAAAAAAATGGTTTGTTATTAATGGGATTGTTGTATGGGGATAATCAATTCACACTTTATGCCTTCATCACTGTTGGATCTGATAAGGAATTGAATCTGTAGGTGTTTGTCTTCTCTTCTTGCCTGGTTTAAGATTCTTTCACATCACAGATTATTGTCTTTGTCAAAAGATAGAACATCCTCTTGTAAATAAACTATACTTTCATTCTAAGTTTCATATACACAAAGATTAATACTGACACGGGTACTGATCTACAATGAATACAGAAGTTATAGAGCAAATTTTAAATTAAATATGTCTATTGTATAGCATTTAAAACTAAAGCAAAAACATTCAAGAGACAAAAAGATTGAAACTGATTTTTTTTGAACTTTAAACCCTCCAAGTATGAGTGCAAAGATAAGTGCCGTGCATAAGAACATAAGTGTTTTGCCTCTTGTTGTTATTTGTAATATTGCCTCTTGCTGTTATTTGTAATATTTTTTTGTTTCTGTTTTTAGTTATTTCCTTTACCTTTTAAAAATGTTTCTATTATGTGGCTCAGATTTTATATTATGTATTATATCACATCTCCAACGATATTTAGGCTGTACTCAGGTTGTATATAAGGATTATTATATCCATATGGCATACAAGAATATGCATATTTGGAAGGGAATCATTAATTCTATAAATGCAGCTTTCTAAGCAATTGGATTATGGATTCTATAGTCTTGTGAGTTGTTGTTTCTATCAAGTGCAGTACATTTGGAACAAACAATAAAATGCCCGGGCAACTTACTTGCCTTTAAGAGTATTTGAAGTTGGCCTTAGCTACTAGTTGGGTTCTTCCTTTGAAGATAAAGGTCTCAATAGAGCACATTATCATCATCTAGATTCTAGAGCATAGATTTGAAATTCATGGAGTACTTGTATGACTCACAAGTAATTTTCTGTGCGGAGTAACTTGATTGTGCCAAGTAACTTGATCTCAAATTTGTTGAGTTTTTGGGCCAAGTTTCTAGTGAGTTTATAGAGCAACTCACGGTGGGTACTCAAGAGTGTCACCTGGACTGCTGAATCTTATCATAAAGATTTGAAATCTGAAATTGTTATGAATATAATATCATTCATGTATAGTGGCTAAGTTTGTTAGAGTGTCTTTAGGATACATACAATTATTAGTAGTGTATTTTTTATGGTTTGTTAGTTAGAACATTGGAATATTATGTGTTTAATATAATATTGTAATTGGTTGTGTAAGTGTTTGTAGGGATTACAAGTTGTTAGAACAACTCGTATATTTATAGGAGTGGTTATAGAAGATATGACAGCTCTCTACAAATATAGGATATGTAAGCCTTATAAATATGTATTATGTATTTTGAACAAAATATAGGCCAATAGTGTTATGTTGTGTAAAATTTGCATCTTGAATTCCCTTATGGTATCTCTTAGTCTTTGTGTTGTAGGTTGTGAAAGCTAATTGTATAGTAGAGCTGTCGCAAAAAACAAAGGAAAGTGGCGACGACACAACTAGTGACAACGTGTCAGGTAACTTACAATCTTCCATAGGCGTTCAAGCAAGCGATACAAAAAGTCGTGCTCTAAGGAATGTGGTTTCATCAACACACTATAATCTGGTAGTGGGGGAAATCTCCATTTTTTGTGGAAATCAAAGATTACACGTGTGCTGCTGTTAGCCTTAAAGAAGGATCTCTTACCATGCATCTCAGGGACTATTTTCTATTTGATCCAAATCCTTGTCCCTAATCCCCAACTTCAGTTTTATTTCATGTTCGTCATTATTTCAAACCACCCTCCATTCGTTCTACCCTCATTTCTATAATCCATTTCTTGGTACCCTATAGTTTATTATTTTTGACTCCATTCCCCTTGCATCTACCCATGACTACTGTTTGATTTGGAATAATGTGTTTAATTGTTGTGAAGGGTATGTTGTTTTGCTTGACCAACTGAGTTTTAAAAATTAAATAGATGTTATTGGAGCATAGCAGCCTGAGTAGAGTTTGCACAATAGAAGAATTAGCTGATTTTTTGTTGTGTATGGATATGGTTGTATGAAGGTAGTCATTTTAAAAATTTCTGGTTTGTTGCGTGTGCAATGTGGAGGGATGTGCAAAGGCTTGCATGAGAAGAGGTCATTGTCTTGGTGTGTTGTGAGTAGTTTTGGAGGCGGCAAGGTGCTATGTGGGGCTTGAGTGCCAAGACGATTTGATTGTAGTCTTCCAACATGGATATTGCTTACCTTGGACACATCCTTTGCATCAAGAGAAAAGTGTATGATAATCTACTCTTAGTCCACAATTTGTGTTGAAGATGCCTTATTGAATTTACCAAGATTTTAAATAAGAGCTATCATCTTAGTTAAGATTTAATGGTTTCATAATGGTAGGTTGTTAGTATTATCTATTGTTTTTATGGGATCAATTGTCCACATGATGGTGTCAATGTGTTAAAAGTGTTATTATTTGAGGTGCAAGATTGGTGGAGCTTGACTCCTTTGACTTATTTTGATTAGGGGGATTATTATTTTTTTAGAAATAATGGATAAAATAAATGCATGTTAATTGTCATGTCATCAATAGTATGTTTGTCAAAATCCAAAAGTGTTGAAGATAATAAAAATAAAAATTGCTTCAATTGTAATTGAATGCACTATTGCTTGTATTTGACATTCATCTTGAAGGGGTGCATTTGAAAACTGAGCCTCCAAATTTGCTTAGTAGCAAAACTATTGGAGAAGAAAGGCATAAGAGGTTGGAGGACTAGTAGCATCCTCCTATCAGTCTCTAGCAACGAAGTTGCAAAATTGTATTAGTGGCAAAACTATTTGTGCCAAAATGACTAAAGCATAGATTGGTTTATAGGTGGCAGTAGTAACTATCTTATATCGTTTATTACTAGAGTAGCAATGATCTATAATGATGTGCATACATGAAAATGAGGAAATGTCCTCATATTATTTGTGTAGTGATGTGTTTGTCCGCAATCACAATTGTTGGTTGGTTGTGAATGGATGTGTTTCTCTGCAATCACAATTGTTGTTTGTTTGCGATTGGATATATTTATCCCCAATCATAATTCTTGTGAATAGTAGTGTGTGTCCTTGCTCATAATTGACGATGGATATATGTGCTTGTCCCTATCTCAATTTGTTGTATGACCGTGGATGGAAGTAATTTTCCCCTATCCTTTGTTCCAAGCGTAGATGTGTTAGTCCCTATCCTTGGATAAAAGTCCAATATGGTTAGTCCTACTGAAGAAGCACAGTGAGGAGTGTTCCACTATTACTTTTCACGAGTAGATGTGTTAGTCCCTATCCTTGGATAAAAGTCCAATATGGTAAGGTCCTACTGAAGAAACATAATGAGGAGTGTTCCACTATTACTTTTCATGAGTAGATGTATATATCCCTACTCTTCCCTTGTGTTTTTTGATGAACTAAAAAACGTGTTTATGAAGTGTTGTTAGTTCAACTGTTGAGGTTATTAATTCGTCCTTTAGTCACTCGATCCTTCTAGTATAATCAATTTGCTTATATATAAATTGCTGGGTGAAGATGCACAGCAAATGATCTTTATAAATTACACAGCAATTGTAATATCCTGACTTCACACGTATATTTTCTGCAGACCAAAAACAGATATATATGTGTTAGAAGAGAACAGCATAAGCCTCTATATCGTATACACTAAATTTACATCAGCCTCTCCTATGACGTATATGTCCGATCAGTATTGGTCTCTCACAACTACACCCTAGCAATTGCCCCGATAGAAGATAAATACTCGTTCAATTTCGGTGAGGGGTTGTGACCTCAATTGGGGTGGCATACCAAATGAGGGGGTGCGATGTGTAATCACCGATAGGCAAACAAGACATAATACGTGCTAACTAAACATAAATAATTAATGAAAGCAATGTGCTTATTGGTGATTAGAATGATATATATTATTAAATGTTGAAGGCCTTAAGGCCAATTTAACATTTAATTTTATCCAACTGAAGCTATAAATCATCAACACCAACTATTCTCTTATGGAGAATGATGTAAAAGGGGACAGTTAGGAAAGTTATATCATTTACATCCTTTGGCTAAGTTTGTTAGTGTGTCTTTAGGATACACACAATAATTATTAGCGTGTTTGTTAGTACAAACGTTAGTACAAATGACCCATACAGTATCGACTACTACAGTGATATGAAACATACAAAATGAGCCTAGTTATGTTTTATGAAACCAAAAGCTAGAGTAGAGTGCTATTCTGAGATTAGTGTGCTAAGTCAAGCAATGCCTTAAGTACCACAAGCCTCATCACTTGCTTTAGAAATTCTGATTCTTATGATGCTTTCTGCACACTTCATTTCAAGGAAAGGCAGTAGAAATGAATGGTCACTGCTGTACACTCACCATGCCATTGTTGATAAGTAGTGCTTTGTTGAGAGGAGGCAATCTTGAACCTAACTTAGCCAACTAAATCATGCCATGTGGACCCCTGAGAAATTGGCTTTTAATTGGAGTTTTTGCCATCTTTTTGATCATTTTTTTGCTTGCCCAAGGTTGAGTAAAACAACTACAAACATTGACAAGGTTTCATAGTTCACATGGACTGATGGTTTGAGATCATGAACTTCTCTCCTAGAATCCATTGTATTGCATGCAGTAGCAATCCACTCTTAGTCTTAAAGATCATTTTCAAACATTGCTTGGTGATGCTAGTGAGGAAGGCTATCTGTCATTGGCAACTAATCAATCTTATAGGTGTGTCCATGGTGGTGATTGGGGTTAAAACAAAGGCTTGAATCCCCATTTAATAGAGTTGCTTTTACATTTTGGAGATACACATCATAATTGTAAATGATTTCAAGGTTAAAACAAAGGTTTGAACACCCATTTAATAGTGTTGCTTATAACATTTTATAGAGATCCATCGTAAGTGTGAATGATTTCCTCTATCATATGGCTTCGGCCTCAATCCTATTTTGTAGTTTTGACTTTGACTTATTATGGGATTTATACATTATAACTTTATTAAGCTTTTTTTTTGTTAAGGGTAAGTATGGTCAAGGGGCAGCTTCCATAATGTAACAAGATCCAAAATAGATACAATGCATGCCCTTGCCACAAGGGGTGCAACAAAGAACAACACAAAAATGCATTGTAAAAAATCCTTATTCTGAGAAACAAAATGTTATGTTAAAATGATAATTTGCTGTGATCTAGATGGCCTATATACTAAGATGTTTTCTCTCTGTCTACCATTTACCCTTTTTCACAGAAGACCTCAGCAACATTAGATGCTTGCCTGTTGGAGACTTTTTCCTCTTAACCTTTGTCCAACCATGTGTTGACTTGGAGGTGTCCGTAGAAACTTCTCCTTTTTGTGATGTCCCCTACTTGGAGGCAGGCTGTTTATCAACAATAAATCTATATTATTGAATGCATCATTAAATATTATAACATCTCAATTTAAATGTTTAGATTAGTAGGCTTTACTTTTTAATAATACAATTCTAAAACCCTATATATCAAGGTCTTATCCCTGTTACTTCTCTAACCCAAACTGAGGAGGGAAAATTATTGTGCTAGGGCGCTTAGAGACCACCTACAGGCAGGCTTCCTCAAGGCATTGGGAATGCATGTTCGTACCCATCTCGGGACTCTCCCTCAAGGCATTGGAAATACATGTCCTTACCCATCTTGGAATTGGCTGACTCGTGAGGATTTAGACCGCCTTTTCCTACACAATCATTCCAATCCTTACATAGGCATTAGCAGAAGATTGAGGAGTAGACTATGAGTACACTAACTTCTCATGTATTATAGTAAGTATATCTGTCATACATATTGCAGTCTATATTAATATTACTATTAAATTCTGCATAAGAACATTATCAGGCTTCATATATTAAGCATACATATTAAACACATTCCCATGCATACCACCAAGAACAAGGATGTTACTGCCTGTAACTTAATAACAGTTCTGATCTGATCTGATCTGATCGATGGCGATTTATTAAAGAGGACTGATGATGTGTTTTCCAATTGAGTGCTGATTCCTTGATGATTCAACCTGCCTTTGTTACTATATTTATCGTTGAGTGATGCAGATATCTGCACAGGTCTTATATTTATTCCTGATGATACCCCCTCCTTCATCTCGTCCTCCCTTCTTATATTTTGCTGAAAGGAGGTGTTGTTTGAGGTGGACCTTCCTCACGAAAGGTGATGTCTCCTCTTTAAAACTTAATTGCTGCTTTCCCAACTACTTGTTGCCTTAACAAATCGTACTTTATGCCCTTCCCTATCACGCAATTGTCTATCTTCAAATTGTAATCATTATTAGTCTAATCTTGTTATCGTGCCTCTTTACTCATGACTATCCAACGGTGATGTTTGCTGCTTTTGCTCAAGGATAATTGTTTCTTTATTATTACCCTAATCGCAGCACCATTAAATCATTGACCAAGTCAATGTTTATCGCTGCCTGGTAAACACTGGTTCTGTATTCTTTTATTTGCCCAAATCTTCTTATTTGGAGAAGGTATAGGGATTAGATTAGTGCTTTTACTTTGGAATTATAAAAATTGTGAAGTCTTACTAGTAAGACAATTTTTTTGATCGGTAATAATCATTTAAGGATTTATTAATTGTGTCGTTCACAGATTTATTAATTGGGTCATTTCTTCCAGGTTATTTTGGGGACATGGCACTTTTGCCGAATTTGCATGTATCTTAGCCGTGGTACAAAAATCATCTAGAACTGGTCAAAGGAAGCAGCTGAAAAATCTGGATGCTTGAGTGTAATGTCCCCACTTTGAAATACAAGTTAATGGTGAATAATAATAATAATAAAATTTAAAATTAGATATACAAGTATAATTAAATATAATTAAATTTTAATTAAGTTAATGAATGGTCAAAAGACATGAAATGAAAGGTTGTGACTGCCTTAAACATGAGATATAAAAGGGAGAAGAGAACCTCATTTGAGGGGGATAATTTTGGAAAATCAGAAGTGCAGATCTGATTTAAATGAAGAGTGCAGAACTGATTGTGAAAGGTTGTGTCCCTTTCAAAGGGCAGAAATATTAAAGAGTCGCACTCTTTCAAAGGGTGCTAAGGGTGAAAGGGTGTGTCTCTTGCCAAAGGGCATACATGATGAAGAGATTTGACCTCTCCCCCACATTGAGTGATATAAAGGAAAGGAATCAAAAGCCTCCAGTGATATGACCAATGGTCAGACCAGATCAGCACTGTTATTAAGTTACAGGCATCAATTAGCCATGGGGAAGTGGATCATTTATGATAAATTATATTGGGTTATAGAATAAGCAGATCAACAGAATCATCAACCAGTAAGTGGGGTTAAATTCTCAGCCATAGAGCAATTAAATCATCAATGAAGATGTCTATATTGAATGATCAATGGAATGAAAAGCAAGAGATCAGATCAGACATATAGATCTGCAATCAGTAATCAGCAGACTGATAATCATAGAAGGGAAACAATTCAATTAGCATCACTGCTCATAAAGAGCAGATCAGTCATAAGATATAAAGCAGATCAGGTCATCATTCTAGATCAACCATCGAAAGAGACAAGTAAGTCAATCAATCCAAACAGAATATCCGATTTCATAATTAATCAAGGTAAAGTCAGTAGACTTTGACAGGTGCTTGGGCAAGATTTAGGGCAATCTCAAAAGGGGACATTACATTGAGGCCAACACGTCTCTGGAAGACCTTAGTGATTTTTGGAGTGATGTTGTTGGAATTGCAAAGTGGGGCCCCTAAGCTTGGAGTGTGAAGAGTACCAGGAGTGAAAATAGTTTCTGAACAATCTTGCGAAGGGGGTACAAAGAGCATGTGGCTGCCTAGGAAGAGATCATGTAATGATGGTCTTCAACACCAATCTACCATGGGGGCGTGTAATGAGAAGTCTGGTATCCATAAACATAATTTTTTTTTAATTTGGGACATTTAGGAGTGAAATTCTATGTTGGGTAATATATTTTGCACCTGAAGGCAACCTTTCAGTAATCTACTTGTTGCGACCACAATCTCTTGTCGACTTTCAAAGAGATTTCAACTGGGAGACCTATGGAAATATCTATCTCCACATGTGCCCAAGCACAAGTGGTACTCACATAGCTGATTGTCTTCCCAGAGGCACACATATTTTCCTAATCCATTGCCAATGTTTTGCAAACAATCCAGTACCCAAAACTAAATTGGAAGGTATGGTAATCAAACCTAAAGACAGACAAAAGTAAAAATCTTTGTGCGAGGTTCAAATGAGGGATACCAAGTCTTCAAGCATAAGAAATAACCTTGGAACACCCATTTGTTATTCTTAAGTACCTTATTCTTATCCTCCTGGGACTCGAGTCCAGAATGAAGAAACCCCTAGCATAGGGGGAAATTCTAATCTCATCTTCTAGACAATCTTTCCATTTAGAAGAAATCCAGTTGTGCAAATTACATTGTTACAGCCAAATTTTTAGAAATCTACAAATGAGCGCATGGTCTTGGAGGAACTCCTACCGAACATGGACATGGCCATTGACACAAATATCTGGAATGTACCTAGAGGGAAGTAGATGAATTGGAGAATAAGGTTTGTGACTACCAGCCGTAGCCCCACCAACTATATTGCACCTATCAAAATTACTTGTTTTCCGAAACTAGAAGCCCTAGTGGCCTGAGTGAAGGATGAGAAAGATTGCAACCATTTTGTAATTGTAAACCTTAATACTAGGCACCGTGGGCAATGTGGGAGAGGAACGCCCTACTCTCTATGGAGGAGAGCAACCAAATCTGCATGGGTGGGAGGAGTGATTGTAGGGAGGGCAATTCTGAGAATACCAAACCCTATCGCCAATATGCAGGGCCTTTGTGAAGGAAATATGATTGACTTTACCTACGCCTGAACCTAGGACAAAATCAGAGCTAACAATGGCTATGCCATTGCCATTGATTCCGCCATCCACAAGAGTAGAGCAAGAGGGAACAATAGTCTTGCTATCGGAAATTGTTGACGGAGATTGCAAAGGTGAAATTGGTGACGTGGCGTAGCAGCTTTATATATTCATGGATATTTATGTCTTTATTAAGCTTTACTTTATATTTTCTTAATATTAATTTTATTCTTGATTTTTTTGATTTTTTTGATTTCTTATATTAAAAATAAAATTATAGATTATATTATTTGAATTTTTTCATGAAAAAATTCGTGAATTTTATGAGTGGTTCAATTTGCTCCAAAACTTATCTTTCACCAAACTTGAACATGAAGACAAACCTAGTGACCTATCTCACAAGTACACGGTGAGTTGGAAGGAAAAAATTGTGCTTGCAAAATTGTTGTTGAGTTTTTTTCCAAGTTTTGAATTTAGAGTATTTTTTAAGTTGCCCAGTTTTTGTGGTCATCAGGTTTGAGTCAAATCTGGGTCTTTGATGTTTTTGCAAAGTCTGAGTTTTTGAACTATACCCGACCTTAATTGAAAGGCTGTCTTAGTCTTTAGGAGGGATTCTTATTAATTAATTGAGCTTCCTTCATAAGATAGTTTTTTAGAGGGAAATGTTTTGACCCTGTATTGTATGTCATATCGTTTACAGCAGATTTTTTTATTATGATATATATTGTACCTTTTGCTTATGCTTTGACACCTCTAAATGGGCTTCAGTTTTTTCTTTAAGTTCTGTTAGAGGGAAATGTCTAGATCTTGAGTTGTATGTAATTTCTTATACAGCACTTTTGTTTATTGTGAGATATATCGTACCTTTTGCTTATGTTTTGACTCTTCTAAATGGGCTTCAGTGGTCTTGGAGAAATCTCATGACTCGGCTTTCGATATGAATGGTAGAGTTCAACCAAGAGGAATCTGCAATTCAAAGTTAAGCTACAAGAAAGAATGGGATTTTCTCACTTAGAGTCCATACAGCCCAAAGACACTTCTCTAGGATTCCTTCTGTAATAGTAATTTGTTCTTTGAATAATACAGCTACCAGGGATTCCAATTGGATGATCTGTCTGTTCCCACGATATATGAACATAGCCCCAATATTTTCATACACTAGACATTCCAATATTCCATGACAACTCTAAAGGAACTTTATTATTATCAGCCATTGAGTACAATAGGAGCCGTGCCTAGAATGCTGCTATTAAGGAAAAGAGCTACACGCCTAGGATCTTATCTTGCCCAATAGAGCCAGCTCAAAATAGGAGATTCACAACACCAAACTTTCATTAATAATCTTATGCGTCAAACATTAGATAGCCATAGTTGTAGGAAATTAATACTTAACTCGATATGCTTGAGTAAGGGAATGTGTGCCTGTATTGGAGACACACGATGGTGGTGAATAAAGATTTCAAATGCCAACTATAGTCTTCAATTATTTCCTCTAGAGGAAATTGTCCCCAAAATCTCTAGGATAGGAAAGATGATTGAAGCGGTAGTCCTATACCAAGATTCATAAATTAAACAAGCAGACAGATAACTAGCCTGCCAATAATATAATTGTTCCTTATAAATTTGAATTCAGAAATTGATAATGAACCCCAAGTAAGCTCATGCCAAATATATATCAGATACATACATTTTAGACTCCCACAAAATATAATATTCAGAATGTAATGAGTATCTTTATTTCTGAAATAAACTCTAATTCTTACAAATTTGTCTCTGTTGGAGACTTCACAAATCACAAATTTGACACAAATGTAGACTATGTCATGAATCCACCCCTTTGTAAGAACCAGGTTTTTGTCCAGCCCTTCTGTCAAACTCCTGAAGGTTTCCGTCTCCAGAAATCATAAAGCGTTTATAAGATCCAAAGCATGCCTTTGCTACAATCCCAGGGCCTTCTTATATAGCCCTCCAAGAAACATCTATAAGATTAGGCTGACTGGAGAACTTTATTTAATAAAGTGACCTTATAATAATATTTTATCATTTTATTGTTATTTAATTAAAATAATTAATATTAGGTCATCATTTGATTTTTTTTTTGATAACTTAATAAAAATCAGTTTGATTAATTGTCACCTTAAAAATTGGGGACATTACAGTCCTCTTGGCCCAAACATTGCTTCTCCGGAAGCAATTCTCTGCTGCACCACCAGGATACCAAACTAGCCACATGAAAAACACTACATCACTTCGCTGCCCCACTCTGATGCAACTAGCAGTGCCAAAGTCTGCAACTCCGCTATCCTGAAGCACTCCCACTATCAAGCTGATTAATGGATCCCAAATCATCATACGCTCACTCCAATGGAAAGTGGAGTGATAGATGTCTCTTGTCATGCCACCAACACCCAATGTCCACCTCAATCTGTATGAATTCCCAAGGATGTGAACAATGATCGTCCTAAGTGTATAATTAGTCATGACCATACAACATATGCTGCTGTTATGAATCAGGAAAGCATCTATCCGACTGAGAACCTCACTCCAAGTGAAGCAATAAGTACCTCCAATGCCAAAGGATGATGGGAGTTCATCAATAAGCTACCCTCCAATAAGAGAAAGATGATACAATCCTTGCCAACTCCTCTAATCAGCTGCTGTCCCTAAAAGACAACCTGAAATCTTTGTGGTTTCATCATGCCATATACCAAGGTTCAGCTGAAACTTATCCACTCCAAGTAAATGCCACACGACATGAAAAACAATGATAATGCACACTTGTGTTGATGTGTCTTTTATACACAATCAAACACAGAATAAAATACCCAAAGGTACCTTATCCTCTCTTGAACAAAGCTTCCCCGAATGCTGAAGATTTCGCCTAAGGATCAATCGAGGCAACTCCAAGGTTCTAATATGTAGGGTCACTATGTGTGGATAAGCTCAATGGTTTGATGTGATTACTGTTTCATCAAGGGGCCTTATGTACTTTCTATGAAAGCTGGTTCTTGCAACTACTTAACCAACGAGGAATTGGATTTTCCTAATACTAACCAATGTTTCAAAAAAGGACAAAAGATAAGGGATTAGAGAGGGCTATGCTAAACTAAGCCTATGAATGACTAAATGGAGGGCAATCTTAGTGAAACTCTATCAATCTCAGTATTGCCATAGAACAACAACTCTACTGGAATCGGTGCGATCTTCTAAGGGAATTCAAAGATTTTTGAATCATTAATGAACACAGATACTATCAATAGGACACATATCAGTATTCAAGTAATGATTGAACCCTAAAAAATTTCAATATCTCTAGTTGACCACATAGAGCACACTTACAATCAGTAAGAGGCTAGTGGTTTGGACTATGAGCTTCACTGAAAGATCAGGCACAACATTTATCATTCAATCTAACTCTAACATCTAAATGCTATCTTCAATAAGAGTGATTCAAGAAGATAAACAACCATGTAAGAAGCCACAAAGATTGCAATAAAACACCATAACTTCATTATTTCATTGATCTCATAGCAAAATGTAACAACAATTGTTCAACTTTCTCTCTTCACCAAATTTGTATTCTCTATGAATAACTATTCTTCTTCTCTGCTGCTAATAAACTTATTCTTCTTAACCTTACAAATGAATTGAGTGAGAGCTTATATAGCATTCTCAAATACAATGAATGGCCTAGATTTAAAGAAGATCAAGGGCTGAGATTTTGACACCTAAACTCTAATTAGGGTTTGTTACAAAAATAACCCTATTTAGATAAGCATTATCATAACATAGCCAATAGAAATTGGCATGAATAACGAGGAAGCATCCTCCAATAGGGATTGAATTGCCACATCATTTCATAACAATTTTTCGTCTAGAATTTTGTTCCCTTTTCCTTGTTCCTTTCTGGCATATTCAATGATCTGGACGTAATCCGCTCAATCTCTGCAATAGGAATCTCATGCAGGTTCTTCATTCACTCTTCTAAGTGAAGGACCTCATCAAAGACCGCAAGAAGAGTTACCTCCCATCTGTGCTCCAACTCTTTTGTTTTCTCAATCAAGAACATAGTAGTATATATCTGATCTCGTTGCTCTTCTATGATCATGTCTTCCTCTCTACAAAAGATGACCTTGATCATATCCTCCAATTCTTGGATATCCACATCGGTTTCAATCTCTATCCTTCTATCAAGGATTGCACATAATACGTCAAACACCTTATCCTGAATAGGATGGATAGTGTCCTCAACTCGGCTGCACCTACTATTGATGTCCTTGAATAGAACCTCCTTCATTTGGAGCAAAGTTGACCATTGTAGGAGATTACGGGTTCCACCATCAACTATCTTTTCTTGTGCTAAAACTTGTCTTGATGTCATCCTTACCACTTGCAATACTGGGATGGTAATGTCTCTAGTGTGAGTGAATGCATCGGCAATTATCACTAGATTATGAATGATCTCAAGGACCTGGATGGCCTTGTGGACTGTTTTCATCATTCTTCCGACAAATTCCTTGGCTACCATGTAAGATTTATCAATCCATGTATCCATGAGTCGGGCTGAGTTCTTCATCTTTTCTGCCTGATTTATTGACTCGAGAGGAAGTGCCTGCAAGGGTGAGACTACTGGATCATGTCGCCTTAATGGCTCATTAAGCTGGCTAAAATAATTCCTCCAAGCATTAATCTCCTTTTCCAACCTTTTATTCTTTTCTATTTTCTTCTTTTAGCTTATCATTGATTGCCCTCATTGAATTAGTCGCATCTTCCATGGCTTTCTCGGAGGTAAGTGGGCCAAGATCAAATGTCTCTAAATCATATTTTTCTGCCATGATCTTGTTAATTTTATACTTTCAGATTAATGTAAAACTTAGAAATCAGAATTTAGTTTCTAATTAAATTGTTTGTTTTCAAAGTTTAGAGATTTCTAGATTTAGGCATAGCATAGAAATGAACAAATAAGAACAAAACACAATTACCTTGGGAAAACCTCCTAGGAGGAAAAACCCAGCCAGAAAAGATCCTCAGATCTGATTATGGATTATATTCATATAATGATTACAACACTTATCTCAAGTACTTGAAGATGTTTGAAATGTTTGGTCTTAGGGCTGATGAAATCAACAACAGGTCTGCACTTTTATGAGCATCAGGTCTGCCCCTTAAACACACCAACCAGCACTCAGGCTTATACCCTAGATCTGCACTTTTAGTGCATCTTAAGTCTGCACTTTTGCTTGAGACTGGACTGCAACTTTAGCGCCTTGATTCTAGAATAGTTCGCCCTCCTTTATGATGGTATTTGCCCTTAATGTTAGCACCTTCGATGGTAGAGATAATTCGCAATTATTCCTTCTTCAAACTTCGCATTTAGGCAGATGTATAATTCGCATGAAAGATCTTGTGATGAGTGAATAATGAGGTGAAGTTGTCATTTATTAATATGTGGTGCAAGATCTAGTTAGGTCGGCTGTTAATTAATAAATAACTTTTATTTATTAATTTCCTTTTGAGCGAATTGACTTGTTGGAATAGGGTCGGCCCTATTTAGGAGCATGTTTGAGTGTGGCGTGAGGTTTAGAGAGTGCTGTGAGGGATAGGGCCCAGCCCTACACGTTGAAGGAGGGGCCAGCCCTTTGGGTGGATTCCAATGTTGCCTAAGGCAATTGGAATCTGCCTATTCCTTCCTAATTACAATCAACAGATCTCATCATCATACTTGTCCACTGCTGGTGTAGCTATCTGTATCTTTCTGGAGCCTGTATCATCTCCGATCACCTTAGACATCTTTGTAGCTTTCTTCTTTTCAATGTCTTCTTGAGACTTGCCTAGAAGGCTTTCCAAATCAAATACTTGCTCTTCTTCTTCAACCGCAACTACCCTTGTAAGTCCTTCTCTAAGCCAATCTGAAATGGAAGACTTTCCTTCTCTTACTTGCACTTCCTCAGGCAATGGCCTCTCGCCTCTAAAAGGAGATGTCGCTTCATTGTCATTTCTTTCTCCTTGTTGTTCATTAACATCAACTTGGAGAGGAAGAGACTGACTTGATGAGTGCTGAGGTGTCCTTCCTTTGTCTTGTTTATCATTCTGTACTGTGGACTCCATGGACTCATCTATCTCATACACCTTCTCTCTTTGATCCTCTACTTGACTTATCTCCTTTTCATGTCTAGAAGAAGCACTAGAGGGATGATCAAGATTTGCCTTTTGTTTCTTCTTGGACGATTCTCTCTTTTCAGGTCCCTCCTTTCTCTTCGACTCCTTAGAATGAGAAGTGTTCTCACTTGCAGTCACCTCTCCTTCCGTTCTTGTTTCTAAGCCAAATGTCATAGCTATGTTTTGTTCCTTCAACTTTTGATGCTAGACATCCACCCATCTGCGAGTACAACTCAAGATTGAATCCATCAATACTCTCAAGTCCGCAACCTCTTGCTCATCCCAATCAATCTTCACTTCTTTTTCTTCTTTCTCATAGGAAGATTGAAGATATCTGCCACTGTCTTGTGCTTGATCCGCTACTCTATAAACTTTGCATCTCTTGATAAGGTCCAAGGGCAATCAAGAGTGCATCCTCTTCTTTATTTCCAAATCATCTTGAGCATTTATGCAAAAATCCTCTACTTGGGACACATGCTTGTACTTCTTCCCGACTGTTTCTTCCATGTGACCCCTAGGATCAAAATTATCTCTTGAAGCGAAAGATGTGAATGAGTAGAGAGATAGCTCATTTTCTGCATTTTCAGCTGCTTGAGAATTAGGACAAACTTCAATTGAATTTCCAAGTGAAATAGGTATAGGGATACCATTCCCATGCTTATGTCTTGATGCCTTAGCACAAGCTGCCAACTGTCTAGTCACCTTGGCAACATATAAGGAGGTGAAGGACATCCATGAATTCTGATGTAGGTGAATTGAGGAAATTGAATGAACCACACACCATGTTTCTTCACAAGCTCTTGTGCTTCTGGAGACAGTCAATGGTGAATCCCTCCTTGTAGTGTCCTGGTGATATGCATTGTGAAAGTATCGTTGACTAGCTTATAGTAATTCTTAGGTGGATGATGCAATTGGGTATAAGAATCACATATTCTTCTCTCTCCGGGCCCTCTCCCAACAACTCCTTTGTGTGGTAGTCCCACATACTCAAAACATTTGGCTAGAGAATATATAACATATGAGCTCATGTGGAATGATTTAGTAGGGACTAACCTCCTCAACTGCACATCTAGGTTGTTACTGATAATCTTGGCTCAATTGAACATCCCTTTCCCTTGAACGATCACTTGTATAAAGAAGAACATCCACTTGTCGAAAAAGAAGGCTTGAGAGGCACCTACAATTTGATTAAGCATGGTTATCAAGTCTCTGAATTCTTCTTGGAAATCAATTCTGTGAGGTGTATTGGGTATCTTATTTAGGCGAGGCCTACTCTTGAGCAACCAATTCTTATTGACGAAATTTAGACAAGTATCAGGATCATCTTCGTAGATAGACTTGGCTCCTTCTAGGCTCTTGTAGATCATATCCCTCTGCTCTGGAAGATGAAAAGCTTCACTTATAGTTCCCTCTGAGAGATAGGCGAGGATAGTTCCATCCTTGGCCACAATTGTTCTTGAATGTGAATCACAATGCCTGGCACATTCAATCATTAGCTCATGACACCCGACTGCGGGAGAGAAACTTGCTACCTTGATGATTCCACTCTCAATTATCTTCTTGGCTATGGGTGATGGCTTGCCTATGTAGGGCGCTTCTCGAAACTTCTTCACATTGAAGTTTCCTAAGTTGGTGTCTCCAATGTTTCTCCACTTGGACGTGATCCTCGTCTCCAAGTCGTCACTCCTTTGATCTTCCTTAATGAGGGCTTGCCGAGTAAAGGATCCACTCGCCTTGGGGGCCGCCATTTGTCACCTATGAAAGGGTTTAATTTAGGTTATAGGTATAGTCACAAAGATAGGTGATTCAAGACCTTAAAAAGAACAATTGAACTTCAATTTGAACTTAAATGAATAAGCATTAAAATTTACAAATTGAAATTACAAATGAATCAATCTAAATAAGAAGACCTATCTTTACAAAACTAATCTTTATTGAACAAAATCAGATCTTCATTTAGATTTAGACATTGAACATACCTCAAACTTGATCTTCGGGCTTTGAAAGGAATGAACCTGAAAAGAGGGGTAAATAATGTCTTGCTATTGAATTTACCTCCTTCCTAAATGCTGTTCAAAGGAGTTCGTTCTGCTTAAAAGCTTCAGGTCTGCACCTTAAGTAAATCAAATTCACCTTCGGAGGATTGCTGATCTTCTAGTTTGTCCTTGAGAGGGTCACTTGGCCTGCCTTTATATGATATGTCTTTTTCCTTCTCAAACCTGAAATTCGCCTTCTATTTGCTGGAATTCGCTTCTTCAAACCTGCTCCTCAAATTCGCCCTAAGGAAGAAATCGCTTGATTGAATGATTAATGCTTTTAGGATCCACTCTCCTTTATAGGTGCCTTCACCCTTCTTCTAAAAAGGCCGACCTTGCTATATAAAAAATAATTTATAATACCCTTTCCAAGCTGGCCGACTTTTCATTAACATTTGAAAAAAATGCTTTGGCACCAAAGGGTGAATATTTGAAATTTTGAATTTAGCAAGTGTTTAATTTAGGTGAATTTGCTTCCTTAATTGCTCGAAATAAAGTTTGATTAGTGGTTTGAATGAGGAATAAAGTGTTTTGGAGAAATTCGCTCTGGACCCTTTGGAAGGGTCAGGAGTGATTTAGTTATTTGCACTCAACCTTTAGTCATTTCCTTGAACTTTGCTCTAGGTTTGGCTTATGGGTCCTCCCTCCATACTATCAAGCCCATCTACCCTCAAAGTGATGTCCATTTCAACGTTTTTGGCAAGAAATTAGGCTATCCTAAGGATTTCGCTTTGGACCCTTTGGAAGGGTCAAGAGCGATTTTGCTCTTTTAGACCCAAATCCTTCACCTTTTCACCCCTCAATTGCTTCCAAGGCATGATAACATCTTAGCTAAGGCTCCAAGGCACAAAATTGGTCCAAATTCGAAGCAAAAGGGAGGATTCTATGAAAACTCGCTCTGGACCCTTTGGAAGGGTCAGGAGCGATTTTTGTCTTTTAACCTCAAATCCATCATTGCCTTCACTTCAATTCACTTCTTAAGGCAAGTATACATCAATCTTTCTTCAACTACGCCATAGGAACTAAGATCTTGGTCTCAACAAGGAGCACAATAGAGGTTTAGGAAATTTCGCTCTGAACCCTTTGGAAGGGTTGGGAGCAAAATTTGCCTTTTGACACCATTCATCTTCCATTAATCATCATTATGCCTTGAACTTGACTTATCAAACCTTCTCCTAGCATGATCAAGTCAATTTGCCATCAATTTAGCTTAAAACAAGGTTGTTTTAGTGCATTAGGCAAAATAGAGAGTCTTTCTAGGAATTTCGCTCTGGACCCTTTGGAAGGGTCAAGAGAGAAATTTGCATTTCAAGACTCTATCCACACTTAATTTGCCTAGGATTTGTCCTTTCCACCCTTATCTTATCATACTCAAGTCAACTTGCTCTTAAAGTGATGTCTACTTAATGCATTTGGTGAGGAATTAAGTCTTTCCAAGGATTTCGCTATGGACCCTTTGGAAGGGTCAGGAGCGAAATTGATATTTTAGGCTCAAATTTTCCATCATTGACTTCATTTCCTACCTTTCCTCATCAAAAACAAGTATTTTACTTTCAAAAATGCTTGGGAATGGATTAGTTCATAGGTTTGAGCAAGGTATAATGCTTTATGAAGAAATTCGCTCTGGACCCTTTGGAAGGGTCAGGAGCGAATTTGCTCCTTTTGGCTCAATTCACATCCTTTTTCACTTGGCTCTGTCTTAAACTTGATCTTTGATCCTTTTCCCTCCATAATCTTGCAAATTTGCCCTTACTTTTACTCGGAATGACAATCATTCAATGACTTTGGTGAAGAATTAGGTCCTTTAGGGAATTTCGCTCTGGACCCTTCCAAAGGGTTAGGAGTGAAATTTGCACTCTTGGTCAACTTCCTAACTCACTCAAGGTCCAAGGGCACCCTTCTAGGTCCCAAATCACTTTAAGTCATTAATCTAGCCTTAATCATACCATAGGAATTAAGGGTTCGATCCAAACAAGGAGCAAATAGGTGTTTTAAGAAAATTCACTCCTGTCCCTTTGGAAGGGTCAGGAGCGAATTTTTTGGTGTTTTTGCCCAAATTCTTTATTTCCTCATGTTCCAAGTGTATTTATCCTCTTCAAAAATGCCATGGGAGCAAGGTTTGTGATGCAAATTAAGACCAAGAAAGGAGATATTAAGGAAATTCGCTCTGGACCCTTTGGAAGGGTCAGGAGCGATTTTGATAAATTAGTCTTAGGTATCATCCAAACACTCAAACCTCTCCCTCATTCATGTTGTTCTCACCTCAAGACATGCTAACAAACCACCTCAAGGAAGTTCCTAGCTCAAAAAAGTTGGATTACAAGGAGATCTTAACCATTTCGCCTAGGTACCTTTGGAAGGACATACCTCTCTAGGAATTTCGCTTTGGACCCTTTGGAAGGGTTAGGAGCGAAATTTCTCTTTTTGTACAAATTCCTTATCCAATATGGTTGCAACTTATTCCAATGGCATGGATCAATCCTTCTTCACTCAATTGAAAATTGGGAGCAAACATTATAGGCTTTGGACCCTTTGGAAGGGTTAGGAGCGAAATTTCTCTTTTTGTACAAATTCCTTATCCAATATGGTTGCAACTTATTCCAATGGCATGGATCAATCCTTCTTCACTCAATTGAAGCCTGGGAGCAAACATTATAGCCCAAGTTAGGACCAAGGGAGGTTCTTAGGAGAATTCGCTCTAGACCCTTTGGAAGGGTCAGGAGCGAAATTCTTCTTTGAGCTCACATCCTTAACTCTCTTTCAAATTCTCAACTCAATTCCTCATAATTACATCCCTCCAGGCTTGCCCATGCTAGCCTTTGTCTTTCGTGCCTACACTTTGATTACTTGCTTCATCATATCAACTCAGACTCCACAGAAGACAAGACTTTGGCCTAACAACTCACAACCTTGACTCATCTAGACTCAAACTCCTCAAGACTTCCTCTACAAAATATACATTCTCCAACTTTCTAAGGCAAGATCTTGTTAAAATTCACATCAGGATTCCAGGCAGAGAATAATGACTTACCCAAGCTAGGCTAGGCTTGGCTCTAGAAGGAACCCTAGGCAAGCTCTATGGGGAAAACCTTAACCTACCTAACCTTGGCCATCACTAATTCACTCAAAACACCAAACAAGCAAAGAGAAGCTAAGCAAAGAGAAAACCAAAACCCCCCAAAAAAAGAAAGGGGGTACCCATTTTGATGTGGTGATGTGTGAAATGGTCACAACAACTTCATACCTTGAAAATTGAACAGCTTCATATTCCAATAATGTATCATGAGGTAGAAGTGTAAGAATAGCTTTTCCACGAGTGTCCACATGCTTAAACAAAGCTGAATCACCAATGCCCCCATTCTTGTACACTTTTTCATAGGCTCGTCCAAAAAATGTAAGCTCTACCATGTGAGCCTCTAGAAGAGATAACTTCTTGAACTCTCCACGAATGACCAAGAGCCCAACCAAATCACTTATGCCTCCCTCTACATGTGTACGTATAACCTAAGTCACTGCATTCGAATTTGAATTCGAGTTCAGCAACCATAAAATTCGGATGAAGTTCGACAAGGGCAAAAACTTCGAAAAAAATTTCGACATTAAATTCACCTCATTTAACTTTATATATAAATAATATATTTAATAAACTATTAACTATTATTTTTAAAGAAGAAAGATGGTTAATTTAAACTTATTATAATTAATATTTGTTTTTTATAAAAAATTAAAATAAATAATATAATATTAAAACTTTTATTGACACCTTAGTCAATATTTGAATTAAAAATAGAAATTTTGACAACGTATCTTTTAAATTTTAATACAATTAAAACAACAATAGAAAAACATAAAGGATAAAGTATTTTTAAATGAAGATAAAACCTAAATGAAAACTAAAAAATGAAAATCAATTCACACGAGATTTGCCACGACAAACTTGCTGCAGGGGGTTGTTGGTGAACGGTTTTTCGCGTCGGATTTGTAAGGCGTTTGGTTTTTCGTGTCGGGGCGTTGCCTCTGTTTGGATTTGCAGGTTGCTTGGTCGCGTTTGCAATGCACGACATTGCCTCCATTCTCCCGTCGCTTCTCCAGCCTTTGGACATCTGTGGCTCGTGTTTTTTAAATACATTTTTTATTAAAACCCTAACCCATTTATCTTACGAATTTAAGATGAACTTAAACAAATTTTTTGATTTTTTAAAAAATTCATTGAATTTTGAATCTCATGGATCAAATCGCTGAATGCGGTGACTTAGGGTATAACACTACTGGCTGATCCACCAAGTGTGTGCTTAAGTATCCCATCTTCCTCGATGATTTGAGCCTTCAATGGGTTCTCCAATAGAAGTAACTCCTTGTCCTCATGATGTATACAAACAGAAATTTCTGAACCATACCTCTTTCCATGTCCTAGGGCAATCTTAATTTATCTGTTCATAGAACACCTCATGTGCAACATACATACTCAACTGGGAAGTTAAATAATTTGTTACATGTAGAACACCTCATGTGCAACATACATACATACTTAACATCAATTTTATTTCATAATTCAATTTGTTACAATGTTCTCTCATTACGTTGCCACAAAATTTGTATGAAGAAGCAGAGATACAAAATGAATTTGCCTCTGAGGCTTGTGATACATACAATTAATTAATCATTACAACCATCTGTTATAGTGTTTCCAGTTCGTACCTGAGATTGACTCTTAGCCTTGCTTTGTTGTTGTCGGAGACATGCAGCAAAGCATAGCGATCATGTCTGGAGAGAGAGTCTGAACGGTGATTCCCCTTAGACTGTCAGGTGCTGCGTTTGTGTCTGCTACAATGATTAAGGTGCCTTATGTGGTGGCATTGATTCACAGCCCTTCTTTGTGCTCCCCCAAGTCTGTCTGGTCCACGATATAACTTCCTCTCTGCAAGTCTTGGCAATTCAATGATTGGTTACCTGAGATTGACGACAATGGAAAATGATGGCATAAAACTTACAGAAATGAGGAAACTATCCGTTCCTGCCAGTGAAATAATCGGGCTGTAGTGCCAGCATAATAGTTCTCAGAAATATTTCTTTGTTCTCCATGCTAGCAACAGTATAGCCAGAAATCTGTATTCCAACCCTTTACAATGGTTTAGATTCAATAAATAAAATCACGATTTCAATATCCCACTTTATTGAATTGGCTAATAATATTAATATCAATATATCCCAACCTTGCAATTATGCCTTATTTAATCTGAAATGAAATCTGAGCCCTCCCTTTGATAAATTGACTATATATTTGGCTCTTTACCTTGGAATAATTTCTAACACCACTATAAATAAGAAGGCAAATAAGAACCGGCCCACAAATGTTACACCAGACACTAAACCGACTGTTAATAAAACTAAGAATAAAATAATATTCCCATAGATATAAAATACCTCTGATATCCTTATTACTGAAAAATTGTCTCCAATGTACCACCTGTCATGGCTTCTGTCCCATGGTTTCAAGTTATATCTTTGTCTTCTCTTCTAAAAACTCCACATTGGGGTCCCACAAATTCTTCATCCATGTGTCTACTCTTCACAACCTTCATATTGAGTTGTTGCTCTCTAGATGTGGCTGTTGTAGGTGACTGAATTTCTGAATCGGATGATGAAAAATGTGTCAAGCTCAAGTCCATACAAAGCTCATCAACTTGATTTTCTAATTCTTGAAGGGCCATTTGAGTACTCTTCAACGAATCATTAGTAACCTTAAGCTCCTAGGTAAGCTTATCAACTTCGTCTTCTTTCCTTCTTAATGCATCAAAATATATCTCATCAAGCTGGTGGAGATGGTCTCTATCTGACGGTAGGTGTAGGTAATTTGATTTCATCACAACCGAAGTTTATTTGAGAACCTATAAGTCTGCAAGGGATAGTTCTCCTTCGAGGCCTTTGTGTCTCCCTTGAGCCTTCGAACAATAATCTGCCATAATCTTATGAGTAACATCAAAGTGAGTTAGGGTTGCAATAATCATGTCTTTGTTGACCCTCAATTGACCTTCCAAGTAATGTGATTCTTGAGGTCTAACATCTTCAAGCCTATGTTCCACGGAGTATCGGTGACGGGGACGGTAGGGGACATCAGGACGTGTTTCCAGTACATGGGTACTTTTGGGTCGTTTTTGAGGGGACGAAAGGAGACAATTGTTAAAAAAATAGGGGTTTTTAAAAAAACTAAAGAGAAATTTCAAATATGCATATCATAACAATGATAAAGCATTCATCATAGACATTAATACATAGCATTGGACTTGAATCGAGATTTCACATTAGAATCGACAAACATTTTACCAAAATTCAAATGCTTTCATTCATCATTGTCAATAAACAGATGCCATAAACATCCATAATAGACATAAATATTGAACATAAACAAATAACATAGAAGTCCATAATCATGGACTAAGAGTCTAAATCAAGATCAGAGCTCAAGTCTTTGTTTGAGTCACTGTCACTATGAGAGGCTGCCTCAACCAATCCCAACCAATCGTGGAGGTGTCTCCTCTTCCTCAACCTGCATAGCACCTTTGGGATTGACATCCCAATGTAAGATTTGAGTCTAACGATACTTAGGAGTCTGGTGATCTTGTAGTTGCAATGCATTGTGAATAGCCACTAACTTCTTTGATCGTCTAGAGGTAAGGTGGTTCTTCTTGACTAGTTGGATGAAGCTATATGTGGACCAATTCCTCTCTGCAACAGAGGAACTGGCAACCTGTTAAAGAATACGAACAACAAGTACTCTCAGGTTTGGTGCATCCCTACCATGCCATGTCCACCATCCAATAGGGTCACTTGAGCGAATGTAGCTCTATCCAACCTCACCTCTAGTTTGCCAAAGGTTGGACCACGAAGAATGACAAATGCAAGCCATTGTGTGCGAAGTTTTGTAGAATCATCTTCACTATATGTTTTTTGCAAGGGCCTTAAAGAAGCCATCTTTCACCTCTACATCACTAGATGGAGCCACTCTCCTAGGTCTCGATGCATATCATTTGGGATTGAGAGCATAGAATACCATGTAAAGTGGGTTGTTCATAATGTTCCATCGTCGCGTCACAATGAGCCTAGGATGCTCCCTATAAAATTCCAAAGTAGGGTCCCTACTATGAATAACTTGCTTGATCTGCCCAATCATGCTATCAAAGGTCTCATAAATCTCTCCAAGTTTAGGAGAGTCAGTATTAATGTATCTAATCACTTGCACAATAGGCTCAATGAAGGAGCAAATATATCTGCAAGTGCAAACAAGTTACAAGTTAGAAACATATATTAATCAATAATCATCAAATTATTAAATGAACATTTTAAAAATTAAATAATAAAATCAGCAATGCCAATTTTCTTACTTCATTGTAGACCACTAGTTATCATCTAGGATTTTTTGCTTAACACTTCTTCCCTTCGGTGTGCTTGCCTTACGCCATCTAGACCACTTTGCATTGACCACAATGGATTGTTGACTCTCTTGGACCCAAAACATCCTCTCTAACAAAATAAAGTAGCTAGCATTTCTAGTGTCCACGGGCTTGAGGAATTCCTTCCTCGAAAATGTCCTAAACAATGCAATGAAGTGTGATGGTTGCAAATGAACATTTGCTCATCTCTAGCCTCTAACACCATAATCTTCACCCAATCAATTTTGCCAATGTCCTTCAAGGTATTGTTTACACACATGGGCTGAATCATTCACTACCTGCACAACATTAGAGGCTTCAACTTCTTGTATGGCCTCTCTCAAAATCTGAAATTGGAAGGCTGCATCCTTCCTTTTCCTTGAACAATCTATAGCTCTAAGAAAATAGGAGCCTGTAGTGCTAGTGACAATAAGAATGATGAGTGGCTGATGTTTGATATCGGTCCACCCATCCATGATTATGGAGCATCCATCCCTCATCCATGTTTGTCTCATATCCTCCATCAATATGGTCACCTTGGAGTACTCTTTATCAAGAATATTGGTGTGTAGCTTAGTTTCTCTAGGTGGAACAAATGAGGAGCCAGGAGCTATGACATCTTTGAACATTTGTTTAAAGTATGATGAATGTGAGACAGGGAATGGTATAGCATAAGCTTAAAGAAACTTAGCAATAGAGGATTCAACCTTATCTCGTGCTTGTTTGTTAAATAAATCCGCAACATTAGTTTCTCGCTTAGTCTTCTTTGTCTTTCCTCTACTACAAGTGGCACCCTCTCCCCCATGAGAAGCATCATCCATTGACACACTAGGCTGCAAATTCTCCATTTGAAGTCCCTTTACTTAGCTTCCCCCTCCATATGCAATCTAGTTGCCTCAACTTTCTTAGCTTGAGTTATTTTTTTGCAACCATTCACCCCTTGACCACTTATCCACAAAAGATGGCAATAGGCTCTAGTATAGCTGCCCCTATATTGTTTGTGGTACAAATGACACTTCCATACTCTACTACCCCCTGTTTTTTTTCTCAGCTTTGTCAACTCTTGTAGCAAATTGTAATCAAGGTCTTTTTGGGTTGAATGGGCCTTTTGTATAATCTTTGAGGATATGGGAAGGACATGCAAATGTGTTTGAGGTTGAACTTGCTTCCCTTGCTACATTCACACTCCCTGAAATCTCCCCAATGGCTGCCCCATTTCTAGTTCTAGTTCTAGGTCTAGTTGTTTGATTTTCTTCAATTTCAACTTAATCATTCTCACTATCACTATTCCCACTATTCTCATAGCTGCTCATGATTTTGTTTGTATGGGAATGTCAAAGAGCGCTGCAAGTTCAAAAATAAACAAAATAAACCCACAATGCCTTCCCTTTTTGTGAAAAAACTTGAAAAAAAACTTAAAAAAAGCCTTGAAAAAATCTAAAACAAATTGCAAATTACAAATGCAAAATGAAAAACTTACCTCTAGTGAAGTAGATCTGATGCTCTAACTGTAATATCCGCACTTTGAAATAGAATTTAATGATAAATAATAATAATAAAATTAAAATATTTTAAATTAAATTAAAATATTAAAGAATATAATTAAATATAATTAAAATTTAATTAAGTTAATGAATGGTCAAAAGACAAAAAATGAAAAGTTGTGACTCCCTCAAACATGAGATATAAAAGGGAGAAGTGAACCTCATTTGAGGGGGGGATAATTTGGGAATGAGAAGGGCAGAAATAATAAAGAGTTGCACTCTTTCAAAGGGTGCTAATGGTGAAAGGGTGTGTCTCTTGCCAAAGGGCATACATGATGAAGAGGTGTGATCTCTCCCTCACATTGAGAGATATAAAGGAAAGGAATCAAAAGCCTCTAGTGACATCACCCTTGATCAGATCGGATCAGAACTGTTATTAAGTTACAGGCAGTAACATCCTTGTTCTTGGTGGTATGCATGGGGATGTGCTTAATTTGTATGCTTAATATATGATGCCTGATAATATTCTTATGCAGAATTTAATAGTAATATTAATCTAGACTGCAATATGTATGATGGTGTAATAATGCCTTTCTATCACTAACTATTTATTTGACGATTAAGTAAATTATATGATGGAGTTTGTAATACCCTTCAATCTCACCATCCAAATATGGAGGGAGAATTCTAACGTTGCCACTTTGAAATAGAATTTAATGTTAAATATAAATAATAAAAACAAAATTAAAATTAAAATGAAAATATTAAAGAAAATAATTAAATATAATTAAAATTTAATTAAGTCAATGAATGGTCAAAAGGCATGAAATGATAAGTTGTGACTCTCCCAAATATGAGGTATAAAAGGGAGATGAGAACTCATTTGAAGTGGGATATAATTTGGGAATCAGAGGTGCAGATCAGATTTAATAAGTGCAGATCTGATTGTGAAAGGTTGTGTCCCTTTCAAAGGGCAGAAATAATGAAGAGTTGCACTCTTTCAAAGTGTGCCAATGGTGAAAGGGTGTGTCTCTTGCCAAAGGACATACATGATGAAGAGGTGTGACCCCTTCCTCACGTTGAGAGATATAAAGGAAAGGAATCAAAAGCCTCTCGTGGACATCACCAGCTGTTATTAAGTTATAGGTAGTAACACCCTTGTTCTTGGTGGTATGCGTGAGGACTGTCATATCCCCTTATATTCTTATAGAAGAATTTTAAACGTATTCCTAATAGTGGTATTCAATAATATTAATTTGACTGATTATAATGATTGTTTAATATTTAAACATGTTAACCAATTATTGTTAAGGCATGATTATTATTGTTGTTATCCTATTTACACCCCCGATGGAGCATGACATCGATTAAGAGGGGCAGGAACCTTTCCAAGGGGTTGCTGCCACCAATGGTTATGTCTAAAGGATCATGGCTTTCCACCACGGAGGAGAAGAATATACACTTTCGGATCTAATTTATGCCCTGGAAAAATCACCCCAAGCACTTACCTCTTCACTGGTATGAATTTCTATTCGTATGATCTCTTAGCACTTACGGAAAAATGTAGAGTTCGAATATGTGCTTCAGCAAACACACCCAGGCACTCGTCCTTATTCTGGTATGGATTTCTATACTCATGTACTCTAGGCACTTGCGGATTTTTCTGATTAATAATGTTGCTTATACTGCAGACGCTATATCGTTCCATATATATATATATATATATATATATATATATGTATGTATGCACTGCACGATTATATGGGTTCCAGTATGAATTAACCTGCAATAATTATATTTTTTTTTTGAGAATGAATAATCGGTTCACTTGGTAATTCATTACTGTACAAAATCAATAGACTAATAATAATATTAAATTCTGCATACTAATGAACAGCAGACTCTCTAACTGGTAAATAATCAAAATATTAAGGCATAACATGATTTTATTTATAAACAACCTGAACAACTATATTAATTCATGAGAGGTAGGGGAACTGTTATAAGACACCCTACATGACAATATTGAGTAGGGAAACTGTTATATAAGACACCTTGCATGATCATAATGTGTAGGGGAACTGTTATATAAGACACCCTACATGATCATAATGAGTAGGGGAACTGTTATATAAGACACCCCTGCATGATCATAATGTGTAGGGAAACTGTTATATAAGACACCTTGCATGATCATAATGTGTAGGGGAACTGTTATATAAGACACCCTACATGATCATAATGAGTAGGGGAACTGTTATATAAGACACCCTACATGATCATAATGAGTAGGGGAACTGTTATATAAGACACCCCTGCATGATCATAATGAGTAGGGGAACTGTTATTCAAGACACCCTAGACGATCATAATGAGTAGGGGAACTGTTGTATAAGACACCCTACACGATCATAATGAGTAGGGGAACTGTTGTATAAGACACCCTACATGATTATGCTTGAACAGTTAATCAAGACACCCTATCAACCCTGCATAATAGCACACGGTGTTGAGGTTGTCTCAATCATAAGATATGTTTCTATACCTGATTATGTTACATGAATCTCTTTTATGCTTTACCTAGTCATTTCTGTATATATAGTCGTTTATAGGGCCACTTCTTTATGTAATTTGTAGTATCTTTCTGACCTTGTTTTTGCAGGTTGACTACAGAAGAGGCTAAGGTACTTCCCTAAACCCTTACCTAAGAACTGAAACCTGTAATTAAAGTATTTTAAGGCACTTTATAAATAGGGGACATTACAAGAATACAAGGAAGTAAGAGCACTAGGCTCCAGCAGGTACCCCAACCCCAAGTGTGGCCCAAGAGGCCAAGTTGACGAGGTCCTTGGTGCTGTTGGGCTTGTTGGAGAGGAAGACTCGAGGCGGCATGTGTGATTCTCCTTGCTCCATAATGGGGACAGGTGTAGGGAGAGAAAGGGTTGTTGAATCCTTAATATAAACTGGGCAATATATAAAGAATGTTGAATATATGATCTATTGTAACATAATGGAAATGTTGGCTAACCTGTTGTGCAGGTTCCAGTTAGGCTTTAGTTGACAATAGTGTCCCTCTATTGTATTTAGTATGCACTAAAATTGTGATTATAGGTCAGAATATAAGAGGGTCCCATTTGGGGACATTACACTAACCTCCTCTTGCACCGGCTGTTCGCTCCTTGTCTAGCTGCTCCTTTTCTTGCTGCTCTCCTCCTCCTTTGCTAATTTCAAAATGAATTGTCTTTTTTCTTCTTTTTGTTTGTCTTATGCTTTAGATTAGGGTTTCTTTTATTCTAATGTTGATTGGGGGTCTTGGTGGGGCCAGCTGGACCTTTTTTTCATTTTAAAAATGTGTTTTTTAGTTTGTGTGTTCAAAATATTTCTGGGCCATAGGGGACAGCTAAAATTTGTGCTCCCTGGCCATCTCGGGGACTTTTGGGCGTCCCCTATGGCCCAAAAACATCCCCCCTTTGCTTAGGAAACATCAGCTCTGTTTGGAACAGGCAGGAAATGGTTAGGGTACACCGGAAAAACATCCTTACATCCCTGGTTTGTCCCTGGTACAGGGATGAGGGTACCAAGCCCGGGGACACATCCCCATGGAACATAGCTTCAAACAAATGTTCTGATTTGTCTTCATGATCATGCCATTCAAAAACAGCTCCCTTAAATAACAAAATCTTTTCCACAAAACTCACCTTTTGAAGTTAGGCCAACATCTTGCTCACTCAAAGGATTACCATCACAACAGTGAGTAGAATCAATTACGTCATGCTCTTCTTCAACTGCTGATGCAAAATCAGACTGAGCAATCTGAACTTTCATCTTTTACCTCATATTTATCAATCCACTTTTGACTGTTCTCAATGCAAGGCTCATGTGTGACAAAGAACTGCTGGTCAAACTCAGAAAATTAATATCATATTCATGCCTCTTCAAAGTGTCTTTGTTGTCCTTGATTGCATCTTCTTCCAAGGTAGGTTGCTTCTTCATAAGTGCTGGTATTTGAAGTGTGTCCAGCTGAAAGTCACATGTTCTAGCTTCCTTAGCTGCCATTAAACTGATCCATAGCTGCACCTCCTTAGCTGTTATTTTTTCTGCCTCCAACCTACTCCATGGTGAAGCTTCCATGACAAACCAGACATTATCAAATTGTAGGACCTTCTTGTTAGGCAATTTCTGTCTCTACAATCAGCTCTCGAAGACAATATACCTCATATGATCTTAATAAGTATTCCTCCAATGTAATCATGTGTACGAAACAAGGGAAATCAATCTCATTATGGGATGTCATACCTTGCATCTGGCTGGAATCTGAAAATTGGGTTGATTCTTGCTTTGTCCATATCCTCATATGGCTGAATTGAACTTGTGAACACGGGTTCATCCTCCTTAGGGCTTCCACATGTTCGGCTAGGAGTCCAAACTTCTAAGCATGTTGACTGAATTTTGTCTTTTCCATGATCATTTTGTAGGCTGCAAGTTACAAAGCAAGTGATTCCTTTTTCTTCTCCATCCTTCCTTCAATGGCGATTTCTAAGTTTTCTTCTATCAAGAATGTTCGTACTGGCTTCATCTTTTTACTTTTCTCATTCATTTCAATTTCTCCATCCAACTTGTCTTTAAGGCAATACTCTGATTCATCATACGTAGAACTTGTGTGTTTAGTAAAATCCTCAAGCCTTTTAAACCTTCCGTCTCCACAAGCATCAACTTCCTCTTGAGTAGATTTGACCTTCTTTTGAGTCTGACTGAGATTCTGATTCAGAATTCATTTCTTCTTTCCCTTTTCTTATGTAATACCTGTCAAAATATTCGGTGGTTTTGACATCCTAAGATTCATCTGAGTATTTGTCAAAAACTCTAATAATCTCCTCATTCATGGGTATAATATTTCTTGTCAAACTTAGATATTCTTGGAAGGTTAAAAGATCCTTATACTTTTGATAACTTTTGTACCATCTATCGATTTTAGAAGCTGTAAATTCATTGTCCTCTTCTTCCATTTCCATGATCAATCTAAGTGCCCATACCACTGAAAAGACCCTTACAGATTTCTACCAGAAATTTGGCAATGTATTCCAAACTTGGCTTGAAATTAATTATTCATGTACGATATGGAACTTAAATCAGAATACTAACAATCTCTGACCTTAGACAGCTTTCTTCCATCATGGAATGGATTAATCTCCTGCTCTAGATATTCAACAAATTATTCTTGGCATTGGAAGTCGCCAAGAAAGTATTTTTTCTCACAGAGATAGCCCAAATGATATTCCCTTATTCGTGAGTGGGAATGTATGGTCTGATGGAATGTGCCCAAAAACCATCCTCTCCCCAAAATTGTCTTCATAACAAACTTATGCATAATGAGACAAAGGAAAAAGAGTCAGGCCAAGTACACCTCAAACTAGCCGAAGACTAATCTTCATGAAAAGACAAAGCACAAATTAAAATGCATTTTAAAACGAGGCAGACAATACTTATTAGATGATTCTCAGCCTAGCGGACCAAGTAGAGAATGAGATTGTTCCTCCTAAGATTCATTGAGTTGACTATGACTCTCTCCATGAATAATCTCCTTATCAGGTCCATGTTGAACTTATGTCTAGCTCCAAGTGTAGGTCCTTCATTCTTCTGGCTAGAATCTCATTAAAAAGTGGAAAACTACCAAATTCAGATTGGAAAAGGAGATGAAGGGAAAACTATTTTCAAGACCAAGGATGGGTGGTATGAGTGGTTGGTCATGCAATGCAGATCAACAAATGCACTCAGTACTTTCATGAGATTGATGAATGAGGTACTAAATTTTAAAACCTCATCTTGGTAAGTTTGTAATTGTTTTTCTAGTTAACGTTTTGATTTTTAGCAAGACAAAAGAGAATAATTTGAAGCATTTGAGATTACTTTTATAGAGATCGAAAGAAGTAAAATTGTTGATAAATCTAAAAAAGTGCAGTTTTATGGAGGAATTGGTGTATGTTGGCTTTGTTTAGGAAGGGCTAAGGATGGATTTAAGAAAAGTCAAAGAAAAAGCAATTGTAGATTGGCCATAATCGAAGAGCATGTTTGAGGCAAGAAGTTTTCATGGCCTAGCAAGCTTCTACAAGAAGTTTATTAGAAATTTCAGTGGTACATGTGCATCAATCATGGAGACCATGAAGGGAGGTAGATGTGATTTTCAATGGACAATGGTAGTAGAAAGGAGTTTTTAGATCCTATAGAAAAATTAATACTCGTAGTGAGAAGTTAAATGAAGCTAAAAAAAAGTAATTTGTCTATGATCATGTGTTTTATATTATGTTTTAGACACTTAAAAAGTGGATGCACTACTTTTTATCAAAGGAGTTTGTTTTATACACAAATCATTAGGCATTGTAGTACATAAACAACTCTAGGAATTTTAATCAAAGGCATATGCAATGGGTTAAATTTCTTACGAAGCTATTCATTTGTTTTTAGGCATATGAGTGGTAAATCTAATCAGGTGGCAGGTGCATTGAGTAGGATATGTTTGTTGTTGACTGAAATGAGAGTTGAAGTCACCTGTTTTGATGCAATGAGGGAGTTGTATGAGTGTTATGCAGATTTTAAGAAAGCACGGGCTGCATGTAAGAGCCAAGTAAACCAAAATAGAACACCAAGGCTGGATTCTTTCATCCAAGAGGAATTATTATTTAGAGGGAAATGTTTATGCATACTGCAAGGGCCCATTAAGGAAAATTAAATGAGAAAAGCATACTAGAGGTTTGGCTGGTCATTTTGGATAAGGGATTAGGAAAGCATATGATGTAGCATTGCAGAATTTGCCAACATGCCAAAGGCAAAAGCCAAAACACTGGATTATGCCAGCCATTATCTATTCCTAAGAAGCCATGGGAGGGGATAAGTATGGATTACGTTATTGAGCTGCAAAGAACACAGAGCAATAATGATTCAATTCATGTAGTTGTTGATTGTTTTCTAATATAGTATGTTTTATCCCTTGCAAGATATTAAATGATGCCTATAATGTTGCTAATTTTTTCTTTAAGGAGGTAGTATGACTCTATGGCTTATTGAAGAGCATAGTGTCAGATAGAGACACAAAATTTGTGGGACACTTTTGGCAAACATTGTGGAAAAATTGGATGCTAAATTAAGTTTCAGTCTAGTCTACAATCCTCAAACAGATGAACAAAATTTGTAAATAGGAGTTTGGGAGATCTCTTCATGTGTTTAGAAAGAAAGAAGCCTGCTCAATCAGATTTTCTTCTAGCATAAACAGAATTTGCCTACATTAGCTCAATAAACAGAAGCAGAGACAAAACCCCTTTCCAAATATCTATAGCTACAGCCCAAGAGGGGTAGACACCTTCAGAAATACTGCTGGTTTAGATAGGAAAAGTGCAGTGGCAGAAGCATATGTTACACCAAAAACTCAAGAAGAACTTGGAAAAAAGTACAATGTAATACAAGGAGCATGCTGATCTTAACAAAAGAGAACAAGAATTGCTTGTTAGGGATCTTGCCTTAGCTCATTTGAGAAAGGAAGGATTTCCCCTAGTAACCTGTAACAATCTAAGGTGGAAGAAGACTGGACTGGGCAATGCCTTAAGTAAGTCTGTAATGAATGCCTATGAGTAGAGCTTCCTGAGTGTATAGATATTTCGCCAATTTTTTGCTGTTGCTGGTTTGTACTGTTATTATTAAGGGCAGAATTGTGAAAAAGGTGCAGATCCTGATCTGTAGACGGAAGAATAGGCCCATCAAATGCTTGAGAGAGGAGATGAAGTTGAAGCTGTCATTGATTCCTGAACAACCAAGAAGACAAGAGGGAAAGAGTACAAGAGTATTTGATCAAATGTAGAAATGAGACAATTGAAGAGGTGACTTAAACACATGCATACGAGGTGGCCATGCAAGAAATATCAGTTCCAAAATCATTCAAAGAATCAAATGTTAATGAGGTGCAAACTCATGAAACATTTTTCATCTAATTGGGGTGTTTGGTGTAGGAATACTTTGGGTCTTGTGTTGTCCTGCAGTCCCAAAAAGATATTACATTTTTGTTTTTTCTGTGTCATTGCAAGTTTGTTCGATCTGTTCTAGCTGTTATTTCTGCTGTATTTTTCTCTTTTCTGGGTAGGATTTCACCAACTTTTGAGCATTCATATTTCTGGGCAATGGAAAATCTTATTGGGATCCTGAATGCGGGATTAGCCCAACTTTATTTGGATGCCTTACACATGTGGCAGATATCAAGCTGCAGTACCTCATGCAATTTTGGGTTGATGGCTTGCTGATTCAACCTCAGCGTCCCTCAATGTTGAATGCTATTAATAGGGCTGATCCAATTACAACCCCTCATCTCATGATGGGCTTAGTGAGTATTGGCTCCCTCCTTTGGGTGTGGAAAATCATAGCAGACACAGCCTCATTATGTTTTATAGAGTGGATGCTGGCAGCAGTTGTTAGAACTTAGAAGATTCCTCTAAAAAATAGCAACACTGGCAGTTACCAGTTAGCAAGTAAAAGATTGCATAAATAATATTTAAAAACCTGGTTGGGGTTTTGACATTTTTAGGGAAAATTTCGAAACCCACGATTTCCTTAGCTGTGTGTGACTCCTAGTTTGGGACATCATTATTCATGACAAGGTATGGAGCTAGTAGTTAGAAGCTGGTCAGTTAAAAATATAAAATAGTCAATTTTTTTTGAAGGGAAGCAACTCATGGGGATATTCAAGGAGGCTCAAGGGACAGCAAAATTGTAAAGGGTTTTGAAGAAAAAGTGGAGGGAGTTCGATGATAATCAGACTATTTATAGGAAAGTCTGCCATTGATTTGTCATCTGAACAGAGGTAAGCTACATTTAGTCCTACAAAGAAATGAATTTCTGCTGGCTGTATGAGCCTTCTATTTCTGTCATTAACTTGAACATATATCAGTCAATGTAAGAGGCCTCTGTGCTTGTAGGTTGTTGGATGGGAGATTTGAGGCTGTCCAGCCTATTACATTTGTAATAATCTGAATATTTGTAGCCTGTTCCATATTTTTATTATAGAGCATTGTTTCTTTAATAAGTTTGACTGCCTGAGTTGGCTATCTGCTTAAGGTTTCCGATTCAGGATTGCATCACTTTCAAATAGTCTGTTGGGCAACTTGTGATAACCTATTATGTCTCAGGTAAAAGAAGATAGCATAAGTTTAGGTCATGAGGAACGCAATTAGTTGCCAATATACCTCATTTATAACAGCTACTGCTTAAACCCTTAAAACAGAGATGTACATTTCAAATGAAGATTTTCCTCAACAGGGGAATGTTTCTGTAACATAGAAAATCACGATCTTTATCCTACAATATAAAAAAAAATTGAGTGCACACATTTCATATACATTTATGAAGTTCCTTTGACATCTCAACAACAAAGATTTTCCTTGCTTGAAGCCCCTTTTCTATTTAGAGTTTTACATAATTCAGACCTATTTGTTGTTTGAAAATGTAGTTTGAAGAATACACGTCTTACAGTTGCTGGATATCATAATGCCCATTTTCAAATTCTTTTTCACTTGCTTTATTTTTTGCTTCTCACAGCTTACTTCACTCTTTTTTTCAATTTATTTTTCATCTACTTGTTTGATAGATTTGGATTTGATCGTCTAATGTCATCAACTTACATATGCTTATGCATCTATGAAGCAGAACAAAGTACCTGGTGTAGAGAGACAGACTGGAGATGTGAAAATGATAGATCAAAGCATTTCGAGTGGTTATGGGTTGGAGTCAAGGGATCAGCAATTTATTCGGGCACATGAGGTGGGCTTGAATTCCTTGTTGCATTCTCTTGAATAATGTATTTTTCCATTCTGTTTTAATTTCTCTCGTGGGTTGGAGTCAAGGGATCAGCAATTTATTCGGGCACATGAGGTGGGCTTGAATTCCTTGTTGCATTCTCTTGAATAATGTATTTTTCCATTCTGTTTTAATTTCTCTCGTTGTGGCACATGAGGCATTGTTCAATGTCTTGGTAGCTGTTCCAATTTCAACAAAAAATTGTTTTTCCTTTTTTTCTTCTGTAATTTTGGTAAGATATAATATCTTTGGTCCATTTCAGCAGTGACAATATTTTTTTTCCTTTTTCCTTTTTCTGGTTTTTTCTGGGCATATAAGGTAGGGTTCAATGTCTTGCATGCCAACAGGCAATCCTATGTAGAAGTCCCTCCCACAGATTCATCAGATGCCCAGAAAGGTCAGATGGTGTTGGAACTCATGACTGGGAAGATAACATTACTTCCAACCAAGTGTAAATTGAATGACCAATATCTGCCATACTTTCCAATAAATACATATGCTATATTCTGAAATGAAGATGCACTCCATCTTGAAGACATCTCTCAACTGCAACACAGCAGCTGGTGAGTGACTGACGTTGCTGAGTGGAGTTAAAGATTTGACTGACAAAAATCCACCATGTGGGATTTGATTGTGTATTAGACATGCTCATCTTCATATCACTGTCAGTTTTCTTCCTGTCACAGCTCAACACAAGAAGTAATCAATAGGTTATTCTGTTTTTCTCTCAATCAAAAGAGTAACCTTTTATTCATGCATATTTTTTTCTCACTTCGTCAAGGATTATTGAAAAATAGGAGGGTAAAATGAATTCTAATGGGACACAGTCTATCATGTGAATGGTGGGCGTTTTTCTCCTGTTAAAATGCTATGGTGGTAAGTGGACAAACAATGCGCTGCATGTGAGTAGACAGGTGTATAAACACACTAATCGTTTTCCCATACATTTCATTTTCCCAGGTGAGTGACTGATGTTTGACTGATGAGCTAAGTAGTATTGAAGATTGACCTACTTTTAAGTCAACAATGCTCCATGTGGGAGGGATTTGATTGTGTGTTGGTAATGCTTATCTTCATACCATTATCGGCTTTCTCCTTGTCACAGCCCAATGCATTTTGTAGTTTACCGAGTATTCCAATTTCATCTCCATAAAAGAATAACCTTTATTGAATGCATAATATTTTTGCCTTTTTTTATTTGATACAGCCTGCTTGTCAGAAAAAAGGTCTCATCTCATGTTAATTCCTAATGATGGTACATACCTGTGGTTTCTTGTTTTGTTAACAAACTTTATTAGTGATAACTTAATGAACGATATAATGCGTGTGAGAAGCAATTTGGACAAATGAATTCACATCATTTTCTCATCACCATATAATTTCGTTGAGGATAAAAACAAGAATAAATTGTTTAACAGAAAGTGTGCATTTCCATGAAGTAGTACCTTTTTTAAGGTCAATATGCATACTTTCTCATGAAATTTTTTTGTTGATGTGAGATGATTTTATCCCAGGACCTAAATAAATCCTACACATTGGATTCTATAGGATTATGTGTGTAGAGGTCTCCAGTCACCGGATATGATGTAATCTGGTTTTTCTTCTCTGTATTTGATGGTAAATGAACATGTCTGGTTGTATATAACTTGTGTTTTTTATTTATAATTGATGTGCTGTTGTTTCTATTTCTCAGTAAAATTTGAGATTTATTTCAAATTTCTATCTTTATCTCTTTTTTCTTCCCAACATTTTACAAAAATCTTTTCAGTTCCTTTAAAATGGATCAATTGCCCTCCCATTTCAAAAATATTAAGGGAGTTTTTTGGTCTTGCAGGCTACTGTTATGAATTTTGAGAAATCTAGAATACTATCTTCATTAATATTATCCTTCTTTATAGGTAAGGGGTTGTGGTGAAAGTGGTATCAAGTATATTCATAAACAAAGTGATTTCAGTTTAAGTTTCCTCTAGGTAGTACGTGGGGAATGATGAGGCAGTATTTGGTTTGTCTGTCTGCAATTGTATTACTGCAATGAATAATTGCACATTTTTTAATGTTAAAATCCATATTGCCATTGTTGTAGTGCCTGCAATAGAAGGGAAGGATGAAGAATTTGTTCTTATAATAATACAATATCTGAACATGGAATTGTCTTTTACATTCCCCTTTATGCTTGTAGAGTAAATACAATGTGTGCACAAGTAAATATATATCAATTTAGACTATAGGGGTGAACCCTGTAAATTATCTTCAGAGACCCATTTTATTTTCAAAGAATTAACAATTGAAATTTAACGGTAGGGAAGCAGAAAAGACTGACTTAAGAAATGCCTTTACATTGGTATGCAATTTTATATTGTGGTCTCAAAATTGAAATAACTTTCCTACTATGTATTTGTTAGTGGTAATTGTTCTCAGATTTAAGATCTAACTTACACTACAGAGGACTATACAATTTCTGAAACAAGAAAGCTAGCCCAAGTGCAAATATCTGAATTGTTAAAGCATGCAACAAGATCAACACAAGTTTTAGTGCTTTGGTAGTTATTTTGTGAGACATGTCCGAAACGTAAACCTTTGCTCATTTTGGTACCATTTTTATAATTTGTCTTCACTGGCAATTTCTAAATGAGTGTGAATGCTATGGGGGATAGATTGCTTGTTGTATTAGTTGGTAGGTTGCTCAAATGAATAGTAATTGGGTAATGGGAAAATTGGGTCTGTGTTTATTACATGATAGACATATTTCTGGAGCCATTTTACATTATATCAAACTGATTAGTCTCTAAACCTTCTAGCAGTCGAACACTTACTGAGCAGTTATCATGTTTTGAATCTTAGTTTTGTAATTTTTGGTAGTTTTTTATCATGTTGAAATTGAAAAATTTAAAGTTTATTTGTTCTTAAAATTAAAAGCTTTTTTTTCCAAGGGCTTTTAAAAGCAAATGCAATTCCATGTTCATAGGCTGATGGAGTTCTTAAACTGTCCTAGATATGCATACAATCTGACAATCTATAATAATATATTATTTATCAGGTAAGAGATATAGCATAAAAATAAGTCACAGGTGGGACATCTTTAAAGTAGGGGCTTTATGTCGAACCATCATATACTTGAACGTTGTTGGTTGTCTTTAAGAGCTAAATTGCTGATTTGCTTGTGGGTTGATTCAAGAAGTGACTGGTGCATTTCTTGAAAAATAAATTGAATGAATGATTCAATAATCGGATGATTACATTGAACGATATACACACGTATATATAGAGGTTACAAGACGACGTTCTATAATTAGAACATAACGTTAAAGTAAAAGATTAAAGAGCTAAACGCTAAATTAAGCGTGAAAGCTAAATTAAGCTTAAAAGCTAATTAACTAAAAAGAAAAAGCTAAATGCTAAATAAAGCTTAAAAGCTAATTAACTAAAAAGCTAAATGACCATTAAACAAGGAACTAAATATAGGTGACTAAAATATAATTAAATATTCTAATACCCTCCCTTAATGGTCATTCTATCTACTAACTACCCTACAGAAGACATTGCAGGTTTTTTGATCACAAATGGAAGAACACTTTGTTGCGGTGGAGACCCTCCATGGATTTGAAAAGTGTTAATGACCAAGATTACTAGAATCCATCCAACCTGACGTTGGGTAACCAAATTGAAACCTGAAACCATGATTTTGAGGAAAAATCGACAAACCCTTTTGCAGAAGAATACCAACTCCAAAATTGACTGCAAGATACCACGGTTGCAGATGTTCGCCCCGGCAGGTGCGACCCAAACTGATTGCAACAAAGCACGATTGTTGAGGAAAAAACCGTCGAACCCTGAAATGGGAACCCTTGAAAAGGGAATTTACGATTTTGAGGAGAAAATTGAAAAACCAAAAAATCTGAGGTTACAAATCACCATTTTTGTGGAAAAAAAGGGTAAAACCCGGATAACTAAAATCTACGCGAATATCGCGGATTACAGATTTAGATAATTTTTAAGGGAAAATTATAAACCCTGCGAACAATTTTTGAGGAAAAAATCGTGAAAACCCTCCCATGATTTTTTGTGGAAAAAATCAGAAAACCGACAGACAATTTTTCAGGAAAAAATCGTGAAAACCTTCCCATGATTTTTTGCCACAAAAAATCAGAAAACCGATAGACAATTTTTCAGGAAAAAATCGTAAAAACCTTGGGACCTGTAAGACAAGGTCTGGCCTAAATCAATCTGATAAAGGTAACAATATTCAGATATTGTGAATATGCACTGTTTCCAAGTGTTGTGGCAGCTGTTGAACTTCTGTCTGTGTTCCACCATGATGTTGGTCAAAGATGCCGTCACAGAAACTGAGGTTGAACGTGGTCAACCTAGTGAAGGCACAAAGAATGAGAGGGAAGATTCTGATTAAAAATCAGAATAGAAGCAGCTGCACAAAAAATCTGAAACCTTGGAGGAGAATTCTAGCACGAATTCTAAGGTGCAAATTTCGAGGTTTGGGAGAAACCTAGAAATTAAAATTTTCTGCTTAAAACCTGAAATTTTTCCTGAAAATAATCAGAAAAAATAATAATTTGCAGAGAATAAAAAAATACCCATGATTTTTTTTTTTGTAAAAATAAAATAAAAAATATTGACGATTTTTTTTCCAAAAAAAATGCAAAAAAAAAAGGGCATAAACCCTAGGTTGGATGTACAGCATAAACAACGCCCACATAATTAGAAGAAATCGCTGACTGTTTTTAAATTTCAAGTGAAATTCGCTGGCACAAAATTCGAGGCATGGAAAACGAGGCAACCAGAAAAAACTGAGATCAACCAAAAAAAGCTCTCAAAAAACCCACGAAGAAATCTAAAATCAGAATATAGATCTAACGACTCAAAAATCGAGGCATGGAAAATGATGCATCCAAAAAAATTTGACGACGACCCAGTTGAGGTCTCAAAGAACCCACCAAGAATTTGCAAGAAAAATAAAATTTCGAATTGAACTAAAGGGTCAAAACCCTAGTCGAAAATTGCAGAAACCCTAGGAAAATTTTTAATCTGCAAAAAATAAAAACTCCAGGTTGCAGGCCCGAAAATCTCGAGAACTCTAAAAAAAACATGAACTACTGCCCAACACAGAAATTCACCCACAAACCAGAAACCCTCAAAAAGCCTTCAAAAAAGCAAAATCGTTTTTTATTTAAAAAAAATCTGGTAAATATTCCAAAAAGAAGGCCATGAATTTTTATTAAAAAATTCGCCAAACTTTAAAGAATCCCATCGACCCGCTCTGATTCCATGAAAAATAAATTGAATGAATGATTCAATAATTGGATGATTACATTGAACGATATACACATGTATATATAGAGGTTACAAGACGATGTTCTATAATTAGAACATAACGTTAAAGTAAAAGATTAAAGAGCTAAACGCTAAATTAAGCGTGAAAGCTAAATTAAGCTTAAAAGCTAATTAACTAAAAAGAAAAAGCTAAATGCTAAATAAAGCTTAAAAGCTAATTAACTAAAAAGCTAAATGACCATTAAACAAGGAACTAAATATACGAAAATATAATTATAATTAAATATTCTAATATTTCTAACATTCTAAAATTGCCATAAGAAGTGATTCCGGTTTTCTACATTGTATCAAGCCCGAGAGATTTTAAATTTCTTCTTATGGTAGTGGGGCATGCAATTATTTTTGCTGCCAACCTGCCTTGTCTGTTGCAGTTTGGAGCATTTACTCAACAATTTCTCTTTTCATTTGTGTTGTGATTGTAGTTGGAAAAGCATTCTAAGGGCTAATACTCTCATATTTACCTGCCATTGCTATCAAAAGAATATGCCAATTTAAATCGAACATTTTCCAAATGCTGATCTTTACCATAAACTGTATATAAACCTAAAAATTATCTGCATACTTTCAGTCTATTATTGTTATTATGCTAATTCAGTGATAAATAACTGCCTTGCTATGTGCCACTTTCCTTTCCGGTATTTAGACAGTATTTATGATTCTCACCTTGTTTCTTTGTTTGGGAAGTAAGATTCTTAGATTTTATACCATCTTATTTTACAGGTGCTGAACATTATAATTCTCATATTGAAAAACATTACTTATGTATTTTAATATTCTTGGTGCTTGTTTGTCTGCATTCAAATTTGTTTCTCAAATCCTTGTTTCGTGGTTTCTAGGCTGTTCCGCATATATTTTTTTTAAAGAAAATTTGTTGAGCATCGTTATCATGTACACTTGTTGCGATGCAGTTTTTTATTTCCAATGGAAATGAGGTTATGTTTTCCAGTTATCGAAGCTTGCTCCTAATGTTTTAAAGACGAGCTTAACATATTGTACTCTTATGCAGGCTATGCAAAATGAAGATGGAGAAATTTCAAGGTCAGATAGACATCAGAAATATCACATTTTTGTTAACTAAAGGTGATTTTAATGGAAATCGATCACCTAAACATTACCCATTTTTTTGTTCAGAAATTTGCAGGGGGATGGTCCTTTGGAGAACACTGGAGAGGAAATGAACCACTCTCAACCAACGATAGATTTCCAAAACTCAGAGAGGCATAAGATTGAGGTCAAGAAGGCTCCAAAGACGAATTTGAGAACCCTGAAAACTTTAGCAAGGGGTCCTATAGTCTTGTCAGATGGTGATACTAAAGAAAGGAGAGGAAGGAGAAAATCTGCTCGTCTTACAGATAAAGGTTTAATTCTATTCTAGATCTGGTATTCTTTTGAATTTTGTGTGTTTGTTGCTTAATTGAGAAAAACTGCCTATAAAAGTAGGCTCAAATAAAGATCATATTAATTGTCCAAATGCTCATCCTTGTTTCCATTTTTCAGATTTGATATGAGAAAATGTTGGATCTTCTTAATTGATTTCGAGAACAGAGCATCCAAAAGATAATGACATTTGTTCATAAAAAATGAGGGACAAGGGACCTAAGGTCTGATAAAATGAATTGCACGCTTCAGCAGATTTAAATACAACCGATGTAAGAAGCAGAGGATTGCAGTTTTTCACCACCGCAATTCCTGGTAAGAATCTTTGGTACTGTTGGTGTCTTATTGGTGGTACTAAAAACGGTTCTAATTGTATATACATTTTTGGCCTGGTAGGAGTAAGACGCTGTTGTAGTTGCTATAACAGGATACTGACAAAAAGAGTATTCGGTGATAGCTGCTATATTGTTTAGTTGTTAATTCCAGCATAGGCAGGCGATGCTACATTGATTTCTTTTTGTATAGTTGCAGGCCAATTATTGTATAGAAATCCACTTGGGTGCTTGTAAAAACGGCTGATCTGCATTAAAATTTTGCTCTGTAGGAGGTCTTCAGGCCAATCGATGTATTTCCTCATAAAAATGAGACTCCCAAAAGACACCGTTGAGACAATTGATGTATTTCCTACTTACATAAAAGTGAATGATATTGGGGGTTACATTTAAAACAAATTGTTACAAGTTAGTTGATGTTCTGGTTGTAATATGTATTATAGACCTAGTCCTGTGTGTGCTTAATTTTGGGAATCATATTAAAAAGTTTTTAACACCAATAAGTTGAGTAACAATTTAAAGCCTATATGTGCATACTCCCTGTTAAATCCATGTGGATAAAGAAGGGTACAAATGCTAAGTAATTGCTGCTAATTCAAATGAATTCTATTTTATATATGGAATGGAACATTATCTTTGGACAAATTCAGCTGGAAGGAAAACATCAGCTTTTTACCCAGCTTATTATGTTTTTGATATTGGTAAAAGCAGGTTTTGAAAGTGTCCGGACCCTTGAACAACAGATCAGCCATCTGGCAATTAGAACAAGTACCAGTGATATGGGACAATCCGAATTGACATACACAACAAGGAAAAAGTAAAATTATAGGGTACTATGGGATCCAACATTGATAATGCCAAACCCAACCCTATTCAATCTCGCACATTTCACTCTAGTTATGAGATTGGGAGATAAATTTAGGACAACTTTTCTTCTTCCTTTGTACAACAATCCATGAAATACTATCATCCAAGTCTTCAGAATACAAACCCTATTCACTCTAGTTATGAGATTGAGATATAAATTTAGGAAAACTTTTCTTAAGCCTTCGTACAACAATCCATGAAATACTATCATCCAAGTCTTTAGAATACAAAGTGGGAAGCGATTCCTCAATAGATGGACCATCTATGTGCTTAATAGAAACATTGGTGTGTCAAGTTGGATATGAAGACGAAGGCATACTAAGTTGACTGGTCAGAGCAACTCACCAATGGGAGTTGATGGGGTGGTAGAGGTATGAATGGTCAAGTGGTCTTTGAGGGCATTATTCCACAATGTCCCAACACCTCTATGTTGGGAAAGTGGATATTCAATAGCTAGATGGCCGATGGTAAAGCATTGTCTACATCTGAAGGGGAGACCATTATAGTCAAGTGGTTGAGTCCAAGGCTTATCCCTCACCATTAAAACCATGTACTTGTGAACAGGCTTGGAGATATCAATGTTCACTAGAATATAAGTAGAGTGCCTCATGTAGGAAATGGAAGGAGTCCACCTTCATGATAGAGTTGTTGATGGCTTCATAACAGGATCTTCCCAAAGTTGGAGGGGAAAATTTGGAAGATGTCGAACCCATGAGTCTAAAATTGAGAGGTTTAGAAAAGGGGTTGAAGGGAGAAGGCCAAGGCTTGATCAATAGATAATGCTTAATTTACATCCACGATTTGTTGTCAAGCACTAAATCCTTGTTCAAGTGCCAAAACCCTATTCTTTGAAGATTCAAATTACATAGTGAGAAAATCCCTAGCACAACTGGATTTAATGATGGTATTCCAAGAACCCAAGACCCATTTGTGAAGATCTGAAAGGAAAGGCCAAAAAATTGCTGAATTTGCAAACTAGACCACGACATACATAAAAATCTTCAATTTCAAGTACATCTTGTTGACAAATCACCATTGGAGAAGATTAGGTAGAATAGAGGGGTTGTAATTTATCCCTTAAAGGGTGCGAAACACCCGAAACCGACAATATTTGCATGAGATTGCTAATGATCTTTAGTTACAATTACATTATGAGCAGTAAGGGCGCTCAAATAAACATGTTACTCCATAAGGGAGGCTAAACCAATGTTGAAACCACCACCGTCCCCAAGATTAACTCGAGTAGAGGTCAAGGTACTTGAATCAGTGGGACACAAATACTCAGCACTAGGAACAGAAGAAAGGAGAAACCTAAGCAAACAAAGGAAGCTTGTGTTACAAACAATGATGAACGAAGTTGCATGAGAGCAGTGTTAGGTAAACGGTAGTCAAACTGCCCCTAAAAGCACCCCAAACAAAGGCATTACTAGTTGTCGGAGACATGAAAATCTTTTATGAGCTTAGTCAGAATAACACACTTAGAGGGTGGGATTGCTTTCAACATAAGTATAGATTGATTTATGATACCCAATACGATGCCCTAAACATACAATGAAGGACAAACCAGCACAATAGCATCCACTAAAAACTTTATTCACTCACGAAAATTTGTTTGCAATACATGTATCATTGGATCATAAGAACAATTAAACACGCATTCATAAAAACTAATCATGCATTCATAAAAAATCATAATGATAAAAGTGCAAGTGTTAGAATAACAAGACCTTAAGGGGTCACACCTATGCCAGAGTGTTCGTCCAAGATGGTTTTGCTTACATAATGAGATCAGAGGCTTCACAGTTCGACTGAGTTCACTTCCATGTCACAACAAATTTTCTTAAAATACACTCTACTAGAATAAGGATCAAATCCCATGTTTTCATAATAAAATCATTTATCAATTTTCAATTCGAAATAGGGCAACATTTAAATAGTCATAACTCTCATGTTTGTAAGGCAAGTGTCAAAATTCAAATCATTCTGGAAATACGGAAGAATTAAGGTCAAAACCCAAAAACATTTTTCAAAAACATCCCAAATACAGAAAGTCTAGCAAATACTAACCAATTGCTTAATAAAATATTTTAACACAAGATCTACTAAAGCCTAGCAAAAGGGTATGATACTATTGTGAAGCCGGTTTGACAATTTGTTTACATCTAATTAGTATGACATTATTGTATATGGTAGCATCATATTGTAGAAGGGAGCATCTTAGTGAGCTACTTTATTTTCAATGTCTTTTTGCAACGGATTATCGCACTTTAATCAATTCAGAACAAAATAAATTTAAATGTTTAAGAGTTTAACATTACAATAAGTATTAATTATTATTCTTAATGAAATTCAATGAATGTTGAACATGATATCAATTCGATGCTTTTTTAATCGAATAGCTTTCATTCACATTTTGACAATTAATTTCATTACAACATACTACTCTATACTAGACTATAGTTTAAATATAACAATCAAAGTATCTTCTTTACTCCTTTTTACCAAGAGAATTGTGCTAGTATTTCATAATTTGAATAGAAAATAACTCTAAAACAAGAATGGAAATTACAGATAGCAAATCTTGGTTCCTCTCTTAAAAAAAGATCTTTATTCTTCTTCTATTCTTCATTATATAACATTACAAATAAAATAGAGATCTCTATTATTTTTCTATTCTTCATTATATAACATTACAAATACAATAGTTTCTTGATTTGTAGCTACTTGATGAAAAAGGGAAAATAATAATAAAATCAATTTTATCCTTTTAGGTTTTCTTTTATTGTAGGAATAAAGTTTACTTTATAATTATAAACGATACAAAAAATGACTTGTGTAAAATAAAATATCAATTTTGAACTTCTTGTTCATTCTCTTTCTATTCTTTGAGATTATGTTCACTACTTACCTCAATGTTTGGAGATTTTGTTTGAGAAGCGAGTCTAGCCTTGTAACACTTGAATCTAGTCAGTATTGGTACTATACCTCTCCCATTTTGGGGATTGAATTAGCGTTGAGGTGCATCTTCTCTTTCTATTCTTTGAGATTATGTTCACTACTTACCTCAATGTTTGGAGATTTTGTTTGAGAAGCGAGTCTAGCCTTGTAACACTTGAATCTAGTCAGTATTGGTACTATACCTCTCCCATTTTTGGGATTGAATTAGCGTTGAGGTGCATCTTCCATGTAGATAATATCTCACAAATCTCTTCTACTTCTATAAAAATTATTTTTTTGAAAAGAAATTAGGGAAGAAGACACTACATAGATTATCCATTGTATTTCCATTCACTACATCTTTCTTAAACAATTTCATTCCCCTTTGGTTTGTCAATAAACTTCTTAGTGATCATGATATTCACGTCAATTCTAATAATATCTTTTAGGTCCTTGATTATGACTATTAACACAGACTTCTTTTCTCGATAATCTAATTTCCTTGTTTTTGTCATAATCTTCTCATATAATTTCATAGCTTTTTTTTATCGGTTAATGGTATTTTTATTGATAATATCAAAACTACATTTCTAGCTTATCGAAAAGCATTGTTTATGCCATTCATGCGACATTTATCATATAAATATTATCTAGGACCCCCTCCTCTGACATATAGACCAAAATGTTGGCTAGCCCCCATCCATGACCGTGGCTATTCTGACTCCAAAATGGACCTTTCGTACAGCGTGATAGCGACGTGTTAGTCAATCACAACTGTTTATTGCAAAATCGATGGTGTAAAACGCACTGTTAGTCAATCCGTATTATCGTTTTAGAGCCAGAATAGATGCATCCCATTCACTATATGCTACTAATATGTTTATAATATCATAGAAATACGTTGGCTTGTGTTACAAGCAAAGACATCCTTCCCAATATCAACAACTTGGCTGTGGATTCATCACATTGGCTGTGGAGTCATTAATGCAAACTGACCTTTCAAATTAGCAATGCTCGGTGGAGATGACACTTTCAATTCGCACACAAATGTTATAGAGAGACGCCGTTTGCTTACTTTAATCGTGCACCCTCATTTATTAATTCCAACTCACCCAAAATATTTGAGGGAGATTTACATTCTTTCACGTGCCGTAGCAGACTGTCGTCGTACTGATAGGCATTAAAGGCTTGTATTTGTTGGCTTGCTTCCAAATCATCTTTGCTTTGTTGTTAGGCTATGCCGCCCTATGCACTTATCGAGGCCAAATCAAATCATATTAAGGTATTACCGTTGGGAAGTTACGTATCTAGTGTTAACTCACCAACCTGTAGTTCAAAAGCTTGGTTGGCACACAAATCAACATCCTTGTTTCCTTCACCCATCACATGAGACTTCGAAGTTGTGAAATGAGTTGAGATGATTTTTAATACATCTGATATCTTTGTCAATTTTTCATCTATGAGTTTCATACCTAATATTGGACTACATTATAATTTGAGAGTTTCCTTCGAGATGCAGTGTCTAATGACACCTATCCTTTTAGCTAGTTGAACCGCCAAAAGAGCTGTCTTTGCCTTGGTTTCATTATTAGTTTCCGTTTTTAATCCTTGATTACACCTAGCGATGATTATTCCATTACTATCCTTGGCCACACATCCAAAACTAGAAGGTTCTGTGTTTCCACGTGCTGCACGATCAAGGTTTACTTTTATCCAACCCGACTCTAGAGGGCTCCATTGAGAAGACCTTTCCAGGGGTTTACAAGGATTAACCCTTTGAGAGCCATTAATAAGTAATTTTATAGCTTCTTTGATATAGAGTAACTCACACACTTAAAGTTAGATTTAGCTATTCTCCATACAAAATGACATTCTAAGACCATGCTTAAGACATAATGCCACAATGTAGTTTATTGTGGCCGCCACTTCCTCGGTCTTTTGTTGATAGGAAAAATAATGTCCCGTTCCTTAAATGTTGAGGTAAATCCATGGTTTGTATCAACATCATCACACTTTGCTTATTATATGTTTTTCAGTGCTATGGATCCTTGACTGGATATTTAGATTAAATTGATTTGCTATTTTCTATTAAATTTAGTGGGTATTGTATTGAATATATCAAAGTTTTAGTTTATTTTGATTAGCTTGTCTCAATATATCTATATGTTGATAAATGGTGTAATTTTTATGCAAAGTTAGTTTTTTTGCCCTATGGCACCTATCTATCCATTAAAATATTCATATATACTGACCACTTACTATCATTTATATATCTACACATCATTGTCCCTTAGTGGGCAGGGCCACCCTATAAGCTTATTTTTTACACCTATGCACACACATATTTTTATACATGTTATCCAATTTGATTTGGCACCTTTCATGTTCCAAGACAAGTTTGTAGTCATGGAGTGTCCTCACAATTTTGGACTTGTCCTTTTCAAATTCAAAATTTTAAAATATGAATTTGGTCAACTCCCACTTACAGTCAACTAAACAGAAATTTGTGTCATGTGTTGTCATATCTTTGTATTTAAATGCATTTAGTGCCTTATGTTGAGACATCCAAGGTTTGCAAAGCTATATTGAGATATCATTTGTATATCGCACTTCATTTGGTTTAATAAAAAGAATATGGTTTTCCACAATGATTACATATGTTTGTGCATGATTAAGGAGTGATATTTTTAGTTATTCATACACATTTTCTATGGACTGACCTAGGAGAATGTGTCATCTAGTTGCACAATAATAGCCCTATTGAGGTTTCTTAAATATTACCAACCCGTAGATATTAGAAGTAGGTGATAGAAACACATACCAAGCGAAGTAAACAACAAAGGTTTAAATATTTCAACTAAAAGTTTGTAGGTGTAGGACAAATTGTGGGGATGGTGTGACATTTAGTAGCAATCTTATGTTTAATATTATTAGGCCTAAACAACTACCTCTTATTTGTTGACACCTTTACTAGAATGAAAGGATCTGATAAGTGCATTTGAAGGTGACATTGGGAAGGGGTTTGGGGGTGCTTTTTTGTCCATTTTTGTACTTTTAAACATTTTTGTGTTGTTTGCTTGGCCCATTGTATTGTAAAAGTACCCTTTTATGTGTTTATTAATATTCACACATGCATGAGGGTTTGTAATAGTGAATTTTACATAGATTTCATAGGTATAAAATGGGCTACCATAAAACTATTGGATTGAATGGAGAAAGTGGGTTGAATATGTACTATTTTTTTGAAGATTAATAGATACTTGTGCTTGTCTAAATGATAGGGGAAGCGTACCATTATCCTCTATAGCTAACTTCGTGCACCCATAGATTCTAAACGATAAATTGGATTTTGACGATTTTTTTTGTTGTCTCTGCATGCGACTTAACTATTTATAGTTATTGTTTTGGCTCCTAGGTAGTTACGATGCACACTGTGGGATCCGTTATAGGCACAAGGGTCAAGAAGTACACATTTCAAAGTGTAACCCAATACCTGTTTAAAGATGCCCCAATAACCATGCACTTAAAATCTCCAATACTTATGCACAAATGCCCCAGTAGTTGTGTGCTATGGGTACCAATACAAGTGCACAAATGGGCCAATTATGGTCCAAAAAATCTAAAAAATTAGTGGCGATTGGCACATGTGTAATTTATTAGTGAGCTTTTAGTTATTTGTTTTTTGATTTTTTAAAAGTTAATGATTGGGGTGTTGGGTGTATAAGGAGTCAATGATTATTGGAACATGAATGGTAATTAGTGCTCTTCCCCTAGTGGAGTTTTATTTTGCAAGGCTTTTCTCTATGTACATGTGATGACATATTTATTTAACATGGTTTGTTGTTTTTTATTTACTCCTATAATCTCTTAATTGGAAATTCAATGTTGCATTAATAGAACTCAAATTTTTAGTATTTTTGAAGGGCTATGTTTTAATTAGTTTACCTTGTTTTGACAACACAAATCCTTGATAGTAGATTTGTCCCCAATTTCCAAAATTGTTCCTACATAATGTAGATAAAATTTCTAATTTCAAGCTGAATACCAAACTGTTACTTGTTTCTAATCTCAATCCATTTAGATTCATAACTACATCAAATTTACTACATTATTTGTCCATAGAGCTAAGTGCTCATATTTCTCATATTTACTTTCTTTTAAAAAGTTGTTATAATTATTTACTTTATCAATCCTAGCTAGTATCATTAGTTAGTTTGGGTTAATTGTGCTTATGTGTATACATCTTATTGGATTAGCATATACAAGGCTTAAGAAAAGTTTATTTTCCTTTATATTATGGTGAATCTATTTGATCCTACATAACCTAGTCTTCTTTCTAGGGTTTCTCATTATATTAAAGTTTTTAGATTTGTAACTTTTTAAATTTAAAATCTATAATTCATATATGAATTTTATTTCACATCCTTTGGTTTCCTTTATATATTTTAAACAGAGATTGAAGCTCAATGGAAATTTCTCATCTATTAGCCGCCCTACCCAACCACATCTCACTATGTAGTTTACATTTAACATATGATTTAGATCTAATTTAGGACCATTTTTCTACAATACTCCATATTATGCCTTACGTCCATATCATTTGAAGAATCTTGTTAAGTTCTTGCATCTTAATTTCATATTCTTGCAGACTATACATCCTTCAACCAAAGCATGATGAAAACAATCTTGTAAGGATAAATGATAAAACATGGAATTATCCCGCAAGAAAAATATATTGAGAGAGAAATATTGAGATAGATAGAGAGGCAGTGAGATACTTAAGGAGGGAGAGAGAGGGAGAGAGTGGGGTTGGTAAGAGATAGAGAGAGGGATAGTTAAGGAGAGAGATATAAAGAGGTGAGACAAAGAGTAGAAAATGAAGGATAGAAAGAGACAGAGATAAGGTTTGAGGGATGGACAAAGATAAAGAGAGTTAGACAGGGAAATATATAGGGAGGGAGAGGGAGAAATAGAGTTATATTGAGAGAGGGAGACATAGAGACATTAAATAAATAATATAGAGGAGAGGAGCGACAGAGGGGGTGGTAGGGGAGACATAGAAAGATTGCGAAGGAGGGAAAGGGATAGAGAGATACATTTGTGGGGATGGATGGAGGTAGAGGGAGGGATATTAAATGAGATAGATATGTAGAGAGAGTTAAATACGTGATAAAATTATTTCCCTAAAATATGAATTTTGCAATTGAGTAAAGTTTTTTATATGATTTAGGACTAGTGATAACAAATTTAGTGATATCCCATACCAAATATTTATTCAAGAGTTAGTGGGAACACACACCCTTATTTGGAAAATAACCTCGTACTACATGTAATCAATGTGTGAGTGAGAAATATCAAAACGAATTCAATCATATGGGATGGAAGACTAGGTGGGACCAATAAATATTACTTCGTGTGCAATATCTTGTCTAGTGTTTACACGGGTTTTCATAGATGATGGTGCTTAGTAGCTCAGCATTGCATGTTATGGATTATCTAAAATTAGTGATTGGTCACTTGTTTGTTTGTTTGTTTTTTTTTTTTCCTGGTATCAAGGTGTTTTGGTACGCTCCTAATATTATTGTGTATTTCATAGCTATTTTTCTTGGGTTGTTCATGCTATCTTTTTTTCTTTAATATTTTCTTTTGGTCATTTTTTATTTATTTCTTTCTCTTATTCTTACTTTAATTCTTTCTTTTTGTAACCCTACATAGGTTTTTTACATAACCCTACAACTAGAGATATAAAAATCTCCAAAAAATCCCGATTATACCTGATTTTTTGCAAATCAGCCCATGGACGATTATTTTTGTAAAAAGTTCCCATTTTTTTGCGAATCAATCCCATGGATGATTTTTACCCAAAGAAATCCCATCCTTTTGAAAAACCATTGATTGCAATTTTCAATTGATTGTTTTGCATTTAAATTGCTTCCAAAACCTTAATCAATCTTCTACCAAATTTTGAAACTTTCGAAACTTATGGTATATTTTATGATGTAATTGCATGATATTTATAGGGCACAACTACAAATGAGAGTTGGTTGGGATGTACAAAGAAGGCACAACTAGTTGCAAACTTGTATAGAGTCCAGAGGCGGTGCATTTGACTCAAAATGATGTAATTACAAATTCTATAATTCATGGCATATAAATAATATGTACACAAAAATCAACTAGTGCATACAAATAGATGGATAATCTATTAAATAAAATTTTCAATGTACACATCACAAAGACCTTTCAATTTCAATGCACAAAAAAATAAAACAAAACATGAAAACTATTTTATTTTGATGGGGCTTCCATTCAAAGAGATAGTATTTTACTATTATGATAGGTGAATGGTCTATATTTTGAGGTAATATTTCAGCTAATTGTTCATAATTAATATTTTGTGTCTACTTTGTCATGCTTTCATTTTATCTATATTCAGATGTTGGGATTTCTGTCAATGTCTTCAATACACTGTCACACATGGTTTAGATTTGTGTCTTCTTCTTATCTACTTTTAGTTTTGTGTCTTCTTTTATCTACTTGAAACATTAAATAGAAAAAAAAATCTTACCAACCTTGAACTAAGATTGTGCATGTTAACAAACAAAATGTGTGATTCAACTTGCATCTTCATATTTACAATGAAGTCCTATTCCTACCCCATAGTAACATAAAATGAGGAAAAATTCTAAATCGGGGTGCATATACCTCTTTAACTTGGAGGAAGGTTGTGATCTCAAACCATTTGTTGAAGATAACCTCAAGTAATAGAGGTATATGCACCCCAACATGTGTATTTATCATTTTATGTTGCTATAGGGTTGTGATGGGATTTCATTGAATATATGAAATTGTAGGTTTAAATACATATTAAGTTTTTGAAAATGCACAAGCTGAATTCATGGTTTCACTAGTACAAAAATAACAATATATGACTAAATAAACTACCAAAAATTGTAGATAAATGACTAAATTTGATCGCGTGACCATTGTTAGTTTATTGCCAATCATAAATCAATTTGGTCACGTGACCACTGGTTGTTTTGATTGATCAATTTGGTTATCGATTTGGTCATTGATTTGGTCATCAATTTGGTCATTCATTTAGTCATATATTTAGTCATTGATTGTTGTTATCTGGTCATTTATTTGGTCATGATAGTCACTAATTTAGTCATATATTTAGTCATTGATTGTTGTTACAGTGATATATGAGCACACAATAATAACAACAACATAAAAATACTAATTTCATAACTAAACAATTTATAAATAGAGCTCTATAATAATGAGAAAATACTCCAAATGTACATTGTATGCATTAGCAAAGACTTTGTATGAGTACATAATAATCACAAGTTATACATGAAAAAAATTTCTGCTCACAATTTTCTAAATAGTGAAGAATGAACTATAATAGGTTTTCTAAGAGCTATTGCAATATGAGGGCAGTGATCATTTGTGTCTAAAGTCCCATATGACTACCATCTAATTGTTCTCAAGTGTCATTTCTATAAAAAAAATTATCTGTCAGTCAATCACCTAAGGTATAAATACAACAACTCTTCAATGGTACTTCAAAGATTAGAAATGTAGTTTGTTGGACGATCTACAACTTCCATCATTTTGTGGCAATGGACCTTGCATATTCACATGAGCCTTCATAGATCTGCATAAAGAAAACAAAACCAACTATTTCTATTAATATATAGAACATATGAGAAATTCATACAAATTAATATCTTATTTGAATGATGAAACAAAAATCTGGGTTTTATAGTTTTCTCTGATATTTCCTAACTTGCACAAGATTTATAGAAAATTGGTATAAAACTAAAGTTGCTGTTAGAGAAATATAATCTAATGCTGTAATAAACTATCTCTGAAAAAAATTTGTAGTGAGTTTATTTTTGAGCATGTATATATATATATAAAACTTAAAATACATTACTTGAAAATTACTAAATGCTCCTGTTAATTATGTTGGACTGGCAAACCACTGTGAAGACATAGTAGAAGAAAATATTTGCACTTTATCTATTATATATATGCATATACATATACGTATACCTACACACACACACACACACACACACACACACACACACACACACACACACACACACACACACACACACACACACACACACACACACATATTAAATAAAAAAAAGAACTGTAAAAAAATGTGGAGTTCCCGACCGTCATCAAAGGGCCACTGTGGGCCGAAACCCACACAACGACTTCGGCTGCCACTACGGGCCGCGACCCATAAGGGCGGCTTCGACCGCATTGTGGGCTGCGACCCGCAGGGACAACTTTGGCCGCCACTGCGGGCTATGACCCACAGGGGCAACTTTCATTTCCACTCGACCCCTTCCTTTCCGCTTCTCGCCATGACAACACATATAACTGCTAGGGGGGTGGGAGCTCGACCTTCCCTCCACTGCCTGGTTTTCCTCTCGCCACCCTTCATATCTTCGCCCTGCAAACAAGAATAAAGGGTAAGGAGATACAGATGCCCTAACTTAGTATTAAGTTAGGGCATTGATAAAAAAGGGTTGAAATTTAGGGTTTGAAATCTTTTAAGTGGAATTATATTTCTTTTAAGAATATATATATATATATTAAACAATTGGTTATGATTATAATATATATCTTTACCTGAGTAAAGATATCTAAATGATTAAATTTACGATTGGTAAACAATTACCTATGATTTTTTAAAAATTATATTAATGTAGGGAAATTACATGAATTCTAAAATAGTTAAAATCGTAGAATTACAACTGAATGATTTAATTAACATTGAAGTTGTATTGACATTAATGGATTGTTTCAGTCATTTTAAATTAGAAGGGGGTAAATTATTTATATATGTTTATTTAAATTTTTTAAGGGGATTAGTTGTCCATAATGGAAGATTTATTTTCTAGACGACTTTATTAATGACTTAAATAATTTAATGTCGTATTGGAACTTTATTTTCAAATGTTCAATTAATTAATAATAATACAACGAATTTGTATTAGTATTAATTTAATGGATTTTCGGAACTATTTAATAATACAAGGAAATAATATTAACAGTAAATGTGGTTAAAATTGTGATTGCCAATGGGCAATTTAATTAATATTAAAGTTGATTTACTTAATTGTCATATTTTTACAAAGGCATGTTTAATTTTAATGTTGGTCAATAAATATTTAATATTTTGAATAGGAATCAAATTTAAACATTACAAAGAAAGTATTCTATTTTTTAATTTGATTAATTTAGATAGATAGATATTTGAGTAAATCTAATATAAACAATATATATGACAAGTAAAGTATTAATGAAATGAGAATTAGATTAGGCTGCTCAGTTTGTATAAGAGGTGATTGTGATTTGTTAATATAGCTATTATACTTTGTAGCTAGAATCTACTTGTAGTATTCAAATCTTATATGCGATTGATGTGTTATTGAACTCTATAAATCTATTTAAAAAAATTGGGATTTTGGTTGTCTTTAAAAATCATCATCATGTCCTTTGTTTACAATTTGTTTATGTCAATCTTTCACCTCAAATTTGAGTCCTATGTCCTAAATTTTTTTATCAAGATGGTATTAATCATGATCACTATTAATGAACATGTTGTGCCATGTTATATTACTTTTATTCTTATTATATTTTTAATAGAAATAAAAAAATATAATATAATACATCTGCTCAAAAAATAATTTATTATTTATAAATAAAAATAATTTTAAATAATTAATAATTTACAAACAAAAATATTAGGATCAATTTTTTATATCATTTCCACAAGTACCTTCTTTAAGAGAAGAGCCAGACAATTATCTAGTCATTTATTTAGAATTTCTCTATCATCTATCAAATTATTCATTTATTTAGTCATTTTTATTTGTGTGATCTCACCCAATGACCAAATTAGTCATTTATTTAGTCATTCATAGTTTTTTTTGTAAAAATTGCTAAAATTTGGTCTCGTGACTAAATTTTTTGGTCACGTAGTCATTTATTGGCCATATTTTTACTAGTATGTGTCTTTATGCTCATGTTATGTTGTCTCAAATGAATCAACCATTCATTTGAAATAACATCAAACGAACAAAAAAATGCATCTCATCAAATGAATGGCTAGATTTCACAACCTTCCTCTTCAGGTAACAGAAGCATGTGTACCTCATTTTATATCATTGTAGTGTTGTGATAGGATTTCATTATAAACATGAAGTTGTAGGTTGAACTACACATTGTGTTTAGAACTTGCACAAGCTTAGTTATACTAATTAACCTGATATTTCAAATTTGAATCAACTTTGTTTACTATATTTATAATAGTGCAACTTGCTCCTTTTTTTTCTTATATTGTGCTTGATGTATACTTTACAAAACATTATTTTATTTTATTGGTTTGTGATTAGGAAAAAAAGTATTTAACATGATATTCATCATAGGTTTATTCCATGTCTTAGAATTTATCCTTGCGGGATTGCTTCCTTGATACTTTGGTCTATGAGTAAAAAAAACATCGTGTTTTCCAACACTATATTATTTTGGAGGCTTAGTTGCCTCTTCCCCTATTGCCTTTTGGAAATATGAATATTTGTTGGTTGAACTAAACATTGGAGGGATAATGATTAAACAAACATTACCTAAAAAGTTTAACATGTGGAAATCTCAAAGCATTAAACTATATTTTCCTAAAGCTTTCACATGCTTCCTATTTTAGTCATTTATTTTTCTCTTGTTTTCTTGTCTTTGTCTATTATATACACTTACAAAAGTCCTTTAGTTTTTTGATTATTTTTAACAATAAATATATAGTTCAACCTTTTATATAACTTAGATTATGTTGTAAGGAAAAATGATAAGTTTGCAAAAAAAAACATGTTAAAAAACAATGTATTTTTTAATCTGTACTAAGATTACATTTCAACTCAACATAGAAGACATGGAGTAAGTCTATGTCACCCTTGTGAAGAAATTGCCTTTCCAATGCAAGGGAAAAAATCAGGTTGGAATACACATGCTTTCCATATTTTCATAGTTTTCCTAGCAAGATAAAATCTTTGACTCCAATCAGAGTTCTTTTGTCAATCTAAAAAAATATGGTTCATATTTACAATGAAATCCTATCTACCCCTAAAAAAAAATAAGATAAGGTATACACTTTTTTTTGTTGGCATTAGATTCTCATTGATGTCAACAGTTGAGAAGATGCACTGGACAAAGATGTAGAGACGATGAGTGTCCCAGAGTGGAGATCAGATTGGATAGAGATGTTGGATGATGAGTGTCCTAAAGGAAGATCAAATTGGTTGATATGGTGTTGTATCATGTTGGCAAGTTGAGCAAATTTGACTGTATGTATGCAAGTTGAAGAAGCATGGAGTTTGCAAAGGCAAGGCCACAAAGTAGATAGAGAAGACAAGCATGGAGTTTGTTATTGGGACTTGCAATTGGACAAAGAAGACATAGGCTATAGAGTGGTGAAAGTATTGGGCAAACAATGAAGACTCAAAAAAAGTGTTGTTGCAATAGATCATAACATAGTGCATTAGTTGCACACTACTACAGGGATAGCATAACACATTGTGTTTATCGCTATCACTGTTTCATGGGTCAATAGAATGCGTTGACCAAGTTAGCTGTGAAATTGTGACGGGAGAAGTGCATAACACATAGAGAGTGCTATCACTATTTTGCGGGTCAATATACTGCATTGACCAAGGTAGTTGCAAAACTGTGACAGGAGAAGTGCATAACACACAAAGAGTTATATCGTTGTTTCACGAGTCAATAGATTGCGTTGACCAAAATAGTTGTGAAACCGCAACAAGAGAAGAGATAACACACAGATAGTGTGATCTCTATTTCACATGTCAACACTTTGCGTTGACCATGGTGGCTGGGAAACCATGAAAAGCGCATAACCCTTAGTGTTAGTTAGACTACGGGAAATGCCAGCTGAACACTTCGCCTATGAATCCGACGTGGATTCCTCCTACACATAGATCTTTTGTATGCATAGGGTTATGCTGATGGGTCCCACCATCCACTATGCTGTTGAGTGAGATATGAGGGTTAGGTGGACAATAAAAACCGTTTGCTGACTGGTCTATGAAGCTAAGAGAATACGTATCAAAGGAGATATTTCAATTTGAACAAGAAACAAGAAAAGGAGTAAATGTTGGGCAGAGTTGTGGTTGGAAATATATTTTCAAAATTGAGGTTGTGTGTAAAGTCAAATCAAATCGCAGAGATTGTTGAGGAAAGAAGGAAAGAGTCATTTAATATGGATGGTTGCAAATCTAAAATGAGGAGACAAAATAAATTATTCAGTCACTGGAGCAATTTTTAAAAATTTGTTTATGGAGGGAAAACCCTTGGGGAATGTAGATTACCACTAAGTGAAGATAATGGATGTGTGCAGTGGTAGAGAGAGATATGTGAGTGTGTTGTAGGTATGTAGAGATGTGAAGAAGGGGGGAAAAAGGAGGATACAAAATAGAGAAGAAAAATAGGGCCGTAGAGAAGCAACTTCAGTGCATACATATAACACAGTGCTAGAGTAGGCATAACCTCAAAGGAGACTGTATGCTAAATGATTAGAGGTGAAGAGAGGACAAGAGACAACTGAGAATCAAATTGGAGAGAAGAGAAACAAAGGACTAAGAAGAACTATCGGATGCACTCTTGTTGAAGGTCAAGTGAATGGTGGAGAAGATAATAAGCATAGAAAAAGAGAGATCAAGAGGTAAATTTTTTGGTGTGAGAAAAAAAGACACACAGAATGAGTTACAAAGTAGAGAAGTAAAGAAGAAGGTGTTGCTGTACATAGAGCAGAGAATAGAGAAGTGGAGAAAATTACTGAAAGAAAAAAACATAGTGGGTTATACATTGAGTGAAGCATAGAGAAGAAAAATGATGAAGACTTCAGAACAGAGAGAAAAGACTTTAGAGAAAAGAGAGAAGAAAAAAAAAGTGAAGAGCAGAGACTAGAGAGTAGAGACCAGAGAGCAAAAAACATAGAAGGTTATACACATAGAATGGGGCAGAGAAAGAGATCTGAAAAAGAAGAAATCAGAGAGCAATGTGCATAGACAAGAAGAGGACATAAAGAAGAGGACAATGATTGATAACAGAGACCAGGAAGCAGAGGATATGGATTGTGAGCAGAGAAGAGTCAAGACAATCTCAAGTGTAGAATATACTATGAGTTATAAAACATCATTTGTGCAAGGCACTTAATTGTAACTGAACTTTTACTTATTGTATTCGTCTGAGTTGGTGCTCAGATAGGGGTTGTTGGTCCTTTGGGTTGGTGCCCATAAAATTTAGGTGTTGGTGCTCATAAATGTGTAATCAAAATTTTACTTGTGAGGCTAGATTAGAGCAGTAGACTCTAGTGGCATTTCTCACCGAGGTTTTTCCCCACATTGAGATTTCCTTGTATATCTTGTGTTATGAGTTTTCCTTTTGTGTGTGAATGTTTTTAATATCTTTGCTTATAATTTCTTGATTTCTGTTATTAGAGCTTTGATTATTTAGAAAGTTCAAGTTTTCGTTACCACTAATTCACCCCCCCACTCAGTGGTTCATTTGTGTTCCTTCATTTTTGGGATGCACATGCCTTTGTTACCTCAAGAGGAAGGTTATGATATCAAACCATTCATTTAACAAATCAAGTCCTTATTGTTATTTTCACTTAAAAATATCAATTTTAAAAGATTTTTAGGATTGTTATAATCTTCCTTATTATTTTTTGTGCAATTTCATTATTGTTTTCGTATAACGTTATCCACAAAAGGGTCAACATTTCATGAACATATGACTAGTTTTATCTATTTTGTCAAAGGAAGAGTGTTTAGGAAGAAGAAGGGAGTGATTTTTGGAAATTATGATCCATTTTCATACTATAATGCTCTACCAAAGAGCTCATTAGTGAACAAGCTAAGAAAATGTAGAATAATATTTTTTGTATACTTATTCTAGATGATGACAACAACAACACACTAAAGGTATGATGCAACAAGTTGCACTTGCATCACAATGTGCACACATGTGTCATAATGGAGACTAACACACAAGAAAAGAACCATAAGACAAACTAAACACTGGAAATTTGAGAGTTTCCAATGGAAGACTAAGAAATCATGGAATGACACACCATGATTGACTCAAGAGAGAGGGTGACACCTTGAAGACAAATGGGTATGGACACACAATTGTGTTATCTCATAACTATGAACACAAGGACAAGATGAGGAAATCATCAACCTCCAATCAACATCAAAACACGTTCAACTACACCAAATAACTTACTATTACAAGCATTCAACAAAGGTCATCTTGTCACAATGCGACAAAACACAAACAAAAGGTTGAAGCTTCGAAATACCAACCAACCAATGAGGCCAAACTAGGCCATCTCCTTGGTCCTAGGTGTGACAATCAACCTTCTATGAACAAAGGCATGCAAATCGAAGCACATGGCACAAAAAATAAATACTTACAACACCTAAGGATGACCTTAGAGTTTCCCTAGACTCTCCAAGACTTGATGAGCAACTTTGGAGGAAAAGACACCCAATTGATAAACAACTAAAGATATTGATGTCCTAGGTGGACTAGGGCACCCCATTGGAACACTAGCGTGACCCATTGGTATCCTTTTAGAATGCTAGTGTCCCTAAGGATTGGCATCAATGTTTTCATCCTCTGGACGTGCATTTGTACTAACCAATGAGAAATCCTAAGGTAGGGATTAGTCACCAGGATGTCACAAACACATTGTACTAAACCAAAGGTGACCAAGAAGCCCAAGGATCACAAAAAAGTCAAAAAAACTTAGGGAAGGAGAAATCAGAATGTCTTCTCAGACACTAGATGCCTTTGTCACATTAACAAAGAGGATGGGGAGATGCATAATTACTTTATCCACCTCCAAAATGTTAAAAATATGTTTCTAATGATGTCAAAGGTATGTCAGGGTGCTGGTCACTTTTGTCATTGGTGTCAAGGTATTCAAAAGATTACACTTATTTTCCTATTCTATCATATTCTATCAGTGCACTTATGTTCTAGAATGAGTATGGAAAAGCTATGGATGGTAGATCCACTATAGAGTGTTTATAATAACATTATGTATCGTTTCCAAGTGTTCAAGGTTATCTAAAACTATGTTATTGATTTGGAAGTGTGTTTGAGTAGGTCTATTACTTAGATTGTTTGTACAACTTTCAACTTGTTATGCTCTTCATCTTTCCACAATTGAGAGTTATGGTTTTCCATTTGTAATGTAAAGTGACATTTGAAGTATCATATTCTAGGGTTTCATAGGTTGAGCTTCATCGAACAAAAATTTGGGAGTGATAGTGTGTTCACCGTGCCTTGTTGATTGGCTAATTTGATGTTCTAGATTGATGCACTAGAGGATTATAATGTGTTGTAATGTGGTGAAAAGTGATGAGAGGAGATCAAGTGGAAAGATTTACCCTCCTCAAGAAAGGAGTGAAAGTTTCACAAAGGATTCCCTTCAACTTCTCACACACATTACATTTAAAAGAGGGGTTTGAATTCATTAGATCCAATCTCAATGAAAAGAGATTGAATGCTAAGTGATTTTGCAATAAATTCGGAAAGTAAAGTAAGCCTCTTTTAAAATAGATAAGCTGAATTAAGAGAATTGAGAGTAAGTGTAAAGATGACAAAGAAATGATTATATCTTAAGATAGAGATGCGAGATGATGTTGTGCACCTGGAATTAGCAGTAAGATGTCAAGACGAAGCTCCCCTGCAAATTTGAGCAAAAGTTTCCGGGATTAGGTTGAAAGTGTACTTGGTCCTCCAAAAAATCTACGCGCCGAAAAAGGTTTTTCTATCTCTGAAAATGGAGTCTAAACCTGCAATTACAGCTGCGCACCTACAACCTACACACAAAAACTAGAGGAAATGTTGTTGGGATTTGGGGTTTGCCTTCAGGTCAAACCCCATTTTAGAATTAACCAAGTGATTGAAAATACTTGCAAGTAAATAAAAGGAAAGGTCTGAAGTAAAGTTTACCTCAAGAGAGGATGCAATTGAAATGTTGATGGAATTGATTGTAGAATAGAATGTCTTGAATGTTGGTAGAGATCTCATCTTCAATGGTTGAATCCTTGACTTGAATGCAACACCTAGCCTTGAAAGGAGACTTGAAATGCTCAATGCTTGAAGGGATGTTTGAATGCTTGAATGCTTGATGACAATGTCGCTTGGTAATTTTACCTTATGATCGCTTATGCTTGATTTCGCTTCTTGAACTCCATTTTCGCTTGTTTAACTTCTGCAAAAAGGAGGGGAGATGCTCCTTATATACTTGCCAATTAGGGATTTTTAATTGATTTTTCATCTTAGGCCGACATAGGAAAACTTTTTCCCACTCACAATTGACAAGCCCAATGCAGGATTAGGTCAAGGGAGGCCCAAAATAGGGCAGGGACAGGGGTGTCACGCTTCTATCCTGCCCTAATTTTGGATAGGAAGTGAGAGCAGGCAGTGTGGGGTGCAAGAAAATACAAGTTTCAGGTAGTATGAGCATGTCTTGGGTCTCCAGTCAGGCTTAGGGATTTGTCTGCCAATGCGAAGATCCAAATGCGATCAAAAATAGCAAGGTCACAATTTTATGACGCTACATGTGTGTTGATTTGAGATATTGTGTGGATGACTATTGGGACTAGATAAGTCTATATTGGGTAATGCATAACATGTTCTCTCTTCTGGAGTAATGTGTGGGATTTTTAAAACCAAGCCTATTACATGTTTGGTTAAGGAATTCAATTAAGGTAGATTTGGAGATATTTTAATTATGTTTTTTTTCTAACATGCGAATTGAATAATCATTATAATGCATATTGTATGCCTAGAATGTGGTATCAACCTGCAATAGAGAAGAACACTTCAAACATACACATGAAACATTGCATTAGAGCTAGAAATAAAAAACAAAACAAAGCAAGTTAATGAATCAAAACTCTTTAAAATCGTTCCATGCTCCTCTATCTCTAAAGATCCTCAAGATTCAAAGTGTCCCTCTCTTGGAAGAGCACTTGATCTCTTGGATGACAACCTAGAGAATGAGATTTAAATGATTCTAGGATCAAAATGGATGCAACTAAGATCCTAGTGAAAGCTAAGATGATGGATTAAGATGAAATGCAAGATGCAAGACTAAATGCTCAAGATGATGAAGATACGAAACTAGGTTAATTCCAAATTGAAGATTAAATGCTACGAGATGAGTTAATTAAGCTAGAAAATGATATGCATTTAAGCTAAATGAAACTAAAATGGTATGATATGAATGCTTGATGTTTGAAGATAACAAAGAGAGCTCCTTAACCTGCAAAATGACTATAAGTTTTATGCACAAAAGACTTGATTATTTTGAAGAAGGAATGGGCTCTATTTATAGGGAAAATAGGGCAATGGAGGGTTGAGATTGAATAATCTCAACAAGGGCTAGGATTGAAAGTTATCAATCCATGTGAGGGATTCAATCCAATCCCAAGTTGACAAATGTCACCTTGAGAGGGCTTGAGAGGAGATTTAAGAGGCATTAAATGCTTGAGGAGACATGGAGGTTACCTTAGGAGGTAAGGTTATGGTTAGGTTAGTGAATAACCAATGGACAAAGCCTTTACCCAAGGGGTAAACTCTTGTGCAAGGGTTATTAGGATAACTAGGGTCAAAGCCATGAGCTCCTGATGAGACCCTTCGGTTAGTTGAGGGTTAAGTTAGAGAGAAAGTTTCTAACCATGAGGAGAAGGTTGAGTTAACCATTAATGGTTAGGAAGACTTTGGGGACAAATTTGTAAGAGTCCTTCCAAATTTGGGGAACTCAACAAGTTAGCTCGTTGAAAGAAATACAGTCTTAAATGCATTTAGAAGACTTTCTTCCAAATTTGAGAAGTGACCTCCTCAAATTTAGGGAAAGAACATGATTAGGAGTTGATTAGGATAATTAAAAGGGTTTAGAAGAATCTTTAAGGCTCTAGAAGAGGTTTAGGAGGCAAGTGGGAGATGTAGGATTTTGCAAGTGGGTGGGGAAAATAGAATTTAATTAGAATAAAATTAATTTGTTTCAATTGTTGGTTGCAACTTGCATTTGTAGGATTTTGTAAGTGGGGGATTTTTAAATAAATTTAGATTAATTTAAATGTAAAAGGGGTTTTAATTAAATGTAGATTTAATTAAAATGGCTAGAGGGGGATTTTTAATTAAATGGCTATGAGGGAGATTTTAATTAAATGTAAATTTAATTAAATGGCTAGGATAGAAGAAGGGAAATATTAATCAAATCTTTAATTTGATTAATAAGCTAATTTAGAGAAATAGGGATATTAATTAAATCTTAATTTAGTTAATTGGAAGAAATAGGGATAATTAAATGAATAAAATTCACTTAATTTGTTGTGCAACTTTTAGGTGTCTACACATATATATAATAGATCTAAGTTCAATATTTGTCAGTGCAAGTATTAGTGTGTGAGTATGTTGGTGATGCTTAAGGAGAAAGCATGATTATTCTTTGCAATTCTAATTGAAGATCATATACACATTGCGCGAGTATTCTAATGTAGATTAGGCTTGATAAAGGTGTAAATTTAGTTGTGAAGGTACACATTCTATATCCTTTGCATATCTTGATGTAATTATTGTCTCGTATATTGAGTTGGCACTTGGATCTTGGTGTCTCCTATAGGTTGGTGCTTGAAAATGTTAATAAGGATTGGTGTCTTTGGTAGGTTAGTTCCTACATAATGTTTTAAGTTCTTGATTTTTTTTTTTGAGGGTTGATTTGGATAGTAGATCCAAGTGGCTATTCCCACCATTTTTTTCCCTTTTGGGTTTCTACTTATATCTGGTTTTCTCTTGTGTGGATGCATGTTTATATTTATCATTTGAATAGTTGATTTAATGAAAATTAAGATCCAAACTTGCTACTAATGATAAGTTAGATTTGAAGTTGTGAATTTGTATATAGTGATTCACCCCCCTTAGTATATCAATATGTTTAACACAAAACTCTTGCCACAAGAAATGACATACAAAAACAAATCATAATGATGCTACAAGACACTTACAAGATGTTTGGTATGGAAAAGAGATGGAGAAATATAGCTAGTAATTTAATCATAACCAAACCCACTTCCATAAAATATCTGGATTACGAACCACAAGGTGTGATGTGAATGACAGAGTTGGGCAACCTGAGCTCTATTCCTTTGTTGTATGCAAGATTGATTGATTTAGATTTGAGCTAATTAGGTCCCAAAACATGCATAAATGATCTTATAAATTGGTAAAATAGGTTGGTAAAAAACCAAAAATCTATATGCAAGTACATAAATGAAATTGGCATACAAAGATGCACCTGTGACAACAAACAACACTTAAAATTTCTGGTCAGATGTGCTTATAAGTGCAATTGTCCAACACGTGTCCAACTTCTATAAAATTCTTAGATCTTGTCTCAGAAGTACTCAAACTTCTTTCCCTCCAAATTTTAGGTTAACATATCAAGACCATGGTGCTAGGTGCCATAGACGAGATATTTTCTACTAAACTTTCTTTGGTAATCTCTATCTAAGACTGCTTAGTGCTCCTATACCTACAAACTAGATTTGAAACTTGTATTTGAAATTGGAAATGTACAAAAGGGGAGGAAAATGGTTTTGTGACTATACAGGGCCTTGGCTTAGTCAAGTCACCATTTCATTGTTCCCACCTCCATGAATAGCCAAGTTGGATATGATTCAATAATGTGTGTTTTGAACCTTGCGTTTCTAAGATTGTGGAGAGAAAATAAGTTCATAAACATAAACAAGAGCCTTACTTAAGTCTTGTAATGGTGAAAAATTATTAGGTTTTCACAATTACAAAGAAGACCACTAATTTTTTCTTAATTACCATTACATTGGGGAAATATAGAATTTGATAAATCTAGCCTTGATAAATCTAGATTTTGATCAGATTCCAAGGGTTTTAGATAGAAGTGTTCTTTCACCTTAAATTGAATTGATTTAATTAATAATGATTGAATTAGGGTAAATGTGTGTAAATTGAAGCAATTATGTAGAAACATTGAGCTATAGTTGTCAAACGGTTCCAGGAACTTGGATTTTGAGCAATATTTGAATGTTCAGATCTTTTTTTTCTTTTTAATAGATAAGTGCTACCAAGTAGGGGGATAGCGCCCTATATTAATATGAAACAGATTACATCAAGATAACCAAACAAGCTTCTAAACCAAAACACCTAGGAGGCCACATAGGACATATTGTAAACTTTACATGACACATAACAACATTACAACAGTGACAAAATAGTGGCGACCTGAGAACCAAGCATCACCACCCTCTCCACACTTTCCTCTGACAACCACCCCAAATCGTGATTCATCAATCTAGCAAAGGGGCCGAAATTATTATTCACCACCCCGACCCTATAAACCTCCCATGATTCATTCATAAACTCCTCCCACCTAGCCCGCAATTCTGCTTCATCCGGATCTTCCTCTTCATCAACATCGGATAGGAACTTCGCAGGGTTGAAAAACAGACCCAAGACACTTGCCCATTCCTCCTCGACATCCATCAAAGCATTCACCACAAATTCTGCATCCACTGCTCTAACAAAGCCATTCACCTTCTCAATACATGCCTCTTTTGATGACAGAATATCCACCAATAGACACAGTATCATCTCGTAAAAACCATCGCACTAGTGTCACTCAACGTTAAGAGCATTTGCAACAATGGAAATTCCACTTCGATGTCGAATAGCCTATCACACCGCTGCTCCAGGGATTCTTCCCAATACATACAACTTAATCCAAAATGATGCACCATTTTTAGTACCCGAGCAAGCCAAAACACAAGCGTTGCATCACACACTTGCCTCAACATCTATATAATCACACAGTTGACCGACCCCCAAAGAAAGTTTCCCAATCAATGGCGAATCTAGAAGTTGACAGACCTCGAACGCTATGTGCAATTGTGGCAAAACTAATACCATATCGCCTATCTTTGATGCACACTGCCTATCTCAAACAAGATCTCTGTTATCCAATTCTAGATCTTGGAATCCCGGATTTATTTGCAGCAAGGACCGAAAATAGACCGTCCAGCAACTCCTCCACATTAGTTGAATGTTCATATCTATTCCTAGAAGGTCGACCTGAATTGTTGGGACTCTAGTGCCGGTCACCTTGGTCCTTCAAAATTTTCATCCTCTAAAAAAAGAACTTGTTTGTCTTTGTGAATAATGTTGATCCTAAAAATTGCAGCTCTGTACCTATCCTTGCACATAATAGAGAAGGGAAAATGGTCCAGAATAGGGGTTTGCCTTAGGTCAAACCTTAGTTTTGGAATTAACCATGAAATATAATTGAAATGTAAATGAAGTACAATAATGGAAATGCTTTCCTTTTAAGGGAGAGGCTGAAAATGTCTGAAACACTAATGTTATACCTCTTAATGAAGTTTTATTTTTCTTCACAAGGAAATAGGGTTTCATGTAGATAGCCTTCATAGAACATAGAACATGGATGTCATCTCTAATGCTTGAATATTGACTTCACTTCTGCTCCAATGCTTGAAAGAAGACTGATTTCTTACTCACTTGATGTAATCGAGATCTTTACTTTAAATTATTAATGCTTGATATATCAAAATGAGAGGGGTAGACCTCCTTTTATATATGCTAGTCGAAAAAAAATTAATTTTTCAACATGAGTTGACACGAGATCTAGGTTCCTGCTCAAATCATGTTTCCATTATGAGGCCCCAAAATGGGCCCTTTTGGAGAGGACTAGGGTGCTCAACGCCTTGAACCTAAACATTAGGGTCCCAGGATCTTGGGGAGAGAAATGCACATAATGAAATTTTGAGCTTGATACATGGTGTGAGCAAAATCGGGGATTCAATCAATCCTTAAGGGATGAACGACAAGGTGAGGGCCCAAGTAAGGAAAAAATTGTAAGGGATTACAATTTAGGATGCTACATTTAGCTCCCACTTTAGTGGGAGTATACCGGGAGTATAAGACTAAGCATACTCTTGGTAAAGTACAAAGGTTTGCATTGAAAACTTTCATCAAGATATCAAAGAGACAAGACACACTAAATCCCCAAGGGACTTTAGGATCTTACTACTTCAACATCAAGATAAAAGGGACAACATAAAAGAGGAAAGAGAATCATGACTGCTACCCTAGTAAGGTGCTCTTACCATGAGTCATAAAAGAGAAAAATACCAAATTACAAAGCAAAAGGATTAGTTTGTAAAGTAACTTGAGTATCGAGACATTTGATAGTGTGCACATAAAGTAAAACTTTGAATGGAGTGTATGCCTCCACATTAAAGAGATTGCATATGCCTTATTGAGAGCAATTGCTTTAAGGTAGAATGTATCCAAAAGACAAGCACTTTATCACAATGAGATGCCCCCAAGAAAGGACAAATCAAAGGAAAATGGTCACAAAACATGAAACACATAAGGGATCCACTAAATCTAGGGTCAATATGCTCTTCTGATAAATAATATATATCAAGAATTTGTTTACATTGATTTGACTTCATCCCCCAAATGTAGTGGAACTACAAGCACAATGGAAGAAGGGAACATGTGTCTTTTGAGTGAATATGGAAGAGACCAAAAGAGATCTCAACTCTTTGCATCATCCCCAAGTAGACAACATAGGGGAAAAGAAATAGAAGAATGTCACATTAGGTTCAACCTCTTTATTACCTTGCACCAATGGAGTGACAAGGGTCATCCAAAGAGAACCTAACATAACAAGAAAACACATCACGGGGGAAACACATTAGGAACAAGCAAGAGAGGAGAGAGAATATATGGTGCAACTGAAGCTAATCAAGCAAATCATCCACTTCCCAATCTTGCTGAACATTGTTTTGGGAAGGTGGAAAATATGCAAGAGGAGGAACTTTGAGCATGGTAGATGAAGCTACTACAATTTACAAACAAGGAAAATACTCTAATGATGAGTCACTTTGTCTGTCACTAGGAGCTAGGATTAATGCTTTTGAATTTTTTTTTTGATAAGCAATTGTCAATATCAACAAGCTCATACATATCATAAAAATCATTAGCATCAACATTGTTATCATGAACATCATTTTCATCCATTTACTCATCAAGATTAATAAAAATAGGACCTCTAATACGAATAGAACATGAACCATTATCTTTCTTAAGAATTTTTAATCTTGATGATTTAGGTTGAACTTCCTCCCTAGGGTTAGGCGAAGGCTGGACAAATGGGACCAAGTCAATATCTGGTGTCTTCGAGGAGGAAATGGGTTGAGAAACAAGTTCATTAGCCTTAGCAAAACATATTTGTCGGTGTTATCTCGTACAAAGGTTTCTTTTAGTTTTAATCGAGGGTTGTGAATGTTTATAAGATTCTTCTCTTCCTTTAAAGGAGGAGGAAAGGGATAAGGTCTACTAGGTTTAAAAATAGGAAATGCTATGCACTTCCCTTTATAATATGTAGGAGGTATGACTGTGACATATATAGGAGGAATGCTGGTGTTGATAGCAGGACAACAAAAATGAAGGAAAATTGAGAGGGAAGGGGTTGAATCATTCACCAACTCAACCAAATTTACCTTAACTTTAGATCTGATTATGAACATCAATAACATAAATATTCAACACATCAAAAACACACATAACACAATGATTTTTCATGTGGAAAACTAGGTAAAGGGAAAAAACACAGTGGGAACCTACCCACAATAAGATGATACCCTGCAGTTGTATGTGTAAATATTACAATGGGCTATGCACATGCATTAAAACACACTTCCTAGATCTCACTACTAAAAAACAAGGAGGGATACAACCCTGAGGAAGGCTCACTGCCTTACAAAGATAAGGGAATAATCCATATTACATGAACTAAAAGAATACCATCTTTGAATGCCTGATTATAGTTCTGGTTCAGCACACTATTTGCACAACAAATCTTATCTTCTCTTCCACACTCCTGAATCATAGATTCGCTTGTTCACACACATAACAACCTCTTAAATCATAAAAACAACTGCAAACACATAGCTAACATGATCACAATACCTATTTATACAATTCATCAACCTTAACTTTAAGGTCGACTCAACACATAAGACCTAATTACAAAATTACATCACACAATACATAAATCTATAACTAGACCAATAAAATATCGCCAAGGACATAGCATGGACCCAACTCAAATCCTCGAATATGCTACACCATCAAAAAATTTGCCAAGATCATTCGCAACACGCTACACCACCGAATATGTCGTATAACACAAAAAATATCACTAGACCAATAAAATCTTCATTGACACACACCGCGATCAACATGGACCACCAAAACACATAGCACATAATTAGAGAACATCAACAAGCAGCATGAATTCCACCACAATCACTGCAACAACTCTAATAACAAGATTTATCATTACTACATCACCGAAGCTCAAGAACACCAGCTGACAAACTGAAAGATACACTTGCAAAGTTCCAAATCATGAACCACCTGATCAGAGGACACACATGAATGTCCAAAACACTCTCCAAAATCCACAACTCAAGATATAATCATTCTAAAGCAATATGGATCAACTCAGTAATACAAAATATGGAAAAACCAGTCCACATACCAGACCTCATAACTTGACCAGATCAACTCATAGCATCATGAAACTCATACTAAATCACCTAGAGATAAGTATCTCAAAACCCAATAAACTGCATCTACACATCAATAACAAATCACCAAAATAAGTCTCTGCAACACATGCATATGTTGACATCAATGACATCATATCCCAACAACTCTAATATCCAACAACTGGGTCCATCATGAGGAAGAGGAATACATCTAGGATCTCTAGGCTTACTCAAAGATAAGATCATATCATTCTTCCACTTTTGATAAGATTGAAACAGGACATCAAATTGTTTAGGCCAAAAGTAATCAAGGTTGACATCTCCACACCTCACTGTGGGTTGATACATGCTATGATTGATTGTTATAATTTTATAATTATGAGGGAACTTTAGACATTTATGAATAGTAGAAGGGATCAATTTCATGGAAGAGAGACAAGGATGTCCCAACTTCACATGAAATTGATTCGATGTAGGAAAGATAACGAAAGTGACATCTAAGAACTTAGTACCAACCTCAACATGAAAAGTAATATAACCAATAGTAGGGCAAGAGAAACTATCATAAACCTTTACCACTACATCAGATTTATCACATGTTACTTGATGGAATTATAAAGTATACAAATATTCTTTAGTTATCACATTCACCATATACACTGGATCAATGAGCAACCCTTGTGAGAATTTGTCTTTGATATTCACAGTGATATATAGTGGGCCATCAGGTGCAACAATAGTCTCACTAGGATCAAAGGTAATGCATAGGTCCTTAGGAGGTATAGGTTTGTTAACAAGATTCACAACATTATTAGACTCAACACCAAGATCATTGGGAGAAAATTCAAGAGGCTCAGACTCCGCTGCATTACTAGAATGAGAAGGCAAAGGATTAGTAAAGATTTGGAGGTTTTGATTAGGAGGAGCTACAAATTGATTTCCTTTTCCATTCACACTAGCTACATATATGGTATTGTTATCAATAAAGTCTTGAATCCTACTCCTTATGGTATATCATTTCTCAGCGATCAGGTTGACAATAGAATTAGCAAAGGGCTTTGGGATCATGATAAGGTGGAAAAGGTTTGGAGGTATCAATTGGATTTATGGGAGGAAGTTTCAACACATTTTTATTTATCAATTATGTCATTATGCTATGCAAAGACTTAGAAAGAGGAGTAAATTATTTTCTAAATCATTTGGATAAAGGGGCCACACCTGGTGTCATGGCTGCCATTTGAGTATTGATGTTGTCATTGATCTTGATGTATCCCTTGTTCGATTTAAACTTCACAAAATATTGGTTAGCACTTACATTCTTATCAATTGGAGCTATTGAAGGAGATGATTTGAATTGACTTACTTGAAGCTAATAATTATGAAGCACTGCACACAACTGCATAAAGGAAGTAAATTCGAAAAAGAGAAGCTTATTCCTAATGTATTTTTTGTAAATTATCAATAAAAATTATTTGAACATCACGATCAAGCATAGTATAAGAAAATTGAGAATACAAATGTTTATATCTACCAATAAAATCAGTCACTTTTTCTTTAACACGTTGCTTACAATGAATCAAATCTGTCAAGTTAATCTTAGAACCAATATTATTGTGAAAATTTTGAATGAAATCATTAGCTAATTGTTGAAATGGTGTAATAGAATAAGGAGGAAAAGAACAATACCATTGCAAATATTTATCCCTAAAGGTTCGAGTAAACAATTTAGCCATAAGTCTTAGCTCACGAGCAAAGTTACTACACAAAGTTTGAAATGTTTTCACATGAGTCAAGGGATCACTTTTTCCATTGTAAAGCTCCAATTGAGGGACTTCCATATGTTTAGGAGGGACAACACAAACAATGTCATCAGATAATAGGCTCGCTACATCAAATGTGAGCACATTAAACTTGGATTGGGTAATGGAAGCCAACTGTTGCTGCATGGATGAAACAATTTAGGCTAAGTTATTGATGGTTACTTCAGTGGATGGATTGATATTGGACAATTGGATTGTGATGTAGGAGTAACATTGTTGTATGTAGGTGGAGGTTGAGATTAAGGAGGTGGAACACTATGATATGTAGGTATGGGAGATTTTTGGTTCACAGATGGCAAACTCACAGAAGGAGGTATAAAAGAATTTTGATTAACAAGGTTTACCCTTTGAATAAAATATGTAGGATTAACATTGTATGTTGAATTAATCATGATAGAAGATGCGAATGTAGGCACACTAGGCAAGGATGTAGGCATACAAATATAATGATTGGCTTTACTAGTAGCTTGAGTGTAACCAAGGACTTCGACACAACTTTTAATAGGCATGATATTATTTTCAACAATATGAACAAGGCCATGCAACAAATCAACACCAATTTTATCACTTTGAGCCATTCTTTTTAATCCTTCAATCAATGGGATTGCCTCATGTTTCAAGTATTGTTGACTCATCCATTGTTGAAGATTTTCAAATTCATTATCAATCTTCTCCAATTGGTAAATTGAAACCCTAGTTAGTGATTCATCCACATCATGAGAATTATGAAAAGAATGGAGATAAATGACATCATTTGTTGGATTAGAGGAAGCACCAACATTCTCATGAAATAAGTTATCTAAATTAGGCTCCATATCCTTAGTAATTAAACCTTGGGAAGCCTTAATTCTACAACTTCTTCTCATGGGAATATTGTAGGTAATACTAATGGTAACAAAACTCATGGACAAAGGAGGGAAATTTGAATTTGAAATTGAAAATTGTGATTAAACAATGCAAAATTTTGTAAAAAAAGACTGATTAACCAATTAATTAAGCAATTTGATTTGTGAATTTGACAGATAAATGCCTCCAAATCATAGCATAGTATATCATAAAGATCAAATCTAAAAATAGATTTGAAAAATTATGCAACCCATAAATAAATTTTTAGAATTATAAATTAGGGTTTTTGTGAATTTAACCTCTAAATGTATGCAATTCAATTGAAAATTAGATCTATGAGTGCAAATTTGAATTTTATATTACATAACTAATCAGATATGAAATAATTACTCCAAATTAGACAACCCACAAGCTCAATTTTAAAATTAAAAATTAGGGTTTTTGTGAATTTAACCACAAAATTTATGTAATTCAATTGAAAATAAACTTGTAAATGTAAATTTGAATTTGAAGAAGCATGAAAAATCACATCTGAGAACATAAATTAGAAATTAAGGTGTAAGATGTCGAGTTCACCAAAATGTAATAGGCAAAAAAATATTAGGGTTTCACCATTACATGTAGAAGACCACTAATTTTTTCTTAATTACCATTACATTGGGGAAAGAAGGAATTTGATAGATCTAGCATTGATAAATCTAGATTCTCATAAGATTCCAAGGGTTTTAGATAGAATTGTTCTTTCCCCTTAGATTGAATTGATTTATTAAATAATGCTGAAATTAGGGTAAATGTTTGTAAATTGAAGCAATCATGTAGAAATAGTGAGCTACAGTTGTCAAACAAAACCACTAACATGGATTTGAGAAATATTTGAATGTTTGGATCTATTCCTAGAAGGTTGACTTGAATTGTCAGGACCGTAGTGCCGGTTGCCCTGGTCCTTCGAATTTTGCACCATCCAAAAGGGAACCTGTTCGTCTCTATGAATAATGTTGATCCTAAAAATTGTAGCTCTATACCTATTCTTGTAGACATTAGAGAAGAAAAAATGGTTGGGAATAGGGGTTTTCCTTTGGTCAAACCCTAATTTTGGAATTGACCATGAAATAGAATTGAAATGTAAATGAAGTGCTTTCCTTATGAGGGAAAGGATGAAAATGTCTGAAACACCAATTTTATACCTTTTAATGAAGTTTTGTTTGTCTTCACAAGGAATTAGGGTTTCATGTAGATAGTCTTCATAAAACATAGAACATGAATGCCATCTCTAGTGCTTGAAAGAAGACTGATTACTTGGTCACTTGATGTAATTGAGATCTTGAATTTGAATTATGAATGCTTGATATATCAAAATGAGAGGGGTAGACCTCCTTTTATACATGCTAGTCAAAAAGTAAATTAATTTTCTGACATGAGCCAACACAAGATCTAGGTTCCTGCTCAACTCATGTTACCATTATGAGGCCCCAAAATGGGCCCTTTTGGAGAGGACAAGGGTGCTAAGCGCCCTGGTCTTGGACATTAGGGTCCCAGGATCTTGGGGAAAGAAATTCATATAAAATTTTGAGCTTGATACATGGTGTTAGCAAAATTAGGGCTTCAATTAGGCCTTAGGGGACAGACGCCAAGGTGAGGGCCCAAGTGAGGACAAAATTATAAGGGAGTACAATTTAGGAGGCTACAATTCTATTACAGTGAAGCCTATATGAGATAATCCAAAGGTATGTGTAAAGCGGAAAATCGCGATTGAACCCTAGTTGTTCTCCCCTCTTCCAACTCCGAGGAGAGAGAAGGGAGGTTCGCTAGGATTCGATGGTTTTCACTTAGGGGAGAGACTTTACATTCAAAAGAGGGGTTGAAACCCACAAGATCCAATCCCACGCGATGCAAGATTGGATGCTAAGTGTGTTTCAAGGGTTAAGACAGCAAAGCTACCCTCTTTTGTAAAGAATGTTGATAGAAAGATTAAGCTAAGCATGCATAGAAAGTGACAAAGATTTGCTTATAAACTGAGTTTGGATTATAGGATGAAGCTGCGGACCTGGAATTAGCAGTAAAATGTCGATACGGCGCTGTTCTGCAAATTTGAGCAAAAGTTGTCGGGACAATGGCGCCCAGCGCCACGGTCCTCCGAAAAATCCGCGAAACGAAGGGGGATCTGTTCGTCTCTGCACAAGGATTCCAGATCTTCAATTTCAGCCGCGTACCTGCAACCTACACACAGAAAAGCGAAGACAATTGGGGGGTTAGGGATTAGGGGTTTGCCTTTAGGTCAAACCCCGGTTTTGGAATTAACCAAGAAATGAGCAAGAGCTGTAAATGTAAATGACTGTAAAACAAGTACTAATACCTTGTTCTAAGGATGTTTGTATCCTTATGTGCGAAGGTATAGATGTTGTATGTTGTATGTTGTAGCATGTAGTATGTGATCTCCTCTTCAATGGTTGAATCCTTGTCTTGAATGCAACACTTAGCCTTGAATGGAGACTTGAAATGATCAATTGCTTGAAGGAATGCTTGAATGCTTGAATGCTCGAGTATAGTTTCCACGCTTTTTCCATCATGTCGAATGAAAGAGGAAAATGTAGTTTATATACTTGTCATTTAGGGCTGATAGACTGATTTTCCTGACCTTAGGCCGACCAGGAAAGTTAATTTCCAAATTGCAAACAAAAAGACCCGAGACCCCTTAGGAGACCGGGCCCAAAATAGGACCTAGGGACCAGGGCGCTGGGCACTCTGGTCCCACCTCCCGGGACAGTAGGGTGCAAGGAGGTTCAGGGCAGGGTGCTTGAAAAATGCAGTTTTCAGTGTCGTGAGCAAGTTTCAGGGTCTCCATTCAGGTTGCGTGTTGCGTCGCCATTGTGAAGACCGAAATGCAGTCGAAATTGCAAGTGTCGCAATTTTAGGACGCTACAGTATGTATATATCAACTCAAGAATACATGAATCACATAAATGAACATGAATGAATGACAAACATAAGTTCTGAAGCTAAAAATTAGAAATACGAGAATGACATGAAATCATACCAAACCCTTAAGGAGAGGTACACGCTAATCATTAATTAGTAATTCCCTATCATTCTTCAATATTGTTTGAAGATTCTATCATGATGAATGCCAATTGATAAATAATTGATGAAGATTTGATGTTGTTGATTATTCCTTAGATTCATAGACCTTTAGACTCAATTTTAGCAAAAAAATTATATCATTAGGATAACATAATAATTGATATCATGTGTATCTCAAATGAGAAAATTTACTTGCATATATATGAGTTACAAGATTAAAATTGATTAAAAGATTACATAAATTAGTCATATTAAAAATTTGAGACTAAATTTTGAAATGAAATATTAAATCAAATGTAACTACAAGAGGTATGTGCAATAGAAAATGCACAATCCATGGCCAAACCAACATAGATTTTTTTTTTGGTCAACATAAGCAAAGAAAAAGTCATTATTAACCAAAATAAGGTTCATAATCTTCAAAATTTATACATTACATCACTACGTGACTAGAACTAGCCTTTAAACGAAGAAGGATAATTCATGGAACAACTATATGGATAGCCCTTAATGTGTGTTTGTAGAGGGAGAACACAAATCTCCCTCATGGATGACAATGCACCTAGTGAAAAAGGCATGCCTCAACTACACCCCCTTCACGTATGAACACAACATGATCATACACTAAGTGGAGAAAGCACAAGATGGACGTATGTTGTATGACAATGTGACTCACATAAATTTTTTATGTAGGACACACCCCACATAGTGACATGCCTCACATAGAAGACAAATATAGGCTACTTGTTGAAGGTAAAGGTATACATGGCTAGGCTCACCCATATGCTAACCGAAACAAACCAATTCAAAGAAAACATGAGTGCCTCTCTACAAATGTGCTAGTGTCCCCACACCACTCAACACCAAGTAGCAACCATAACATTATATGCACCTTCACATGTCCATGTATGTGGTATCGTGTCTTCGACCTTAGTTCGCTGCCATCAACAATACAACATCATCACTTGCACTGTATCAGAATATCAATCTGGTGTTGCATATTATCCATGACATTATGTCAAAACATGTGTACATAGGGTATCCATCACAACATGGGGAAATTCAATCTCCACATGATAGATCACATATACATAAAATAAAAGGGTTAGAGAAAATCTATCACTGGTAACTCATACCAATTTCCAGTATCATCCTCAAGAACTATGTAGACTGGGCAAAGGCTATGAACCAAATCAGTGGTCCATTGATAAGGGGAAGTAGTGCATACTTTCCTTAGGAGGGTGGGTGATCAAGGTCACATCATAAAAATATTCAAACACCTTTCCAAATCCTCCAAAAGAAATTTCTTGATTCTACTACCCCACATGTATTGACTTATTTGTAACCTTTGGGTCGGAAAATGAATATGGTGACAAACAAGCAATCACATAAATGGTATGATTCCACTATGATCTTATCCAAATGCATCATTTGTTTAGGGGCACTTAATACCTATTTGCTTACAAATTTGCCCCTATAAAATGAAACCCTTTGCACCCTATGACAAAGACAAACATGCAACAAACAATTGGAGAAAATGTTTATTGGATAAGCAATTTTCCTTTGAATTTTAGAGTTACAAATCTCTCTTATGATGCAATTTAAACTTTTGCAGGGTATGTTTTTTACCAGAAAGTAGGAAAGGAAAACACAAAGATGGAATAAATAGCAAAAGGGATGAATTTTTTTTTTCAAAAGCATCATTCATTCATTATAAATAGTCAAGAAAGTGAAGGATGATTGAGAGGCCTTTATCCCAGATGATATAGATGCACCATGACAAAGTTATGTAGACATATATATCCATAATTCAATGCACAAAATGGATTCCAAGAAGTGTTCACAAATGAAAAAGTATTTATCAAACATATAAACATGCATGAAAATGCAACTTCAAATAAGTTTCCATCCTTAAATCCATGTTCAAAGCACAAACTCTCTTTTCTGCATACAAATCATGTTCTTGGATAGAAAAACATACTGTCAAGTCCTAAATTTAACTTAGAAAATACATCAAAAAGAAAACTAATCGATACTCACTCATGCATCAAAGTGCAAGGGGGATCAATCTTCCTTTTCTCCCCTTTTACAATAGTATATATAACAAAGAAAATAACTTCCTAAAGATAACAATTTCTTTGAAAAGAACTATTTTTGAAAAGAAAATCGAAAGCTACTTTAAGGTCCACATGGCATAAGATTTCTTTCCTCCTCAATCCTTTGCTAAATCTGGGCGTCAATCATCTTAGCATTTTATTAATATTCAAATAGCACTAGAGTCACCATTGAAAACTCCCTATCATTATTGTGGCATTCCCAGACCAGAACAATCAATCGATAAAGAATATCCTCCTACGAATTCTCCACCAAGTTTTCCCTTGGTTGCATAACTGGGGCCAAACCATTACCTGAGAGAACCATATTATTCAATGAGTTAATTTGTTTTGACCCTAGCTACAATGATTATTTCCTATAGATGGAGGTGATGCTCTTCAACTTGCCTTTCCATCTCTCTCAATATAGTAACTATCTTTCTATAATCTGAGGAATCTGTTCGTTGTTGTATGCAGGAAATGTGTTCTTCCACCCGCAAGAAGGAAAACACTTCAAACACACCAATGAAGCATTGCATTAGATGTTAGAAATCAAAACACATGAATAGATTAAAAAATCCAAAATCGCCTCATTGTCCTCTATCTCTAAAGATCTCTAAGATTCAAGGTGGCCCTCAGTTGGAAGAGCACTTGATCCTCAAGATGACAACCTAGAGAACACGTTATATGAAAAATGCTACTAGAATTGAAATGGATGCAACTAGGATTCTAGTGAGTGCTAAGAGGTGAAGATGAAGATGAAGGATTGAAGCTAGGATGCAAGATGCAAGATTAAATGCTCAAGATGATATGAAACTATGTTGATTCCAAATTGAAAGTTAAGATGATTTATTTAAGCTAGATGAAGATAAGATGCTATGAAAATATATGCAATTAAGCTAGACGATGTCCTAAAACATGCTAAATAAAGATAAAATGCTATGATGCTAATGCTTGGATGATTGAAGATGACTTGATTGAGCTCCTTAACCTATAAAATGACTACAATTTGGATGCACAAGAGGATTGGATGAATTGAAGAAGGAATGGGCTCTATTTATAGAGAAAATAGAGAAATGGATGGTTGAGATTGAGTAATCTCAACAAGGGCTAGGATTGAAAGTTATCAATCCATGGGAGAGATTCAATCCAATCCTAAGTTCACAAATGTCACGTTGAGAGGGCTTGAGGGGATGCTAAACAAGCATTAGATGTTAATCAAGCAATCAGGGATAACCTCAAGGAGTGACATCATGGATAATGTCATTAACTAGGGAGGCATAGTATTACCCAAGAGGTAAACTCTTGTGCAACTGAGGAAAATGGTTAAAGGGACAACCATCATGGCTAAGGGGTGTGGGCTTGTAAGAGGCATTAAATTCCTTTTGAAGACTTTGGAGGCTAACTTTCCCAAAGAGGAAAACCACTAGTGGTTAATGTAAGAGCCTAACATGTTTGGAAGACTCAACAAGTTAACTTGTTGAAATAGATAAAGTTTTAAATGCATTTTGAAGACTTTCTTCCAAATTTGGAGAAGTGACTCCCCCAATTTTAGGGATGGGACATGATTAGGAGAATAGGACATGATTAGGATAGGATTAGAAGGCTTCTAGAAGAATGATTAGGGTAATGAAGGATTTCTCAAGTGGGTGAGGGAAAATAGGTAATTTTGGTAAATTAAAATGATTTAATTTAGCCAAAAAGGGGATGCAACTTGCATTTGTAGGACTTTGCAAGTGGGGGGATTTTTAAATAAATTTTGTTTTATTTAAATGCAAAAGGGATTTTAATTAAATGTGAATTTAATAAAAAGGGGGAAAAGGGGATTTTAATTAAATAAATAAGATTTATTCAATTAAATGGCTAAGGTTACTTAATCAAACCTTAGTTTAATTAATAGGTTAGGCTAGAAGAAATGGATTTAATCAAATTTTTAATTTGATTAAAAGGATAATTAGAAGAATAGGGATATTAATTAAATCTTAATTTAATTAATTGGAATAATTAGGGATAATTAAATGAATAAAATTCACTTAACTCATTGTGCAACTTTTAGGTGTCTACAACTGTTTCCACGCAAGAGTGCTCAATTCAGATATAATATCCACTTGCTCGCTTTTTGGACAATTCAGATCAGGATTGTTGACCTTGGGGAATTGATATTCATGTACGAGAACCATTCCGAGCCAAGTTAGAGGAACAATCCATTCTTAGTAGCTCTAATACATTAATCCATCTAATCATGATGGGCTGTAAAGCGTCACCACCTTTCCTTCGTATACTAGATTCCTTTAATGCATTTAATGCCATCCGTGAGGATTAGATTCATTTACTATCCCTCCTACTCGTGCTACCACATTTGCATGTATTTCACTGTTTAATTAACCATTAAGGAGATGTACTTTCAAATCTTCGTAGGATTATGTTTTGGAAAGAGTGCAAAGTAAGATTCCAAAGCAATATTTCATAAGTCTTCAAATCCTCTGATACTCTAATACTGTTGTGACTCTTTCATTTCTTAGTATTCTTCGTTGATCTTGAAGGTATATTGGCCACTTGGAAGAATCAAGTTCTCGATTATTAGTGGAAGTAATATCAAAATGCCCGAATTGACATTCCCAAAATTTAGGGCAAGAACGAGATATATTTTTTTTTTAAATCACAACTTAAGACATTAAATTACCAAATATGAAATGCTCTAACATATTTTGTCTTAACTATGTTTGGGTTAACTTAAACACTAACTCAAGTAAGCGAAAGTTAAATTTAATTAAATGCAGAATAATAATTCTCCAAAGAAATTATTATTGTTTATACGACTTTAATCACTAAATTATCATAATTAAAATTCTCTCAAATAATTAACAAATTAAATTTGTCCTAGCACTTTTACTTGTAATATCTAAAATTATATTCCAATCAATAATTAAAATGTGTTTAAAACTAAATCGACAAAAGGGTCAATTAAATTCATACTGTCATAATTGCACAAGATTTAAAGTCCCTAAATTTTTAATTCAATTTAGAACATCTTAATCTATTTAGTTTAAATTAAATATTAACTTCATATATATTCAATTTAAAACATCTCAATCTATTTAATCTAAATTAAATATCAACTTCATAAATATTTTATTTGAAACATCACAATCTAATTAATTTAAATTAAATATTAACTTCATAATTATTTAATTTAAAACATCTCTCTCTCTCTCTCTCTCTCTCTCTCTCTATATATATATATATATATATATATATATATATAATAGGCATCCCATTCCTCTTTTTTTTATATTTCTTTATTGCTAGCACAAGTTACCCTAGCCCTAACCGGCTAGGGTTTTATATTTTTCCTTAACCATGGATTTTTTTTTTCTTGTAGGGCCGAAGGATTTGGACGGCGCCCATGGCAAGGCACGCGGAGGAGGGGAGGTGCGGTGGCGCTATGGAGGGCGAGCAGGGGAGACTAGTGGGGGGCTCCCTGCAGGGCGGCTACTGCTGAGCCTGCGGGTCGCGGACGCAACCCGCAGCCCAGCAGCGCTGCTGCTGTGGGGCGCCGCCCACAAAGGGGGGGGCGAAGCCTTCCCCACTGTGGGTTGCGGCCCACAGTGGCAACTGCGGCTGTCGCTGTAGGGTCGCCGCCCACTGTGCGGAGGTCGAGTTTCCCAAAAAAAAAAGTTTTATTTTTTAATTAAATTTTTTTTTGGTTAGTTTTAAATATAATAATATAATAATATAATATATATATATATATATATATATATATATATATATATATATATATATATATAAAATATAATAGGTATATTTTAAGGATGAAAACACACACACACACACACACATATTTATTTATATAAATAATTTTTTTTTTTTGCATAATAAATCTAGGGCAAACTCCATTTGCAAATATGTGTTGATATCTTATTTGAAACATTTTTAACAGAGTAGTCAAAGTCATCATATTTAAATCTACGTATATCTTTTCTTTATTTTTTATTTTTTAAAATACTTGCTGCTAAAATCATAGATAGACCATTTCCTTTATATATATATATATATATTAATTACAAATATTTAGCTAACAGATTTTAATAACTTAACCAGTAACTATATAAATAGGTTACTATTTAAAATAGATAGGCCCTTTAACTTTTGATTTACTTTCTGCAACAAAAGTAATTAACAGAATTAAATAAACTTAAAACAACAACTATAGAACTATGAAAATATTTAAATCAATTGGTCTATTTAACTCTAGATTTTATTTTTTTGCAAATAAGCAAATGACAGAATTTAATAATCCTAAACAACAACTTTATTTATCTAGAAGTTATTAAATAAAACTATAGAGATGGTTATTTTAACTTTAGAATTTATTTTCTACAATTAAAATAAAATCACAGATTTAAATAAACTAAGATTGCACTTCCATAAACAGATCTAATTGTTTGTTTCCAGCCTTCCACTTGCATGCTAAACCATTGCATTATTTCCCTATTTAATTTCATAAGGATAAAAGAATAAAATAAATTTCTTGCTTTTCAAATATTAAATACTCAACAAAGAATTAATTTCAAAACTTTAGGAACTAAATCTAGAAACATTCATTTCTTTTCTGCAGTATAGCATAAAACAATATTTCATCTCTTTAAAGTACATTTAAAATATGAAGTAACCTTCAATACAAATGGATCTCTCATTTCTATTAAATGAGGATCTTGAAAACATTTGATACATTTCTTTTCGAAAAATAGATACGACATAATTTCCTATTACATTGTTGCAACTTAAAAACATAAATTTTCCATTCCCAAATCTTTTCTAAAACCAACAACCTCTACTTGTCCTCTTTCCTTTCTTCCAACCACCTGCAAATAAAACATAGGCTATGACCATGGAGTGCTCACCTCCCAACCTAGGCTAACTGGTAGCCACCCCCGAGCTTGGAGAACCAAACCCTAGACAAGTAACACACATGCAAACACAAATAAACAGGGGAAAACAACCACAATCACATTCCCAACCAAGACTACACTGCACCACACATTGTGATGTCTTTTCAAGGGTGGTAGTGGACCAAGTACCCTGAGGAGACTGCAAGTATGGTAAAATGAATAGCCACCTCATGGAAAACCAAAAACATCATAAGTATAACAACCCCACATTCCTTATGCCCCCCAAGACATTCATGCCTTATTCCCCTCCTTATGACCCCCAATGCATAAACAAGCCATGCAGTAAGGGTCACATAAAATCCCTTGTGATCACTCTCATAATGAGAGCCTCTCACTCGAGGGTTGTCACTTCTACCACCCACAAGACCATCCTCTCTCCCAAGAGTAGGAGGCCTTGACTACTCCCAAAGCTCATAAAATGCCATACAAAAGTAAAACATATAACATAATAATTTTCCAACGGAAAACATGCAAGAAAACTAGACTCCTTACACAAGATATTCTTTCAATATAACATTCAATATGAAAATACATTACAAGTAAGGTGAAACCAACCTTCAACTGCCCAAGGGTATGCTAGTTTTGTTGATGATGAGCAACCTAATTCCACAAGTCTTTCCTTTCTACACTTAGCCAAATTCTTAATTCAAAATCTATCTTTTTCCTTTCAAAATTCCTTGTCTCCAAAAATGGAGAGTGGGTGATAACCCACAAAATATCTCATTCTTGCTTAAGAAGACCCTAGTGAGAGTTCTCACAAGTTTCTAAAACTGAAAAGGAAAGGTAGGAGAAAAATGGGAAAGGGATCTCACATCCAAAAGGAAAGTTTACAACTTAGATGATCCTTCTAATTTTCAATTTTCGCACAACTTAGAAAAGTCACTTTTTAGGGTGTCTAAAAAGTCACATGAGAGTTGGTACATGCCTAAAATTACTCCTAACCCTTAGGTATACCTTACGGGCTTTAGAAAACCCTATTAAACTACCCCTAGGTGTCTATTTAACCCTTTTAAAACCCATCTGAAGTTAATTTTCGGGTCAAACTTAAGTTGACCATCCCAAAGATTCTTTACCCAAGGCATTTATGGAATCATATTAAATTAATTGAAAAAGCTATAGTTAAACAACTCCCTCCAAGAGACAACTTTAAAAACTCAAACATAAATCAAAACACGTGTCAAGCGACACAAAGAAAATACTTTTACAAAATTATACATGAAATCTTGTCTCTCGTTGGATTTGCACAAATAAACAAAATTCAATTTAACATTCATGCAACAATCACTTTCACGAATAAAATACAATACAAACGGGGTGTTGTCTCTCCAAATAGACAAACCCTGGTTTTACGAACGTACATAGGTCTAGGTTTGGTTCTCCATAATATTTCCATGGTCACATGGATAATTTTCTTGTACATCTCAATTCCACATTAGTAATTCCAAATAACCTCATAAAATATAAAACACATGAATAAGAGTACACATCAAACACTCTGCATACAATATACACTTAAACAAATCAATACATCTTATATCCAAATAAATCTACATAAGTAATTATCATAATTCTCATAATTTTGATCCACACATAAAACATGCATCCTATTTCTACCATCATAGTGAGGTCCTACAAATCCAATAATGACATATATCTCCTCAAAGTAATCCTATTCTTGAATCATACAAATTTCTATATCATAACGCATATAAATGAAGCATCAACATACATCAATGTTATCCAAATCCTGTAATCTTATAAATTCTAAATCCATAATGCATAAAAATGTACACCTCAAGGTGAAATGATTCTGTAACCTGGTTCAATTACTTTTCTCACCAATCTATCTATCTAACATAGCCCATCCTATTGAATTATAGCATTTATTAGTAGGGTCAAACATGGTCAACTAAGTTAATCAAAGCTTGGTTGGGGAGGGCCTTACACGAATCAACTGATTGACCGATAAATACTAGCTAGTGATCATGAAGATTGTGTAATTAGATCCTTGGACTCCATGGACCTTGAAGGTAGTTCCACCCCACCAAGATTTCATCGATCAAGCTTGAGCTGATGAACAAATGCTAGAGATTGGGAAAACATATTTCTAAGGAAGGTTGGAATAAGGCAAGTCTTGGTTCCCAAAGGTGGCTGGAGGTCAATAATGCGACATAAGTGCTTATGGGATGAGTTCAAGGCAAAGGGTGATGTCTTGAAAATTGGTGAAGAAAAAAAAGTGGGGAATCATATGGGCTTTGAATGGGGAGAAGGACCACATGGATGCAAAGAAATCTATAACTCTAGGTTAGACTAGTGCTTAGCCAAAAATGAAACTAGGATAAACCACACAAAAACTTCCTAAATATATACATGGTCATAAGACCCCACTTCAAGGAAGACTTAAACAAACTCATGAAAATCCATTGACAGACTGAGAGAAATAGATGTCGATGTGATATAGTGACTGGTGCATAAAAATCATTTGTAAACCTAGATGCCAACTTGCGACTACTGTAAGAAGAAATTTATAAACAATATCTTGTAATAATTCTCTAAAAGAAACATTCAGTACAAAGAGATAATTTACATTATATGTATCCAGAGCCAATTGGGGAGTATTGACACTATGTTGTGTAGGATGATTTAAATTTTTACTAAACATGCCAGTGAATTGCATCTAATTGCCTATGGAGTAAATTAGATCTCGAATCGGGCACCTTGTATAGAAATGATGAAGACAACTTGCAAGGATGTTTTTAGCTGAGTTTGTATCTTCTAAATTTTTGCTTGCAGAAAATGCACCATTAGGTTTATTTATTTCAGCCATTAATTCATCTTTTATTTCAATATTTTCCTCTTTGTTACATATCTGATATGGTAATTTATGAGATAAAGTAGATATAATGTCACCTTCAAAATGAAAAGATTCAAGTATGGGGTGATTATTTCTTCTAAGTATAGCGTGTTTCAACAATTCTCACCATTGAATTTGAATGTCTTCAAATTTGGTTGTGTTAGAAGCAATCAAGAAGGAAGATTGAGAGGGGGGGGGGGGTGAATTAGTCTTCACCGAATAACACAAACTGAACCACCAAAAAAAGATCTAATAAACTACAACAATAATATGGATAAGAAAATTGAAAGCACAACACACAACACCAAGATTTTGACATGGGAAACCCGGTTAAGGGGAAAACCACGATGGGAACCTACCCACGATAAGATGATACTCTGTAGTAGTATGTGAAAATATTACAATGGGAAATGCACACGCATTTAGGCACACTGCCTAGAGCTCACTACTAAAATATAATGGCCCAAAAAGCTACAACCCTCAGGGAAGTCTCACTGACTTACAATAAGATTCGAACTACAATCCGAAAGAAATGAACTAAAAGAATAACATCTCCAAATGCTTGATTACAGTTTCGGTTAAACACAATTGTCTGCCCTGCAACACCAATCTCACCTCAATCTCAACATTGAAGGATAAAACACTTGTTTGAACATACACCTCTCTCTAATGATGTAGACACAACATCGACACCCAAATTACATGAATATATCACCTATATATACAATTCATCAACCTTGATAACAAGGTCGGCTAAACCCTCAACCCTCAACTCATAATTACAAAATTACGTCACATGATACAAAGATCAACCACCAAACCAATACAATGATTTACATAGAAGAAAATAGACCTAAATCAAATTCCCAAATGATAAAATCCATCGAAAATCACACCAAGATCAACCGCAACACACTACATCACTAGGAAAACCACATAACACGAAAAACATCACCAGTTGATGGAAACCACCAAGAACTCACACAACAATCAATGCGGATCACTAAAACAAATAGGAGATGACTAGGAAACACCAACAAGAATGTTAGACTCATCATAATCAACTGCATCAACACCACTTTTCAAATCTTCGTCAATCAACGTCTTGAAAGCTCAAGAACACAACCAATCGACAACAGTCACAAAGAAATATAATTTGAGGAACACAAAATCACTAACCATATGAAATGAAGATACACAAGACCATACCAAACAATATCCCAAAATCTCAGCACAAGATCTAATCACACCGGAATATACCAGAGGATATACCGAACTCTGCAAAACAGTGATCAACAAAACACTACTGCAAAACCAAATCATAAGATCTTCCCAATCATCAATCACCAGAGCAATACACAGGAATATATTGACATCAATGAGAACAACATATCCTAGAAAAAATAATGACCAACAATATCCAACAGGTTGCCTATGAGATATTGTATTTGTAGTATAAGATTCATTGCGTCCAACCTTTACTCCAACATCTTCATGATTTTCCAAATACTTGGGGGCTGCAATGATTCTTGATCATTATTCATGTAAATGAACTAAAATGGTTCATAAATTATATGCATATTAGCATGATAAACATCCTCTAATTTATGAAAGCCACATATTTCTTTTTGATGTTGATTTCTCATATTTTCTTAAATCAAATCATCTATTAGAATTGCGTCAAGAAATTCAAATGTGAAAGATTTAAAATATGAAGAAGAAGAGTTTTCTAGAAAAAAATTGCTTAAATATTGATTATCAGAAAGTTTTTCAATAGTGGTTGCTTCTAGCTGGGTGGAATGATTATTTGCAGCCTCAAAGTGGTAAGATTCGTTGCTATTTAAATAATAAATTCCTTTAAGATTCATGTTGCAAGCCCTAACTATAGAAGATGGAATATTTCCTTCATTTTAAACTATTAAATTCTGACAAGAAGATATAGGGGGCATTTGATCTACTCTTTTCATGACAGGGTTCTTTTGTGTAAGGGCCCCTTTTTTTGAATAAATTTTTTGATTTTGTATGACTGTTTCAGATTTTGAAATTTTCAAAGTGCATCCATTTATACATTTCTTTTCTTTGAATGACCCAAATAAAATCAAGTCATCTTCTATCTCAATAGCTTCTTTTTGTGCATCTTACAAATTTTGTACCATCTTATGCTTCAGGGAAAATTTAACTTCAGGATGTAATGCAACAATGAACACACACAACTAGTTGTTTTCACTTGGTTGATCATTTTGAGGAATCATTTTCAAGGTTTCATTAAATCTTTCTACAAATCCCCTAATAGATTCATCTTCTTCTTTTTGTATTAGAAAATATTGAAACAACAAATCATATATATCAACCACGAGTCTGAATATTTCGATAGATCTCACCTTTAAATTGTCCCAGTTAATAATATATCCATCTTCAAAATTCTAAATCAATTTAGCAGCACCTCCAATGAGGATTTAGACAAACAACGACATGAACACGTCTTCTTCTTAAACCCTAATTATCCCACAAGTGACAGTGAATGCTTGGATATGATCTTCTGGCTCTTGAGAATCTTCACTAGTGAATTTATAGAAACATTTTCTTGAACGTTCAGGTATTACTGTGTATTGAGGTAGAGCAAAGGGTCTAATGTGACTTTTGCATGGTTGGTATGTGACCAAAGCGATAACATGTAATTGGATTTTTATAAACCAAAGAGATCTTTAATAATCATAGAGTCGTCGACCTCTACTCTCAAGAAAAAAAAGTACTAATCTTTTGATTTTTTTGCCCAGCGGAGTCGCCAAAATTCTATTGTCTTACAGATTTGCCTCTATAAAATGAAACCCTCTACGTCCTATGATGGAGACAAATATGCAGCAAACAGTTGGATAAATTTCTTATTGAATAAGCAATTTTCCTTTGAATTTTAGAGAAAGAACTCCCTCTTATGATGTAATTTAAACTTTTACATTATATGCTTTTAACCAATTAGAAGGAAAGGCAAACACGAAGAAGGAATAAGCGAAGAAAGCATCGAAGAAATGTTTCAAAATCATCATTCATTCGTTATACATAATTGAAAGTGAAGGACAATTGATAGGCCTTCATCCCACATGATATAGATGCATCATGACTCAAAGTTCTGTAGACATATATATCCATATTTAATACACAAAATGAATTCCAGGAAGTGTTCAAAAATCACAAAGTATTTATCAAATAGATAAACATGCATGAAAACATAACTTCAAACACATTTCCATCCTTAAATCCATGTTCAAATCACAAAGTCTCTTTTCTACATATAAAATTATGTTTCTGGAAAGAAAAACATACTGTCAAGTCCTAATCTCACTTAGAAAACACATCAAAAAAAAAATTGATCGATACTCACTCATGCATCAAAGTGCAAGGGGGATCATTCCTCTTTATTTCCCCATTGGCATTGCATGAAGATTGCACTGATGAAGTATAGTGTTGTCATTAATGTCAATAGTAACCGGTAATGAAGTTGTATTGCAACCGGTAATGATGTAGTAAAGCAATCGGTAGTAAAGAAGTGAAGGAAACCAATATTATCATTGAAGAAGAGAGATCAACCGGTAACCCTAACCAGTTGATAAGCAGAACCCTAAGCGATGGAGCTTGGAGAATTGGTTGTGATGATCTATGACGGAATGATGATCTTAGATGAAGATGCCACGTATGCATGATGCACGTGAGGAGTTTCAAAGTGGGTTTTGTTAGAGTATTTAGGTATTTACTTGATTAATTAAACAATATTTTTTTAATTATTTAAGTTCCCTTTATCTCTTTTACACTTAAGCTAACTTTAGGTGCATAATAATTAACTCTTTTACTAATTATTATGTGCAAATCTAGGTTTTCCCTTTTAGGGTTTCTTGACCTATTAAAGGTTGAGTTCTTTCTTTTCATTGTATGAAGAAGAAGGTTTTTTACATTACACATTTTGTGAATATTGAGCTCTCTTTTTGTGCATATTTTCTGTGTATTTCTTTCTTCTCTGATTTGGTTCCTTGCTTCTCCTTGTAATAGGTTTTTCAGCAAGTAGAGATCATTTGGGCTCCTATGGTGTTGTATTTTCTCAACTCCAACATGGTATCAGAGCTTTAGATCTACAACTATCTGTTCTTGTTTTGAGTTTTTCTACATTGGAAGCAGATCTGGGGTTTCAGGAATTTTTTTATGCACCTAGGGATAGGCCTTTTTTCTGAGCACTTTGGGCCTAAACAGACCTCACCATCATGCTCAAAAGGCCCAAAAACCCCTATGGTCATATAAAATTTGACCTATTTTGGATCCTAAGCCTCTGGGAGTATTTTTTTCTCAGATCCAGGCTGTACGACCTTGACACGCAATTCAAGAATTTTTTTTTCAAAATAATTTTTTTTGCCTTTTTACGGCATGCAGGCCGAAATTTTATTTTAAAGAAAAAGAAAATCAAAAAGCAAAAGGGTGAGAAAAAAAAAGCAAGGGGTTCAAATTTTTTTTGCCAAAAATCATTTTGGGGGGGTTCCCCATGGTACATAGGGTACTGTGGGGCCCCCTAACCCTGTCGCTGTCGCAGCTCTGACTACCTTGGGCCCCACTCCACCGGCCCAGCCCCTGCCGGCACTAACTCCGGCCCCCTGCCCTGCCGACACCTCCTTGCGGCCTCCTCCGCGCTGCAACTCCGGCTTCCCAGCCTCCCCGCCTGTACCTCGGCCCTGCTGCTTGGCAAAGCCACTGCTGCTCCCTGCAGCCCCTCCACCGGTGCTCTCCCTCACCGGTGGCTTCCCTGGCTCCACCACCCGACCACCACCGGAGCTCCTCCCGGCCACCAGACCACTGCTTTGCCACTAGTGGAGCACCACCCACTGGCCACCAGAGCACCGCCCATCCACCAGACTACCTTTTTTTGCCTCTTTCAGGGGGGGTTTGGTTCTTTGGCCATATCTTGGGCATACAGAGTCTTTTTTTTGAAAATGAATAGGCGTCGGAAAGCTGGTTTTGAGCTAAACCTCATGATGTTGGTAATTTTTTCCAATTTTTTTGTTTGACTATGTTTTTTTCCAGTCAAAGTGAGTTCTTGTTTTTGCACTCCGGGAGCCATAAAATGAGCATTCGACCTTCATTTTATGAAAAGTTTATATTTTTGGAAAGCATGTTATGTGTACTTTCCAACCATATGAGTTTTATTTCCAGATTCTACTCCATGCATATTTTCTTCAGTTTTTTGCTTTTCAACACTCTGGTGGATATCATGGTTGTTTCATGTCTTGGGATCTCTTCTCTAGGTAGGATGTCTCTATTTTGGTTCTCGTTTGTATTTCTAGTCTTCTTATCATTGTAGCTTGTATTTATGCAAACACACTGAGATAAATTGCCATCATGCATTGTTTACTTGGGATCATGCACATCTTGTGCCTTGTTGTACATGCACTATTGATAAATTGCCACGAGGGGGTTGATGTTTGCCTATTGTTTGCCATCTTCCTTTGTCCAGTGAGTGTTCCTTCCATGACATTCACCTCATGATGTATGTCAAGTGAGTGTTCCTTCCATGACACCATGTACTTTTCTCAGCACCTTTGATGTTCCTGGTTCTTCGTCATGCAATTCTTCTTGGTTGTTCTTTTCAGTGTTCCTATCCCTCTCCCTCTTCAGCATTATGGGGAGGTTTGTCCTGTTGGTTCGATTGATCAGCTCTTCAGGCTTTGGTGTTTTCATGTCATCTGTATCTTTTGATTTCAGTTGTTTGCCTTGTTTTCCTTCTAATTTGAGTAGTGTCATTTGAGGGCACTCATACAGATTACAATCTTCTCTACCTGGTCATGTTCTCTTCAGTGGAGGTTCTTCAGATCAACAGTTATTCTTCGACAGAGTTTGCAGGTTCTTCATACTTCAATGGTGTTCTTTTCCATCTCTTTTTGGAGTAGAGTTTTGTTCCCATGTGGTTTTCTCTATTTCTCCAGTTCATAAAGATTTCATTGTATTTGGGTACCTGATCAGGCCTTGTTGCCGGGCCCCATCTTTCTTGCTTTTAGTAGTTGTTCTAGGTTTTAGCTTCTCCCTAAGTCTAGCTTAAGGGGGGGTGTTAGAGTATTCGGGTATTTACTTGATTAATTAAACAACATTTGTTTAATTATTTAAGTTCCCTTTATCTCTTTTACACTTAAGCTAACTTTAGGTGTATAATAATTAATTCTTTTATTAATTATTATGTGCAAACCTAGGTTTTCCCTTTTAGGGTTTCTTGACGTATTAAAGGTTGAGTTCATTCTTTTCATTGTATGAAGAAGAAGGTTTTTTACATTACACATTTTGTGAATATTGAGCTCTCTCTTTTTGAGCATATTTTCTATGTATTTCTTTCTTCTCTAATTTGGTTCCTTGCTTCTCCTTGTAACAGGTTTTTCAGCTTGCAGAGATCATTTGGGCTCCTATGGTGTTGTATTTTCTCAACTCCAATAGGTTTGGCACATAGAGATAACCGTTTGTCTTGGGAATGATCAGATGCATAGCATGAAGTGAAAAACACGTGATGAGCTACAAGATCCAATGTGCGGTGATCCAAGAGTGGTTGAAGTTGTCTAGAACAATGTGTAGTTGATTGCTATGTAATCTAACGGTTAAGATTGAACCGATGTGTTTGTAATCTCTATGAGATTTGTAGGTTTTGTGTTGTGTTACCGACCTATTGTATTTTCTTATAAGGTCAATTATTTTTTCAATATTGTGTTGGCAAATTTGGTTAAGTGTGGAAGAGTGATTGTTTTTGAACCAAAAGGCATGTTTGCAGAATGTTGTGAAGGCAGATATGAGCAGAAAGGGATCTAATTAAGTGAGCTAGTGCTATTACCAGATCAACAAAGAACCCGTTGTTCTCTAACCATTACAACAGTTAAATCCCTTAACTAGGTAAGTTTTAACAAGATTCTTGTTGAAATCCTCTAACTAGGTGATCCATTATCTTGGATTTGAAATCCTCCACCAAGGTTACCTTTAACAGGGTATTGCCTTTAACAGGGTATTTGTAGTCAATCCCTTACCGGGTGGTGCTTAACTAGATTTGTTCTTAACAAGACATTATTGTATAAGCTTTTAACAAGGCTTGGCTCCTAATAGGGCGAACTTCAGAAGAGTTCAAAATACTTTTGGGCATTCATCCCCATTGTGGTTTTTCCCATTTGGGTTTCCACGTGAAAAATCATTGTGTCAAGTGGTGAATGATTTTGTGGATGTGTTTTGATATGGTTGATATGAATGACTGGTAAATCCACTTAGATATGTTTAGATGACCAAAAAATGATCTAAAATGAGCTATTATTGATATTAGTGAAGTGGTTTAATGTTTTGGTCAATCGGTAAAGTTTGATAGTGCAGTTGCAGTTTTTGATACAGTGACTAAACCAATTAGTTTAGTGATTGGATTCTGAGTTGAAAGTTTGTTTGGTGAAAGTTTAGTTTATTTTCTATCTATTGATTCACCCCCCTCTTAGTAGTTGACTGGATCCTTATAGTTTTATCATATTATCACTCCCCTTTTACAATAATATATATAACAAAGAAAATAACTTCTTGAAGATACTGGTTTCTTTGAAAAGAACTATTTTTGTAAAGAAAACTGAAAGCTTCTTTAAGGTCCACGTGGCATATGATTTATTGGCTTCTCAATCCTTTGCTGAATCTGGGCATCAATCTGATCTAGTTCTTCTTCCATAGGTCTCATCCAACTTTCATCTTTACAAGCTTCATCAACATCGTTAGGTTCAACTTTAAAAATCATACTTCTTCAGTAGCTAACCTTCTTCTAGTCATTACACCCTTGTTCTTATCACCAATAATTTAATATTTAGAATGATTCAATCTTACATACCTCAGAGTCTTCTGATTGTTCTAATTCACAAGTTCTTGAACTCCTTCACTAGCAACAACAATATCTGGATTAACAATTTCTACCAGATCATTCTGCTTAGGCTCTTCAGTTTGAATAGGGGCTAAAAAAATATGGTGTCCATCATCATAACCACATGCTCTAATTTATTTTCCAAGGTTCTCATCCACCTTCACATTTGCACTCTCTACTATCTTTCTCAGTCTCTTATTGTAGCACCGATAGGCTTTGCTCTTTGTAGAATATCCCAAGAAAATTCCTTCATCACTTCTAACATCAAACTTTCCTATATCCTCATCTCTCTTGATATACCATTTTCTACCAAATACTTTGAAATATATCACAGTAGGAACATGACCAAACCAAAGGTCATAAGGGGTCTTACCGGTATCACCTTTGATGTGAACTCTGTTGAATGTGTAAACAACAATGCTAATAGATTCTCTCCAGTAGATCTTTAGAACATTTCCTTCAATCAGCATAGTCCTTGCAACATCCAAAACAATTCTGTCCTTCCTTTCAACAACTCCATTCTGCTGAGGGGTTCTAGGAGAAGAGAGTTCTCTTCTAATTCCATGCATCACACATAATGAATTGAACTCACCGGAACAAAATTTTGCACCTCTATTAGATCTCAAACATTTCACCTTCAACCCAGACTCAGTCTCAACCTTTGCTTTGAATATCTTGAATTTGTCTAGTGCTTCTTCAATCTTAGTCCCATATGCAATCTCTATACCAGAGGCATTTAAGATCTTGCTGTAGCGTCGTAAATTGTACGCACTTGCTAGGGTGGTACAATTTCACACCTAGTTTAGCACTCGCCTTGGCACATTTTGCATTTTGCATTGCATTTCCCCTTTAGCACTTAATTAATTAAATTAATTAGGTCTAAGGTTCTATTTTATCATCTCCCATATCATAAAGTTGGGCCCTTTTCATTAAAGTGTGCCCCTTTCATTTTATTCTTCCAATACATCATTTAATCAAAAACCCTAATTAGGTCCTATTTTGAACTTGGGGGCTTGATTTCGGGGGTCAAAACATCTCGAAATCAGCTGTAACTTCAGGATTCGCTCTCAGCTGTAACTTCAGGATTCGCTCTAAAATCATCATATCCGACGGCCCTGAAAATTGTTGGGACCATGGCGCCCGACGTGCACATGGTCCCGGACATTTTTCCCAAAATTTTAGGAGCGCGATCCAATCATAAAATAAAGCTTAACCCCAAGAAATTGGCAGGAGATTCAATCTCTAGGTCGGCCAAAAGTTGGAATTAAGACCTAGGGTTTCATACATAAGAGCTCTCTTTCTTCATTTGAAAAGATCCGAATTTTTTTTTCAGGAACCTCATATGCATCGAAAGAGCAGATCTTTGAAGACTTCAACAACATTCAACATCCATCCATCAAGCATTCATCAATTTCATTCATCCATTTAGGGCTTTGAAGACATTGAAGAACAATAAGGGATCACTGACTGAAGATTAGCTTGTACCCCTCCCTTTGGGTTGGGTAGGATTTCATGTTGTTTTCATGTCTTTGCATAAGCCTCATTATATCATTTGTATTCATGCTTTAGATCTCTTTACATATTGATTTGGAGCATTTACATTATCATTTACAAGCAATTAGGGTTTACTTTCTAGGTTGCTCTAGTTTGCTTACTTGCATTTTAGGATCTTGCACACACACAAGGTTTGCACACACACAACTTTTACTATACAACTTGGCTATTCGTGGAGGTGGAAATCACCAAAGCGGGGGTTTGACTAAGGCAAAACCCTATATAGCCGCCCACCATACCTTTTCAGATATAAGTGCAGGTTTCAGGATTCGAACGACGCCGCAAGTTGCAGATCCGACGGAAGCAGGCCGAGATAGCACTCCACACCAAGTTTCAGAGAAAAAGACCAGGACAGGGGCGTGGGGCACCTTGGTCCTACCAGGACAGGGGCGCTGGGCGCCCTGGTCCCTCTGTCAGACAGCAGTTTCAGCATTTTTCTGAGAGCTTTTCAGGTTGCAAAACAACAGTTTCAGGGGCAGAATCAGGACAGTGGCACCCGCGCCCCCGTCTCGAACATTTTCACTCAGATTTTAACTCTGGGTACGCATTTGCATTCTTGTTTTGTCCTTGTGTTTACAACTTTTCATTGTTTAAGTTCAATTCGGCAATCTTGTTATTAGTTCATACTTGCACTTTGGGGTTAGGGATTGAACTTGCATCATTTTATCTTTCAATTACAACAAAGGAATAGAAATCCTAATAGGTAGCCCATGGCTCTCTCTTCCACAGAAAGAAGTAGCCAATTGTGTGATACCTCTAGGCTCTTTCGTATTCCACAAATGTGTGATTGAAAGTGAGATTAGGGCATGTTTGCTTAGTGTCTCGCTTTTTCCCCCACACACTTGCATTTTCCATGCTTTAATTGTAGATCATAACGTTTGTCAACCATCTGTCCAACACTCAAAATATTATGCCTCAAACCTTCAACATACAAGACATCATCAATGTTATGCTTACCATCAAAAGATATAAAACCTCTCCCACGAATTACACAGGCTTTATCATCTCCAAATCTAACTATTCCACCATCATACCTTTACATGCTTACAATTTTCTTTTGTCATCGGTCATATGATGTGAAAAAATGCTATCAATTATCCATTCATATTTCTCTTCAAATTTAGCGGCTAAAGACTTCTCCTCAATAGTGCAGCAAGTGGAATCAACAGGTAAAGGTCTATCTTCTTTAATAACAATAAACACAACTTCATCTCCTTTTGATTCTTCATCTGTAACACCTTCATCAACAGTATAATAACAATTCTTCTGATTTCTATACCTCCAATTAGATTTGTAAGGCTTATCATACTTTTCATGCTTCTCATATCTATCATTCCTATCATGCTTATTAAACTTATCATGTCTGTCATACTTAGCCATTCTCTCTGGGCATCTAGAAGCAAAATGTCCTATCTTATTGCAAGAAAAACATTTCAAAGACAATTTTCTATCATACTTACGAGCTCCTTTAGGAAATCTCTGACCAATAAAAGCTTCAAGCTCATCAAGCTCTCTTTCTTTCTCTTCCATCTCTTTTCTCTCTCTTTCATATCTGGATACCCTGCTTCATCATGATCATATTTCTACTTACTGAATACAGATACAGATGCTCTAAATGATGTCTCATACTTTCCATGTGATTCTCCAAATTCACTCAGCTCAAATGCATCTCTTGTCACTATAGTCACACTTCGGATCTCATCAATAGCAAAAACTTTATATTTATAAGCATGAGACATAGATCTCAACACCTTAGCAACAATTTCATCTTCCTCATTGGTTCCACCAGCACATCTAATACCAAGGACAAGATCATTCACCTTATCCATAAAAGAGTGTATGTTCTCATCATCTCCCATCTTCAATGTCTCATATTTTCCTTTCAAACTCTACAACTTAGCATCTTTCACTTGTTTATCACCTTCATATAGGATCTCTAGCTTCTCCCAAATATCATGTGCTATCTGTAGTCCCATTACATTTGTCATCTCAGAATCAATTAGGGCATTGAGAAATGCTTCCTTCGCTCTAATATTATATTCAGCTTCCTTGACCTCATCAGGAGTAGATGGTCTATTCTGAGGAACAATGTAGGCATTCTTTGTAATCTTCTAGTAATCTTCTCCAAGACATTTCAAGTGCACTTCCATCATGTTCTTCCATATAGTATAGTTACTTCCATCAAACCTTGGACTATCCTTCTTGAAGAGAATACCTTGAGCTTCCATCCTGAATCTCCTCAAGCAATTAAGATTCTAACAGAGGATCTAGCTTTGATACCAACTGTTAGCAACAATCAAGAAAAAGACTAAGAGGGGGGGGGGGATGAGTGAATCAGTATTCACCAGATAACACATAATTAACCACCAAAAATAGATCTGATAAACTGCTGCAATAATACAGATAAGAAAATTGAAAGAAAAACACACGGCACCAAGATTTTGACGTGGGAAACCCGGTTAAGGGAAAAACCATGGTGGGACCTACCCACAGTAAAATGATGCTCTCAGTAGTATGTGAAAATATTACAATGGGGAATGCACACACATTCAGGAACACTACCTAGAGCTCACTGCTCAAATATAATGGATCAGAAGGCTACAACCCTCAGGGAAGTCTCATTGACTTACAATAAGATGCAGACTACAATCCAGAAGAAATGAACTGAAAGAATAGCATCTCCAAATGCTTGATTACAGTTCCGGTTAAGAATAGTTGTCTTCCCTCAAACACCAATCTCACCACAATCTCAACATCGAAGGATAAAACACTTATTTGCACATACACCTCTCTCTGATGATGCAGACACAACATCGACACCCAAACTACATGAATATATCACCTATATATACAATTCATCAACCTTGATAACAAGGTCAACTAAACCCTCAACCCTCAACTCATAATTACAAAATTACCTCACATGATACAAATATTGACCACTGGACCAATACAATGATTTACATAGCATAACATGGACCTAAATAAAATTCCCAAATGATCAACTCCACTGGAAATCATGCCAAGATAAACCGCAATACGCTACCGACACTTGGAATGACATAGAAAATACATGGTTATGTCAAAGACATCATTTGGACACTTTGTCTTGGAGATTTGTTCATTGGTATATTCATGTTTGCATATTTGATGTTACCAGCAAATAGGTCCAGGATAAGCACCGACAAGCTTATCTATTCCATATCAGCACAACATGCTATGGAGATGATTTATTAATGTTGTAAATGTTTTAAGTCGACATGTTGAATCGGATATAGCATCAGTTATTGTTTTACTTGTAAATTGTTTTTATTGTAATATCTTTTGTAAAGCCGACCTATACATTTTGGTCCTAGGCTTTGGTATATATGTAAAATCTTATTTGATCGAAGTAGAAGTAAGGAAGGTGAATGCGAAAAGGATTGTAATAAGGTATATGCAAGAATAAGTAGAGTTATACACGCAAACATCATTTGAAGGTAGAAGGAAGGTTTTTGTGAAGACATATCAGAACTGAACCAGTACTGAATCCAACATATGAAGATGCTATTTTGAGCAGTACATCATTATTGGATTTAACCATCCAATTGTAGTCAGTGTGACTCCTATTTGTGTTTGAGTAGTGAGCTCTAGGTGCTTGGCCTTTCTGCATGTGCAGACCCCCTATTGTATACACATACTATCTGCAGTAGTATCATCTAATTGTGGGTGAGGTTTCCGACCGTGGTTTTTCCCCTTATAGGGTTTCCACGTACAAATATTGGTGTTATATGTTGTGGATGATATTGTCTTTCTGTTTCATGCATTAATCTTTACCGGTACTGCAATTAATGATAAACTGTCTACCAGCATTAACTTTGGTTTACCAACATTAAGCATTAAGTTTGGTTAAGTTGTTTTTGGTTTGAATTTATTAGACAATTGATTCACCCCCCCCCCCCCCCTCTCAGTTGTCCCCAGGACCTAACATCCCTCTCACCTACATCATCAGAAAAAAAAAATTCTTAGTTTATCCTAAAGTATATCATATGTCGGTATGGAGTTCCCCTTTGCATTGTCACAAACAACGATCGTCCCTTCAAAAACCAATATGTTCATGAACTTTGTGACAAATTCCATATCCAACATCACTTTTCCACACCATATTACCACAAATGAATGATCAAGATGAGGCATCTAATAAGACCATCATTAAAATTCTCAAAACAAAAGTCAATGGTGTTGGCAATGACTGGCACCTCTAGATTAATCTCACCCTTTGGGCCTACCGCACTAGCATTCGCACACCCATTGATGGCACCCCATATTCCCTTGTCTATGGAGTTAAATCCATATTACTAATCAATGAGAGATACCCTCTCTAAGAGTGTCCCTACAAAAGATGATCATTGATGAAGACTACAAGGTTTCAAGATTACATGAGCTAGAATTGTTGGATGAGAAATGTCAGAAAGCATCGAAGCATCTCCAAGCATATCAAAACTACCTCAGATGCAGATACAACAAGAGAGCTTGTGTTTTCATCTTTGAGATAAGAGATCTCATTCTAAAGGAAAAACAACAAAATCTGACAAAGAGAGACCTAGAAAGTTTGAACCAAATTAGTTGGACCCATACATTGTTACAATAGCCTATATAAATGGGGCCTATCAATTATCAACTCCAAAGGGGGAACCTCTGTTAGATCTCATCAATAGCATGCATCTCAAGATATTTTACACGTAAATATTGGAGTATCTAATAAAAAATACAATAAAAAATCAATAAGAAATATCAAAAATAAAAAAAATAAAAAAACATCATCTTGATGAAAACCTAGCAAACAACATCTTGTGCAACATTAGAAAAAATGAAAAATAAAAAAAAGTAAAGAGAAATGGTTCGTCCTATGGTAAAAACCACTTCAGTGGCACCTTGGGCAAGTAGCACTGTGGACACTTGGTAAACAAGCACTATGTGTAAGAGGCTATTATTCTACCATTTACTACCACTCCACCCAACTAGCATGATCCATTTGCCATCCATCATTTTTCTTTCATAACAAAATTCATGCATACCCCATCATAAGTTAGTGCATCCCCCTATTTCCTACAATAAATGTTCCTTCACCTATCTAGGTGCAATAACCAAATCAAAGCTTGCATTTAATTTTCTGAAAAAAACATAAAAATCAAATAATGTCTTGAAAAAATCATAATGTCCTAAAAACTCATAAAAACAAAATAATGTCCAAAAAAAATTAAATAAATAAAATAATATCCTAAAAAATCATAAAAATAAAATTATGTCCTTAAAAAATTATAAAAATCAAATAATGTCGTAAAAAATAATAAAAATCAAATAATATCCTCAATAAAATTACAAAGGGGTTGGGGCCTACCTTGATTGGCGAGACCTTCTAGTGGTGAAGCATGAGGTCACAAGGTCTAGTCTCCCCCCAACCCATGTGGTACCGAAAGACGTGTCATGTCAGCGACACCAGTCATGTTAAAAAGTTTACCCGATGCACTACAGTTTATAGGGGGTGCTATACCTGATTCCTGTACTCTACAAATAAATAAATAAAATCACAAAAAACTAAATAATGTCCTAAAAAAATCATTAAAAGTCAAGATAGCCCTATAAAAATCCTAAAAAGCAAATAAAGTTCTAAGAAAATCCTAAAAAGCATAATTTTTTTTGAAGAGAGACCTAAAAAACAAATAATCAATCAAGAACTCAAAGTAATAGATTATCCCTTGCAACGAAAAAATGTATAAGCAAATATGCAACGAGTCAAAACATCAACCAAATCAAGTGACAAATGAACAATCAATCAAGTCTGCAATCAAACCAATCGCATGTCTAAAATAATCAATTAGTCAATGTCTATCTATCATTCATCAACTTGTCTTATACAAAGAAGGTACACTCAAAAGTAAATAGATCATTCTTATATAGGGTATTACATCTCTAAAACCAAACATTGTCATCATCATCACAAGCAATCAAGATCGACAAAGATCAGTATGTTTGTTGACTCAATTGGTCAAGTTAGTCTTATCTTTTATCAATTTGTCTTAGGTCATGTTCTATGCTACTCAAGGGTGTCCATAAGTGATGAGAGGAGTCGAGATGGTTTGTGATCCTTTTTCTTTGTTTGTTGTTTGTTGTTTGTGGTATGTTTTCATGAAGTTTTGGGGCATAGGGATTTTGGGTGTTTGTGTTGGCACGTTCATTCGGCAAGTATCCTAAGCAAAAATGAAGTCAGGGATCACTATTCTTCTGACTGTCACACATACCTCGACCCTTAGTACTACAACAACCCCAAAATGGATGGAGAAACTAATTGTCTCTAATATATTTATTAATGCAATGGGAAGCATCCACACCTTGGTCTTTTATACCTTGGTGCAAATATCTCCATTGTTATATAATAAGGCTCAATGATGAAATTGTTGTACCATCAAATAAGCATAATAATTTGTGATAGTTTCATCATCATATCTCACTTCTTACTAATCCATTCTTCTAACTAACTATTCTTCCACCAATGCACATAGTCATTTTGGCTCAGTACTATGGCACACAAATATAAGTTCATCCTACATTCATACACATATTAGAATACAAGCATAACTATTACATCATAGCATATCCTTTGCATTACATTCTATCACATCACACACACACACACACACACACACACACACACACACATGCAAAAATTACAAAAAGGCATGTCATCATGCATATAGTTGAATCATGTTTGCTTGCATACATCATATAGTTTGCATCCATGTACAATGCCCACCAATACAACTATCTAATGTGCAATAGAGAAAAAAAATTAAAACATTTAATAATGCAACATAAACAACTAACTACTCAAGTGTATTTAACATTCATTAACATGATAAATAATTAATCATCATGAACATGATCACAAGAGCACATAAAGCAAGTGGAAATAAACAATACATCAATAACATTCCCTAGGGTATCTTAACGCCATTATCTAATCCAAGCATATAACATAACCTTATCAAGAACATCTCATCATAGACATGATACCATAATTACTTTCATAGTCCAATGTATTCTATCTTACTAACATCTATTATTTCATGAATCTTGTCATTAATAATGAAAATCCCATAAACCCTCTAATATTCATTTGAAAGAACCAATACCAGATGTTCCTAATACCCATATGCCATTCATTGACATTATCCATTTTTTGCAAGATCCAGTGACCAAATGCAAGAAAATGCAGAAATAAATGTTAAAACTGCAAAACAGAAAACAAATTGAAAACAAATGTTTTGTTTGATGTAAGGTTGCCAAGAACTAGGGATACTCCTGCATCAGACATCTGGGGTTGTTGAAAAGTGAGTCCCTCACTTTGTTGGGGTCAGAGGAAAACCAAGGTGATTCACCTCTGCCTGAGAAATCCAAGATGAATCTTCAACTACTTTGTCCTTCCATTTCACAAGATACTCTCTGTATTGGTTGTTCTAGGTGCTACACCCAATCCTACTGTCCAAAATGTCTTCAATATGATCTGGTTCCTTTTTGGGCAACTACTTCTCCAAGTCCGCAATATTGTCTTCAGTGAATTCTGATTATTCTGACTACTACCTTTTGCAACCTAACAAACTCTACAGCTCTGCACAAATTTCTTGACATCCTTATGAATCTGAGGCCAAAAATAATGTTCACTCACAAAGGCTACTATTTTGTCAACACCAAAGTGTCCATCTAATCCTCCACTATGCTTATCCTTTGTCAAATTCTCCCTCATAGAACTCTTAGCTATGCACAACTGAACTCCTCTGAATAACATCCCATCCTGAATAAAATAATCCAACCACTTACTTCTATCTACCATAACCAGTTCTCTACATGCTTTCCAAGGTTCTGCAAAATCTGGGTCATTGTCATATAAGGTCTTCAACTCCTCAAATCTTAATACTCTCACTCTTATTTCTATAAGCAAATTCCTCCTTCTTTTCAAGGCATCAACAACTTTGTTTGATTTTCCACTCCTATGCTTCAACACAAAGTTGTAACTCTGTAAGAACTCTAGCCATCTCATATGTCTCTGATTCAACTTACTTTGACTGTTCAAATACTGCAAGGCTTGATGATCAATATACAACACAAACACCTTAGGCAATAGGTAATGTCTCCACTTCTTCAAGGCTTGAACTATGGCATAAAACTCTTGATCATACACTGAATATCTCCTTCTTGAATCATTCAACTTTTCACTAAAATAAGCTACTGCTCTCCCTTCCTGACTTAACACGGCTCCAATTGCATTCCCACTTACATCATAGTCCACTTGAAATAGTTTGCTAAAATTTGGTAAATCTAACACAAGCTGCTCAAGTTGTCCATTTGAATTATTTCCTATCTCCTCTCATTGTCTCAATCATAGGGCTACAAATTGAACTAAAATTCTTGATAATCTTCTGGTAGAAACTAGCCAATCCATGAAATGATCTAACCTCCCCAATACTTTCCAATGTAGGCTATTCAACAATTGATTTTACCTTCTTAGGGTCCATCTTCAATCCATCCATAGATATCACAAATCCCAAATAGACTAACTCTACCTTCATAAAACTGCACTTCTTAAGATTTGTTAGCAACTTCTCTTCTCTCAACCTCTAGAAAACTTGTCTTAAATGCAACAAATTCTCCTCTTTTCTCTTACTGAAAATTAGAATTTCATCCAAATATACAATAACAAACTTATCCAAGAATTTCTTCAATACTTCATTCATAAATCTCATGAAATTACTTCATTCATCAATCTCATCAGTGATACCACCATCAACAACAATAAGACAATCTATTTTTCCTTTTCCCTTGTACTTCTTGAACTTCTCTCGCTTGTGCTTGTTATCACCATTAGGACAGTTAGTTGCAATGTGTCCAATCTTTTTGCATGCAAAACATTTCAAAGGTAATTTACCTCTATATTTTCCGGTACCTCTAAGCAACCGCTTGGCCAACAATGCTTCAAGCTCAACCAAACCGTCTTCATCATCAACTTCTTTGCTAGATCTAGATTCATAACAGTGACTGACATCTCTACTTTTCCTCATAGATGGGTTAGAAACTGAAGCTCTAAATGTAGACTCAAAATTTTGAACACTACCATCATAACCATTTAATTCAAAAGCAGTAAGCTTACCAATGATGGATTCAAGGGTTACCTTAGTTTTGTCAATTGGTTTTAGCTCATGAATGGTTGCAACTTGGATAGCGTAAACCGGTAGCAGGGTTCTCAAACCTTACTAACCACTATGGTATCTTCCACTCTCCCACCAACACTCTTAATCTCACCAACTATCTCTTTTATCCTCTTACCATACTATTGGATATTCTCACCTTCAGCCATCTGCATGTCATCAAACTTTCCTCTTAGACTCTCTTCCTTTGCAATTTTCACATGTTCATCACCGTTATAAATCTCTTCAAGTTTCTTCCATATCTCATATGCAGTCTCTAGACCATGGACATTTGCATACTTTGCATCAAATAAAGAACTGTTAATAGCCTCTAGTGCTTGATTGTTTTCTTGTTGCTCTTTCGTCTGATCATCAGTCATAATCCCACTAGGTGCAACATATTGAGTACCAACATGTTCCCAGTATTGATTTCCTAGAATCTTGATATAAATTTTCATTCTATCGCTCCATATCCTGTATTTCTCTCTATTATACTTCGGACCTTCCTTCTTCATCACGTTCTACAAGATCTTTACCTCAAGTTGTTAGGCTTAGACCTTAGAGGACATGAGAAGAGCTTTGATACCAATTTATGGTATGATGAAAGAATAAGGATCCAGTCAACTACTAAGAGGGGGGGTGAATCAGTAGATATAAAAACTGATATAAACTTTCACCAATCTCATAAATAACCTCTCAAAGTAAACTATAAACTGACAAGTTAAACCATTGAACTATAAATGCAATATCACTGTAAAGAATAAATCAGTTGACTATTAAAATAGATTAACAGTAAACAAATTGAAATTCATGAACATCCAAATACTTTACTGACATAAGTAAAACCTCATTTCAGATTGTTGCCCATTATCATGACATATCAAAGTGGATTAAGTAGTTAAGAAATTCAACCATAGAAAACATAACCACAAAAACATTCACCACTTGACATAATATTTTTGACGTGGAAATTCAAATGGGAAAAACTATGGTGAGATGAGACTCACATGTCAACTATTTGAACTCTTCTAAAGTTCACCTTGTTAGGAGCCAAGCCTGTTAAAGCTTTTACAAAAAGTCATGTTAAGAACAAATCCTGTTAGGGACCACCTAGTTAAGGGGTTGACTATAATGCCTTGTTAGAAGAAATATCCTATGAGGAGTAACCTCGGTAGAGGATTTGAAATCCAAGCTAATGGACCACCTGGTTAGAGGATTTGAATAACACCAAGCTTGTTAGAGCTTACCCGGTTACGAGATTCAACTGTTGTAATTGTTAGAAAACAATAGGGGTTTGTTGATCTTTTTGAGTAGCACTACACTTTCTTGTTCAGATCCTTTTCATGATCCTATCTTCCTTTACACAAACTATAGATACATCATCCAGTTCGGCAACCACACACTCAATGGAAACTTTGACAACACTTAAACAAAACAACTCATTGACCTTATAAACAAATCAATAGGTCGGTAACACAACAAAAACCTAATTCTCTCATAGAGATTACAAACAAATCGGTTCAAGTATGATCGTTGGATTACATAATAATATTTACACATCATTCAAGAAAGCCTTGACCACTCCTTGATCATCGCTTCATCAAACTCAGTAACTCATCACACGCTTTGCATTACATGCAATATACTTGCTCATTCCCTAGATAAAAACCGTTATCTCAAAGCACCAAAATCACTTTGAAACTCTTCTCATACAACATGCATATGTGTCATAATCATTACCGCTCATCATCATATCATAAACCAATATAACCAATTCACCAAACTTAATCGGTTAGGGTTTATCAAATCAACATATAGGGTTTACCGGTTCAACTCTCCAATACTTAGCAATACCGGTTCACTCCACAAACTTACCTACCGATTATAGTTTCCTTCACTAGCTCTTCCTACCGGTTACAAAACAACATTATAACAATATCATTACCAATTAACTGACATCAATGACAACATTTCATTAATGCAATCTTCATGCAAATGCCAATAATCCACTCTTCAAGTCTATCTTTGTGTAGTATTTGGTTCTACTCAAGCAATCCATTATGGCATCCATCCTAGGAAGAGGAAACCAATACTTCACTGTAATCTTGTTTATTGGTCCGGAATCAGTACACATCCTCCATTCTCCATTCTTCTTAAGTGCTAACATGGCTGGTATTGCATAAGGACTCAAACTTTCTCTGATCAAACCTTTCTTCAATAATTCATGCACTTGTCTATTCAACTCCTCATTCTTTGTTGGTGTCATCCGATGTGTTGCTTTGTTAGACAAACTAGCTCTGGGAATCAGGTCCATGCAATGACTGATACTTCTCATAGGTGGTAATCCATTAGGCACATTGTGTGAAATGATGTCTGTATACTTTATCAGTAACTCCTTTATCTCCTTTCATGGTTCTTCCTCATGCTTTGGATTCTCAGTCTTCTTAGGAACTTAGGCAAAACACACATTCTCATGTCTCATGCCATCCAGGAATCTCCTTCCATCAACCAAAAAAATTCTAGCATTCGTATAGACTTCACTCTTCAGGGACTCCTCCAAGGGTAACAAGATTTGCTTCATCCCATTTGCAAGAATAGTATATATGTTCTTTCTCCCATCATGTATTGCTTGTCTATCATACTGCCAAGGCCTACCCAAAAAGATATGACAAATATCCATAGGCATAATACCACACAAAAATTCATCATGGTAATTCCCAATTTTCAATTTCACCAGACATTACTCACTTGCTAATATCTTATGATTATCCTGAATCCATGCTATCTGATAAGGCATAGGGTGTTTCAATCTTTCCAACTTCAACTTACTCACCATCTCCATAGAAACAAGATTGTCTAAACTACCACTATCATTAATGACTTTACAACACTTACAAGATACCTTACATCTGGTTTTGAACAAATTTCTCCTCTGCAAGGGCTCCTCTTCATCTCCGGTATGGCACAAAGCTCTCCTCATCATCAACAGATCTCCATCTCTCAGTTTGTTAGCTAATCTAATAGAGCCTTCTTCTACCAGTGTTGTTCTTCCAATGTTTTCTACCTTTTTACATTCAAAATCACGATGTCCTTCTCCTCCACACTTAAAGAAAGTTCCCTTAAATACTCTATTTTCCTGTCTTTTGTCATCTTTTCCAAAACATTCATTCAGGTAACCATTGTAGGTATTTTGGTATAGTTTTTTCATTGATGTCAACACCTACTAAAACACCAGCACTTTGGAGATCCAGCAACATTCACTGGCAAGCAAGTAACTATTGCACAGTTACTGATATATGGTTCACCGGCAGGATATAATGATCACCGACACTTGAAATGATATGGAAGACACTTGGTAATATCAAAGACATCGTATGGACATCTTATCTTAATGAATTAATCATTGGTATATTCATATTTGCTTATTTGTTTTTATCGACAAATAGGTCCAGGATTACCTAGGGTTACACCGACAGGTTTATCTTTTCTAGATCAGCATGGCACGCTATGGAGATGATTAATTGTTGTTGTAAATGCATTAACCCGACATGTTCAATCGGTTATAGCATCAGATATTATATTATTTGTAAAATGTTTTTATTGTAATATCTTGTAGAGCCGACCTACAAAAATTGGTCTTAGGTTATGGTATAAAGGTAAGATCTTATTTGTAAGATCAAGTGTGGAATGCGGAAAAAGAATTGTGTGAAGGTATATGTGAGATTAAGCAGTGCAATACACGCAGACATCATTTGAAGGTGAAGTTAGGTTTTTGTGAAAGCATATCAGCATTACACCGGTACTGAATCCAGCATATGAAGATGTTATTTTGTGCAGTACATTATTATTGGATTTAACATTCCAACTATAGTCAGTGTGACTCCCATTTTGTGATTGAGCAGTGAGCTCTAGGCTATTGGCCTTTCTGCATGTGCAGACCCCATTTATGTACACTTACTATCTGCAGTAGTATCATCCGATTGTGGGTAAGGTTTCCCACCATGGTTTTTCCCCTTACAGAGTTTCCACATACAAATATTGGTGTCATGTGTTATGGATGACTTTGTGTTTATGTTTCATGTTTTAATCTTTATCGGTATAGCAATTAACTGTTAAAACTGTCTACCGACATACTTAACTGGTTTACCAGTATTAAGCATTAAGTTAGTTAAGTTGTTTTTTATTAGACAACTGATTCACCCCCCCCTCTCAGTTGCCTCTGGGACCTAACAATTGGTATCAGAGCCTAGTCCTCTTTTGCAGAAGTTTAACAACTTGAGGAGATCCAATGTCTACTAATTATTTCAAGAAGGACAGTCCTAAACATGATGGAACCAACTATGGCATATGGAAGATCAGAATGGAGACACATCTAAATTGCATTGATAAAGACATCTGGGAAGTTACAAAGAAAGGTTACACTACTGCTGTACCTGGTCAGCCCAGTCCAACTACCTTGGCTAAAGATGAGGAAAATGATTGCAAAGCAAGAGAAGCACTTTTGAGCGCATTATCAGATCAACAAATCATGGGATTATCAGATAGGTCTACTACTAAAGATATTTGGGATCATTTGGAAACACTGAATGAAGGAGATTCCACAATCAAAATTGCAAAACTTGAAAGCTTTTGGGTCAGGTATGAACATCTGAAAATGGAAGAAGATGAAAGGATTTCTGCTTTTATGAAAAGAGTAAATGAAATTGTTCTGGGTATTAAATGTTGTGGAGGAACCTTAAGTGAGGATGAAATTGTTTCAAAATTTTTAAGAGGATTGCCACCGGCATATAAAATGAAGGTTACTGCTATAAATGAGTTGAGAACAATGCCTAATACATCGGTAACTAGGGATACATTGATTGGAAAACTTTCAACTTTTGAAATTAAAGAATTTGGTCCTGTTGCTACTATAAAGACAGATTTAGCCTTTAAAGCATCAACACCATCTACTCCATCATTTGACGAATCTGATTGGAAAGCCTTTTATGCAAGAGAACTTGAAGAAAGCAGGAAAGAAAATGAAGAACTTGAAGAACTTGAAGCACTATTTGCAAGGAAAATGCCTAAAGGTCCAATTGGAAGTAAGTATGAAGGTAAAGCACCCTTTAAATGTTTTAACTGCAATAAGATTGGTCATATGGATTCGAGATGCCCTGATAGACATGCTAGACTAAGAGAAGAAGCTAGAAGGACATACAAGCCTAATCCTAAATATCAGAGATACAAATTTAAGAAGAACAAAGACAAATCTTGTTACATTGTTGATGAAGGTGTGACTGATGATTTTGATGAGGATCTGACAGACAATGGATGGGTTTTTGTTGCTATAACAGAAGATCAACCGACACCTATTGCTCAACTGGTAGAACAAGCCCTAGCAGCTAAAGTTGAAGTAAAGGATGAATGGATCATTGACTCAGGATGCTCACATCATATGACAGGATACAAAGGTAAATTCTTGAACTTTCAAGAATACAATGGAGGTTTAGTAAGATTTTGAGATGACAAAGTCTGTTCAATCAAAGGTAAGGGTACAATATCTCTTGATGGTAAGAATATTAGTTGAGAAAGGATTTCAGTTACAATTTAAAAATGGAAAATGCAAAATCATGAATAGAACTGGTTTGGAAATTGCAACTGGTAATCAAACTAGAGGTAATATCTTTCATTTGAATAACAGTGAAAAGACATGCTTGATTGCACATATAGATGAAAGTTGGTTATGGCATAAGAGACTCTGTCATGTAAACTTTGTTTGCATGGTAAAGATCAATACTACTAAGGCAGTTAGAGATCTACCTAAAATTGTCAAACCTCAGATGACAATATGTAAGGAATGTCAACTTGGAAAACAAGTTAGAGCTAGTTTCAAAAGTATTCCAGAAAAATCCAATAGTGCTATTGATTTGATTCACACTGATTTATGTGGTCCAGCTAGAACTAAAAGCTTACAAGGTGATAGATATTTCATGCTAATCATTGATGACTATTCTAGAATGTGTTTGGTTACTTTTCTCAGAGAAAAATCAGAAGCACTTGGAAAGTTTAAACTATTCAAAGCAATGGTTGAAAATGAAACCGGTAAGAAAAACAAATTCTTAAGATTAGATCAAGGATGAGAATTCACATCTAAGGACTTTAATACATTCTGTGAAGTGATTGGAATCAGAAGACAGCTATCAGCATCTCAGACACCACAACAAAATGGAGTTGTTTAAAGGAAAAACAGAACTATCTTGGATGCAGCAAGAAGTATGTTATCAGAAGCAAATTTACCACGTGTATTGGAGAGAAGTAGTCAGCACAACGGTCTATACATTCAACAAAGTTCACATCAAAGGTGAAACCGGTAAGACCCCTCATGAACTATGGTTTGATAATACTTCTACTCTTAAATATTTCAGAATTTTTGGAAGTAAATGTTATATTAGAAGAGATGAGTATACTAGCAAATTTGATCCTAGAAGTGATGAAGGAATATTTCTTGGTTATTCATCTAAGAGCAAGGCATATAGATGTTTTAACAAGAGATTGCAGAAAATTGTTGAGAGTACAAATGTAAAAATTGATGAACAATTCAGAGGAACTTCAAGGTATATAGACTCTGAACCGGCAACAGAAATTGTGACAAATGAACCTACACCAAATCCACTGGTACATAATGAAGATCCAGTTACCCCGGTACCATCTGAGGATTCCATAATAATTGAAGAACAACAACAAACAAAGACACCCTGGTATGTAAGATTGAATCATTCTGAAGATCAGATAATTGGAAATAAATTTAAAGGAGTTATGACAAGAGGAAGATTGGCGAATGAAGAGGTATGTCTTATTTCTCAAATAGAACCATCATCTGTTAATGAGGCATGTGAAGATAAATTTTGCATTAAATCTATGGAAGAAGAATTAGAACAAAGTGAGAAAAATAACACTTGGACATTAGTTCCCTGGCCTAAAGATAAAAATGTAATTGGAACCAAATGGATATTCATAAACTAACTTAATGAAGATGGTAAGGTTGTCAGAAATAAAGCAAGACTAGTATGTAAAGGATATTCTCAAAAAGAAGGAGTTGATTACAATGAAACCTTTGCACCGATAGCTAGAATTGAGGCAGTCAGATTATTCTTGGCTTTTGCAACACACAAGAACTACAAAGTTTATCAAATGGATATTAAATGTGCATTTCTGAATGGAGATCTTGAAGAGGAAGTATACATTGATCAACCTGATGGATTTTCTTTGACAAATGACAATGATATAGTTTGCAGGTTAAGGAAAGCTCTGTATGGATTAGAACAAGCTCCAAGAGCTTGGTATGCAAGATTGGATAAGTATCTTTTAAAGATTGGTTTTACTAAAGGAAATGCATACAACAATTTATATTACAAAATAACTAATGATGACATCTTTATTATAGAAGTATTCGTTGATGATATAATCTTTGGAGGAGAAGATGGTTTATGTAAGGAATTTTCTACTAAAATGCAGCAAGAATTTGAAATGTCTATGATTGGAGAAATAAAATTCTTTTTAGGATTGCAGATTTCACGGATTGATAAAGGTATATTCTTGAGTCAATCCAAACACTTGAAAGAGTTACTAAAGAAATTTGGGATGGAGAACTCTAAACCGGTAAGCACACCTATGACTACAAATGACAAATTATCTCAAAGGGATGAATCTACACATGTTAATCCAACTAGATACAAATCTATGATAGGAGGTTTACTGTATTTAACACAAACTAGACCTGATATTATGAATGCAGTATGTATTGTTTTTAGATTTTAAAGTAATCCTAGAGAAAATCTTGAATCAATAGTAAAAAGGATTTTTCGGTACTTACAAGGCACCATAAATCTTGGATTATGTATCCTAGAGATGAAAACTTTGAATTGTTTGCATACACAAATGCAAATTGGGCAGGAGATGTGGATGATAGAAAAAGCACCACCGACGGAGCATTCTTTCTTGGAAACAGACTAGTTTCTTGGTTGAGTAACAAATAGAGTTGTACATCTTTATCAACAAAAGAATCAGAATATGTTGCAGTAGCAACTAACTGTACATAGGTACTATGGCTTAAGCAAATGTTGAAATACATAAAGGTAAAATGAAAGGAACCTATTACCATATATTGTGATAACACTGCAGCAATTGATATATCTAAGAATCTAGTACTACATTCTAAAACAAAACATGTTTCTATCAAACTGAATTTTCTAAGGGAAAAAGTTGAAGAAAAGGAGATAAAACTGGTTTATGTGAACACTAAAGAACAACTTGCAGATATTTCCACAAAACCTTTGCCTAAGGAGACTTTTGAATATCTCAGAGATCAGCTTGGAGTCATACCACCACCGGTAGAGACTTAGATAGTTAATGATTGTCATCAATCGGTGGAATTAAAAGACAAATCTTTTACTCCAGTTTTTTATGAGGAAGCCACTTCTTAGGGGGAGTAGTTGGTATACTGAATTGATTGGTATTTTGTATATGAACTTGGCTTTATTATAACTTTGGTATTTGATGTCAAAGGGGGAGAGATATATGGAAAACACATTATCTTTTGGAGAGATTGGTATGGAAACTTTGGATAACACATGTTGCTCCCAGGGGGAGAGAATGTTGTTTAGGAGAGACTATTACTCTCTATATTTTGGTTATGATCTTTTTGGAGATTGTTGGTTTTTGGCATTTCTGTTTTGGCACTTTGATGGTTTTTCCATCTTGTGTTGCCATCAATGCGAAAGGGGGAGATTGTTGGTATTTTGATATAGTTTTGTCATTGATGTCAACACCTACTAAAACACTAGCACTTTGGAGATCTGGCAGCATTCACTAGCAAGCAAGTAACTATTGCACAGTTACTGGTATATGGTTCACCGACAAGATATAATGATCATCGGCACTTGAAATGATATGGAAGACACTTGGTAATATTGAAGACATCGTATGGACATCTTATCTTAATGAATTAATCATTGGTATATTCATATTTGCTTATTTGTTTTTACCGGCAAATAGGTCCAGGATTACCTAGGGTTACACTGGCAGGTTTATCTTTTCTAGATCAACATGGCACGCTATGGAGATGATTAATTATTGTTGTAAATGCATTAAGCTGACATGTTCAATCGGTTATTGCATCGGATATTATATTATTTGTAAAATGTTTTTATTGTAATATCTTGTAGAGCTGACCTACTAAAATTGGTCTTAGGCTATGGTATAAAGGTAAGATCTTATTTGTAAGATCAAGTGTGGAATGCAAAAAAAAAATTCTGTGAAGGTATATGCGAGATTAAGCAATGCAATACATGCAGACATCATTTGAAGGTGAAGTTAGGTTTTTGTGAAAGCATATTATCATTACACCGGTACTGAATCAAGCATATGAAGATGCTATTTTGTGCAGTACATTCTTATTGGATTTAACCATCCAACTATAGTCAGTGTGACTCCCATTTTGTGATTGAGCAGTGAGCTCTAGGCTATTGGCCTTTCTGCATGTGCAGACCTCATTTATGTACACTTACTATCTGCAGTAGTATCATCCGATTGTGGGTAAGGTTTCCCACTGTGGTTTTTCCCCTTATAGAGTTTCCACATACAAATATTGGTGTCATGTGTTATGGATGACTTTGTGTTTATGTTTCATGTATTAATCTTTACCGGTATAGCAATTAACTGTTAAAACTATCTACCGGCATACTTAACTGGTTTACCGGTATTAAGCATTAAGTTAGTTAAGTTGTTTTTTATTAGACAACTGATTCACCCCCCCCTCTCAGTTGTCTCCAGGACCTAACAATCGTCAGGTTCTCTTCTCTAGTATAAATTTATATCATAGTTCTGGTATGAACTACCATTCTTTCTTACTTCCTTATCTTTGTTATGATCTGCATAGGTTCCTCTTCCTTCGGAATATCCTCTTCCTTCGGAATATCCTCTTCCTCCTTGAAATCTTCCTTTAGAAAACCTTCCACCTCTGTCTCTCTGTCTCTGCTCATGTCTTTTGTTCAACTTCTCTTCTACTTTCAGGGCATATTGTTATGCTTCCTCAACACTCTGTAACTTGACCAAATAATGTTCATCTTGTATAGACATTTGTAGGACATTCAAATATATCACAACTTATTCAACGTCATCATCAACATGTCTGGATCTGATATTCAACTTGTAGAATGCTTCGGTATAATCCTTCACATTAGACTCTTTCTACTTCAAGTTTTGTAACTTTTGAAATAGATTTACTTGGTAATTTGCTAGCATAAACTTTGATTTCAACTTGGAAATCATTAGCTCCCATGATTTGATCTTCTCTTTACCACTTTTTTGTCTATCAACCTGCAAATATTCCCACCAAGGAGACGCATGACCTTTCAACCTAGTATAGACATATTTCACCTTTCTTTCTTCCGCAATATTCTCAAAATCAAAATACTTCTCCATCTCTGAGATCCAATCCATCAATTCATTTGAATCCAACTTTCCATCATACTCCAGTGGGGTAAAATGTGGTTTGGTGTTCTCCCTACTCAAAACCCTCAAGAGCCTTTCTTCATCCACATCAATCATCAGTGGATTTGCTACTTGTTCTATCGGTGCTTCTTCTTCCTCATCTTCACTCACATCTTCAATATGTCGGCCTCTTATCTTGGTTGTTTCAATAGCTTCTAATCAGGATGCAATTCCTCTCAACATTTCCATCACAATAGGGTCTACATTCCTAGGCACTCCACCAATCCTATTTCCTCTTGTGCCATCTTCACACAAATCCTCTGCAGCTGCAAGTCGAATCCATACTTCACCACCCACAATAAAATCTTTAGGACAATGCAATCTTTGAAACAAAATCTCGCTCTGATACCACTTGGTGCTATCACGGTTAGGAGGGACCTTAAATGAGATCTATCTGGACCATACAGTAAGAGTAAAACAAAATGAAAGCAAGACAAGATGATGGAGGCAATGCAAAACCGATTGATTATATCATGAAAATTTGTTTGCAATCTGTTGACAACATGCGGGCTACAAGATTCGGCTTGCTGGCTTGATACAGACATACTCAATTGCAGTCTCGATCAACACCGGACCTCTTAACCTCGAGATAGATCTTTTCAGTTCTGAAAATATTACTAGTACAAGCTAAATTACATTGATTTATATGGTTTAGAGGGATCCGGTCAGCCCAAGAAGAATCAAACACTGATGAACATGATGAAATGTGTAAAACCACCATGTCAGCCTCCGCCAATGAAAATCCTCTGAAAAATACAAAGGAAGAAGTGCAGATCAGAGGGAGGGTCGGTCACACGCTAAGGAATGTTGGAAATAATGAATTGGGGCTCCACAAGCTATGGAAAGGCTCTGCAAGATTTGCCAATAGCGAATAGGTCCAATTGGTTCCGGTGTTCTAAGCTAGAAAACTATCTCAGAATCTGGAAGCGATAATTTGCCGAAAAATGATCCAAACATATCACAGTTCAGGAATAAGGAAGATAATCATGATTACAAGCAAAAATGAGCTCCGCAAGATCTAGTGAGAAAATGCAAAAAGAAATGCTAAAACTACAAAATAGAAAACAAATTGAAAAGAAATATTTTGGTTGATGCAATATTGCCAAGAATCAGGGATGCTCTTGCATCAGATATCCTAGAACTCAGTCCAGCATTCGTGATATACATGAAAAATTTATTCAACCTTTGATGAATTCAAGGGAGTTTGGTTTATCCAGTTACCAGATCTACCACCTCACTTTGGTCTTCCAAGCCATGAGATGGGACACCAAAAACAAATTTATTATCTTACTTAGATGAGTTAATACTACCCAACTCACCTAAGATTAATTATTATGTTATCTCTATATTAATACAATAAACCACCAATGAGTTATCCAAATGGTCTAGACCCAAGCTCCAAACAATAAGGAATCCTAATAGCCTATTCCTTGTGACCTTGACAAACTCATGGAAGCCCACTCTCCCTAACCATGCATCTAGGCTTTAGGGTTACAAAATAGGCACATGAAAAACAAAAAGGGCTCATGAACATAATCCAACTATCCAAGATCTCCATAAGCATAAGAATATCATAAATGCATAATAATGCCAACATCCAGCCTCATAGCACATAAATCACATGCCATCACAAATGGTATTTATACCAAAGGGCCCAACACTGCAGCAAGGTATTTCTCATCTTGCATAAAACATATCAAAAGGCATAAACCATTTGTATTAAAATTCAAAAATATAAAATTTCAATAAAATCAATAACACAGTCTCGATTCACCACAGGACACTCAAAACACACAGGCCCTACCTTTGGACAGATGCAAAAACCATAATAGTAAACTCAGAAAAGACCCAAAAAACCAAAATTATCTCAAGGGTATGCATATAACAGACTCTGTAGCACATCTGATTAGTATCTCAGCTTAAATACATGACTAATAAACACATATAATGAACCAATTAGCGCATTCGTTAAACAGAATAGTGCATTTATTAAACAAAATAGCGCATTTACTAAATGCTTTAGCACATTCAACAAAAGGATTAGCGCATCCAAGGTTTAGCACATACGAAGCCCAGTTCAGCACATCCACGACCCAGAATGGCGCATACAGAAAAAAGAACAGTGCATATAGCCGAGGAAATAGCGCAAACACATGAAATATTAGCACATATGAACAAAGTTCTAGCACATTTAAGATGAAAACTCAAAAAACTCCGAAAAGATGGAAAGCGGAAAATTTGACAAGGTAAAATAAATCTCCAAGACTAAAATAAGTGTCGAAAACACCATAGACAAAGACACCCGAAAGAATGGAAAATAAAGGACCAAGCTAGATCCAAAGGTGAAAACAACACATGAAGATAAATCAAAGTTTTCACACAAAGACTCCCGACAATCTCATTCCTGGAGAATATCCATAACACATAACATATATAAATTCCAAAAATACAATTACACCTCAAACTCCATACAATATAAATGTCATCCTCTCAAATAATACATACCAGAACAATAGAAATAGATATGACACTCAGAAAACAAGCCAGAAACCACATACGACAATACTTAGACATTATATATATACAAATATTTTTCCCCACAACCATATAATATAACTATTACATTAGTCTATTTTCGATAGTTTTCCCAAAATCTCCCAAATACAATCTTTCTCAGTCACAGAGCGGATAATATTTCAAAAATTGAAAATGCAAAAGAGAAAATCCTCCAACCTAGAAAAATGTAGAAATGGTCTAAGAACCCTGATGAAGAGAAAACTAGAGCCAAATTCCAGCCAAGCTTCAACAAATCCAAAGTCCAAATCCAATCTTCAACAATGCTAGTTCTTCCCGAAAGCCAACTCGGATAAATGCATAGATAACTCAATAAATAGAAAATCAAAGCCAAACTATAGAAAAATGTCGACCAATAGAAATAATCAAATAAAATATATTTCTTGCCAACCCTTTCAATTACCAAGGTAAATATATAAAATATTATTTAAATATCTTACCCCAATACACTCATCCAATCATAAAACAAGGTAGGTAAAGAATATAATATTTAATTAACCCAATAGGATAAAAAGGGAAATAATAATATAGACAACCAATGATAGTCTAAACCATGGGGACAATTAAATATAAAATCCTATTAATAAAATAACCAAAGGTATATAAATAAATACCCAAATTAATAAATAATAAATATCCAATAATCATTAAATCATTAATATAAAATCTATTAATTTTAAATATTAATATCAATTATTTATTTAATTTATTATTATAAACTATGTAAATCCATTAAATTAATTTAACATTATTAAACTATAAATCAATTAGCTAATGAATAATTTAATTAATCAATAATCATAACACTTCAAAGCAACCCAACATAGGATAACTCAAGAGACCACTTGACGCTAAACAACAACTCACACCAAGACACTAGACTGACAAGGGTAATCAACTTAAACCTAGAGTGTAGAATGGATTTTCATGTCATCTCCAATCAACTTTCCATTGGGATAAGACATGCTCAGTCATGTGAAGCCAGGTGGAGTTGATGTCTGGTACCTGCAAACTTGTCATCACCAAAACATGTATGACAACATATACAATAACATATATCATAAAATAGGCAAACAAGTAAAGAGAATCACAACATCATATCATGCTCGCAATGAGTGATATGATATCATCTCTATCAGGAATACAATAGTAAATAGTCACAACAATCATAGTATCAACTCATCCAATATAATCATGAAATAGGGTTAGTACATCATAAGATATCATCAAGTCACCATAGCCAAATATAAACCACACATATAAAATGAGTACATATAAAAGTCCATCATAATAATCTATGAATGTCATTATCCACATGAAATCATAATGTCAAGTGAAAATATAATATGTTTATCATAAATAATGAAGCATCCAAATCATAAGTAAATCCATAAACATCTATCAAAAGCATCACAAAGTAGTCTATGCTATAGCAATATTGTCTATCGATACACAAAAAGGAAAGATAAATTAGGGAGGGGCACTACACCATACATCATAAAAACATAATAGGAACATATACATACATAAAAGCATCCATCACTTAAATACAAGGCATCCATAATCATATTCTCTAAGGCATGCAATATCTAGAAAATAGACTGCATCTCATATATACATGTAAAACATCACATAAGTACCATATATCATCCATCACATAATAAACATCATAACATCATATAGGAACCAACATGCACATCGTATAAACATCACTGCCAAAACCGCATATCATATATATCTCAAAAATAGTGTCGGAGTACAATGTCATCATGACTATAAAAAGGAATGAGGCCCATATAGTAATTTAGAATATACAAGTGTCTAAAATGGGATCAGTCATTACTCCCTTGGTCCTCGACATTTGAAGGCCTAACCTATCCCCCTGATAGGGTAGGATGCTAGAGAAGTACTCAACAAGGTAAATTAGGTCTCATGGTTCAATTGGTTTCCAAAAGAATTGTTTGTGTCTGTCATATATGTTTGCAAATCAATTTGAATTTTTAATACTAAGCATCTCATGCATAGCTTCCCAAACAAACTCCCCTTTTGAGTGAGCTCATTCCCTTACTCATCCACTATTGGTTATATCCAAACATTACATTATTTCCAACACATTCCTCTATACTTTGGGCATTATTCTAATTGTTCTTTGTCATTACAAGTTCCCCTAAATGGTCTAGGAACCTAGGTTAAGGTTTTGTTCAAAAACTTGCTTCATTTTGTTGTTTTGGCTTCCTAGATTCACTTGCTCAAACCCAACTTACTAGGTCTCAAGACCCAAGATTTCTTCACAAGGATGTCATGGAGGTTTCTCCACTATTTTGAGTTGTCCTTCAAAATTCACTCCAAACCCAATGAGCTCAAGGTAATCGGGTTCCTTGTTTTGTGTGTGTGAGGCCTAAAAAGGGCTACTAGCCCATGGAGGGCTAATTGGATGAAATTTTCTTGTAGGAGAAAATGATGCTTTACCCCACCATTTAAGTTGACTTGGGACATTCAAAAAACCTCAAAACTAATAGATTTTCATGGTTTAGGCCACTGTCAATGCAAAATGAGGTCTGTCCACCATTTATGGCACTTTTGTAGAGTTTCAAGAGGGTTTTCAAGTTTGCAATGTTGGGTACACCACTCCTTCACAAACCAAGGACCTAGAATGATTGATAGAACCTTACACACCTTGGAGAACATTGTTCAAACAATTTCCACTTGTCATTTTACCAAACACTTAGCATGCTAGCTATGGAAAGTGACAAAAAACAGTCATTTTCACTGTTTTCTCTATCTTTTCACTGTTATTTCTGCAAGGCAGTTGGTTAGGAGCACAAATAGAACATAAAAAATGTAAATAGATGCTACCAAACAATTATTCAACTCTTCTACAACACCAGGAATCATTTGCCAATATAAAAGTATTCATAGAGCCAATTTTGTAACAAAAACTAATCACTTCCCCAAAACAGGGAATTCGTTGTCCTTCACAAATAGTGACATATTACAATGCAAAAGGAGTAAAGTTTGGAGTTAAAATCCCTTAAAAATTCTTCTAGGATAGGTGCATACCTCTATCCATGTTTTTTTTCAACACTTGGTGCATAGAACCCAATTTTTGAGCATTAAGGAAGAATATTAGCCAAGTTAGACAACTTGCCTAATAAGTGCACAAATTCACCTTTTCCATCACAAGAATGGCATAAAAGAAACTTATATACATTATATACATGCATACCAACTTGACCAAATCCATTTGGTGGGAGCCCAGGCCTGGATTAGTCAAGTTGCTGCATTTTGAAATCCCAAACCCTTGACAGGGCAGTGAGCACACCGAAATGAAAGAATTTTGTTTAACCAACTTGCAAATGGAAAAACAATAAAATTATCACTTGAATATAATTGGGAAACAAATATGAACCCTTCCCAAAAGGTACAGTATGGACCAGATGTGCTATAGTACGGATTGCTGCTCTAAAAGAGAGAAAAACACATTAAAAGCTAGAATTTCATCTTTTTTCATATTAGGAAAACTTAGTCAATGCAATCACCAAACTTTTTCAAGGAGAATGGATGCCTTTTTATATTATCTCCAGTTATTTATCAAGCCTATTACAGACATGAGGCTTCCACAACTTCATTATACTAGAAATGTCCAAAAATGACAACTTTTACAAGCCCAAATGACAACATTTGTTGCTCCAAGAGGCATTTTTGACAACCTAACCTCATAAAATTATCTAAACACCTAAGACATGCTTAAAAAACTTAGAAAACATGTTGCAATGATTTGAAAAGCATTTCTAGACCTTTTAGGCAATTTTACACATTTTTGCCCTTTTTGGCCTAAAAACCCAAAATTGTCAACTCACTTCCTGAAAGGCAAAACTTGACCTCTTGAGCACAAAATGAGATCAAAACCACTTGAAAAGACACACAAAAACCTAAAACAACATCATAAACCTAACACAAGATATTACAAACATGAAAGCGTGAAATACTCAAAAAGGAGAGTTTTTACTCAACTAGGTGCTCCTGCACCACCCCCATTGAAAGATATTTTGGTGGCCTAGGTGGTCGTCCCATAACACCCCCACTGCTCATTGTAGCCCATGAATGAGTCCTGATACATTATTTGTAACTGGAAACTCTTTGGTTCTTAGGGATGACACTCTCATAAAGATTTCACCAATAGGGTCTTCTGACCTCCCTAATAAATTTGATTGGCTAAATCCTTGATACCATGACCAATTATATTCTCAATGAATAATTGGGATCTCTCATCTACCCTCTATGCTCTAATAATAGCATCAACTCACTCTACAATTAGTTTTTCCCTCTCCGCATGCCACTTACCCTATGTTTGAATCCATAATAACCTATCCTTATCCCTACCCCTCTCCACTGCAACTAGCTATGCCTGAAACTATGCAAATTGGGCCTATAAATTCTATATCTGAGCCCTAGCTACCTATGGGTCCAGAATTTGAGATACATGATCACCCATTAGAACATCCTATAAACCAATACTTGTAGCTAGAATAGCATGTACCTATATATTAGACATGGTTGCATCATCTTCACCATGTACCTCATCCCTATCATCATCATCGTCATCTAAGTTAGGAATAGAATTAGAATCATCAAAGCTAGAGCTAGAATTTTCTGAAGAGTTTCTCTCCTTTGTCTCCCCAATCTCCTCCACATCTACATCCATACCATCCTCATCCCCTCTCAACACCTACTGTGGGCCCATCATGGGTACATCTTGTTTATCTCCACCCCCATCATCTTCACCACCACCATCTCCATCCCCTCGCCCCTAACCTCTACCTCTGCCTCTCCTCCTCCTCCCTCTACCTCTATCTCTCACTACACCCCATCTATGATCTCCACCTTATCCACCATCTCCACCTCGACCCTACCTTATCTTGCAACCAATACCATCAATAAAAGGTGTTGTCAAAGAAGTCAGTCTCTATGTAGCCCACCACATTAATAGTGAGGAGTCATCCATACATCTATAATATCTAATTATCATATGCCCACTGAATTGGATGAAGACTATCAAACTTTGTATAGACAACCTATGTACTGATACATGACCCCCAATCTATAACCTCTCTAGTGCAATGGGTAAATCTATTGTCCCCTGTGGCATTGCCTGTACCTCACCAAACTGTCTCAAAATGCAATCGACCAACTAGATATCCATGATCCTCTATGACATGACTACACAACCATTCAAATATCATTGTCTATAATATGGAAGGTGTTGATCATCAACCTCCTAGTCGGGGCAATCCCTATAGGGTCTCCAAGTGAAACGTTGCATGATGTCTATCTAGTGTTGCTAGGATATAGTGTAACCCATGTGCTTTTAAACAAATGCACCTAAATATCTATACACATAAGGTTGACCTACCTCCAACTGTATGTCTACAACAGGTCAAAACACTTCAATATGCTCCAGAGCCCACACCTCTAAGAGAATAATACCATAGTTGATCGATTGAGCTTCTAAATATGAAATGGAATGCAATGATGATAAAGCATGGAAAGTACACACAAACCCCAAGCATACACTATGTGTAATCAATAATTGGGTGAACCAAATTAGAAAATGTGTAATCCTTTTGTCAAATGTGAAATAAAAACCACAAATGCATAACCCAATCAATAAATGCATGGTCATTTAAGAAATTATGCAAAAGATCAAAGTCAATTGTGTAATACTTAAACCAACTTTGCAACTGTTAGTAGTTGTGTAACATAAACCACAATTGTGTCAAAAGAATAGTGATTGTGTAAAATATGAGGTGCAATTATGTAACTATTATTTTTTATTCCCCTAAGACCTAGATTGAAAAAGTGCAATAAATGACATCAATCGATAAGATGATTTTTCGAACTTACTACATCGTCTGTGTCCTCTAGCCTCCCAAAGGTATGGACCCACTTCAACAAATGCAGACTACACCAAACTCCCACCATCGCTCCACAAATGCTCATAAACTGCTTTGAAATAATCTGAATCTCCTAGGCTCCAAGCCTGTAAATAAACTCAAATAAACCCTAATCCCCATATTTATAGCCCACTTGAGCCCTAATTAGGGTTTCCTACCCTACCAGTTGTGGTAATTTTTACCTTTAATGCCTTGTATGTTGGTCACGTGAACCTCCTTTTTCCTGCAAAATACATATTTGGAAACCTAATCACGTTATCGTTAAATTGGCCTTCAAATCAATAAAATTGACCAATTTCTCAAAGGGGGGCACCATATTCTCTTATCACTACCATGGCATACTAGGGCGATAATTTTATCAATTGTTGTTTGAAACAACACTCAAAATCATAATGTCTCAAAAAACAGAAAATGTAGACATTGAAAATTGTACTACACTTGCAGGCGATAATTATACTAATTTTTCCTCTTTAATTAAATAAATAAATTATTTAATTAATTCAGTGTCATTCTTCTAAATTAACCTCATTCTTACTCAAATTCAAACATTGAAATTTCCCTCTTTTCTCATAATTAAATATTTTTTAATTATCTAATTTTCCTCTGACATTAATTAAATAATTTTATTATTTAATCAATTATTTTACCATGTCACTCTAATTAAATAAACTTCATTATTTAATTAAATTCAATTTTTTATATTTTCATGATTAAATAATTTCTTTAAATTATTATTTAGCTAGCAATGTCCTCTTACCTCTCATTTCAAATAAATTTTGTAAAATTTATTTCATTTCTCTCTAATTCCAAATTAATTTGATGTTTTTGAAAATTCAAATTCATCAAAAAGCTAATTTCATTCATTCTCCAAAATCACATGTTGAAAATCTTAGTTGTCATTGACTCTTAGTCATCAACACCTTTTTCTTGATAACTCAATGATGAATGGATAGTACCAAACCGGTACTGAGAGTGGGGTGAATCAGTACAGACAAAAACACAATCCTAAAACTGGTTTGTCAACAAACACTGTGCATAGGCAGACAGATAGTAACTCTGGTCTTAAATAGAGTACAACCGGCAAAGCCCAAAATAACTGAGACAATCATAAACCGGTTGACACTTGTCTTCTCATACAATCTAATACTTCATTTCCATTTCACCCTAGTGCATGAACAGATAATCTATCATCAAAAGATATATAAACAACTAGATCAACATGATTTACCTTCAGACACAAATTACTCAAACCATCACATGAATAACACCACACATGACACACAGATTTTTCACTTGGAAACCCAATTGGGAAAAACCACGGTGGGGATGAATACCCACAAGTTGTTTTTGAGCTCTTTAGAAATCCACTCTATTAGGAGCCTTGTCTGGTTAAAGACTGATACAACAGGTTTTGTTAGGAACCGATCCTGTTAGGGATCACCCGGTTAAGGGATGGCTAGAATACCCGGTTAAGGGTTAAACCCTGTTAAAGGTTACCTTGTTAGAGGATTTCAAGAACTCAATGGTTTTGAGTCACCCTGATAAAGGATTTACAGTAAGTCAGTTAAACCTACCCTGTTAAGGGATTTCACAACTATTGAAGTGGTTAGAGATCAATAGGTATTACATTGATCTGGTAATAGCACTCAATGCCAATGCAGATCCGCTTTAGCTCCTCTTCACCTTCTGCACTTACACTTTGCAGGTATCACTTCTCTCTTCTAGTCTGGCAAGAACCACGTATCTCTTCTCTTGAATACACACACACAACTTTTGCCAACAACCTCAGAAAGAAACACAACATCGACCTTATAGGAAAAAGATAGGTCGGTAGCTTAAACCCTAAACCCTAAACCTGTTAGGTTAAGCAATTCAAACGGTTCAATCCTGACCGTTGAGCACATTTCATTAAATGCAACAATCTTGAGCCAATCTCAAGATGTTCTCCATCATTCGTTTTCCACTGATTTCATGGCGGCTGATAACCCATCACACGTTATCACCATTTACAGAATTTGCACATTCTTGAGGTAGATAGGGACAATCTCCTTCATGCAAGATCCTTCATGTGCACAAAGCTGACATGGCAACACGATCTGTTCTTCGTTACAATGCTAACTCATCATACAAAGTCACTGATTGAGTCACACAGGCTTGAGGCACTTCAACTGGAAACCTTGAAGTTGAGACTACCAACCAGTAGTCATACAAAGCTTCCATGTGTTGGTTCCCATAATCACATGTCGGTTAACCTTAAACAAACGTACCGCTTCACTTTGGCACAAATTTCGGTTCACAGTGTTATACCAGTTCTCACATATATCGGTTCTTGGTAACATATTGGTTCTCACATATACCGGTTCTCTCCTCTTTAGCATATTGACATCAATGACAATATACAATGTAATCATGTCCTCATACCGGTTCACATAATGCCAACATTTCTGACTAATCAATCAAATCTCCTAACCGATCAATCAAATCAATCATCAAATTAGTCAAATGAATGAAACTCTCAACCAATATTAGTTCATTGAGTAATTGTCTCTCACCAACCTATCTCATGAATCCTCAACTATTGATCAACTTTGTTTTCAAATTGATCTCAACTGTCAAATCAAACTCTCAAAATCTATAAATTTAGGTTCAATCTCCATTTTCAACAATTAAAATCTTAAAATTCTTATCCTTATACTCCATAAGTATTTTATGCAACTCTGAGAGTCGTCATCAAAATACCATAAGCAAGAAAGAGAAGGGCAATGGAGGCTAGATGCATAAATTGGCAATGGAGTTTGGTTTAATTTGATTATTGTTATTTGATAGTTAATTTATTTATGCATTCCTTTATTGATTTGAAATTGATAATTTTGTCAAAGAATTGAGTTTTGTGGTTGTCAAATTGATCTATTACATATGTTTTCCCTCATATTTTCAGTGCATATAAGATAATGCTGGCACTATATGTGCACCACAAGACTCTTAATCTATCTATCAATTGTGTAAAGGGAAATACTGACTAATGAAAATATAAATTGTACTATAATGGAAATTATATCTGTATAGCAATTATCATGAATAACTTGATAATTGACTCGGCAGTGGCTATGAGTAAATATCATAATGACTTGGTTGCAGTGTGGACTCTAACTATCAAATATGTTAGTAGATTGCATGAATTGAATAAACTATAACAATAATTCTATAAAAGAAACACAATCCAACTAATTCTTTACATGAATGAAACTAACGGAGAGAGAGAGAGAGAGAGAGAGAGAGAGAGAGAGAGAGAGAGAGAGAGAGAGAGAGAGAGAGAGAGAGAGAGAGAGAGAGAGAGAGAGAGAGAGAGAGAGAGAGAGAGAGAGAGAGAGAGAGAGAGTTACACAACCTCAAGGGGCCCTTGCTTGAAGAGATATAACCTATATTAAAAATAATCCTTTAACTTAGAATACTACTAATCATTTTCTCCTTTCATATTGATAAATTTGTAACAATAATAACAGTCGGATTCTCAACTTCTCAAAAATTCAGGTAAAAATCTATTATGCATTACATATGTTTGTTTAGTAACTAAAAAAAACTAGACAAGAATCAACTCAGGCAAAACTATACATTTATAAATAGTATGAAAAAGTGGAACAATTACTCCAAAATAAAATTAAACATTTTCAATCCTCCCTAGTACTGAGGATGACTTCTTCCAAAGAGAAATTGAGAAATAACAACTAACTCTAACATGAGTCTCAGTCTGAATTGGACTCTTTATTCAAATAGAAATAGAAAATCGGGAATGTGAAAGAATTCATTCATGTGGATTTATGAAGCACAATTCCATTATTCCACAAACTCCTACAATCCTTTCTTTCATTTATTCAATAAGAAAAAGTCAAAACAACTTTATTACAGCCATATTTTGGTTGATGGCCCTTTGAATTCTTCCTCGTGAGTGGCAAGACAAGATCTCCTTTGGTTGTGATCTGACTATGATTCCTTAATCTATATGTTAGTTCCTCAAAACAAGCATTTATTCAAATTAATCATCATATAACACATTGAAAATATATCAACCATAGGAATTGTCATAGCATATTCATATATTCACATGTCATATATATAATTAACTAGATAATTTTGCAATGATCTCCCTCTTTGTCATTGATGGAAAAATTTGTGCCAACAAACTAAAACTTACTCCCCCTTTGACATCAAAGACAAATTTTACAACAATACTAACCTGATCTTCGTAACTCTTTCTTCCTATTCCAGGTATAACTTTGATATCAACAACACTCCCTCTAACAAGGATTTCTCTCTTCTGCAACCATTTTCCTACAACCAATAAATCACAACCTTCATTGCTCCCCTTGAGAGTAGCCACCACATCAATCTAGGAGACAAAGTATAAACCTTGATTCTCCCCTGGAATGATGCACCACTTCTATGTATTTAGTTTTAAGGAGGGAAAATAACCCCCAACTTTTGTCGAAGATACTCAAAGGTATCTTTTGATAATGCCTTGGTAAAAATATCTGCAATCTAATCCTTTATGGGTACATATTCCAATCTAAATTCCTTATATGCAACCTTCTCTCCTAAGAAATGATATTTAATAAATGTGTTTAGTCCTTGAATGCATCATCAGATTCTATGAAATTTTAATTACACTTATATTATCATACATAATAGGGATTGCCTTACTATACATCACCTTGATATCTTTAAGAGTTTGTTTTATCCGCATGAATTGACTGTAGAAAGATGTTGCTACAATATATTTTTCTTTTGTTGTAGATAATGACATTGAATCATGCTTCTTGATCAACCAAGAGACCAATATGTCTCCCAACAAAAATGCACCACCACTTGTACTTCTTCTATCATCAACACATCGAACCCAGTTAGCATCAATGTAAGCTTCCAAAGAGAAAACATCATCCTTTCTATACCATAAACCAAATTCAGGAGTCCCTTTCAAGTACCTAAATATCCTCTTACCACATGATCATTGGATTGCTTTGGATTATCTTGAAATCTAGCAACCAAGTAGACCATGTGCATGATATCCAATCTTGAGGTTGTCAAACATAACAATCCATCGATCATGGATCTATACTATTTCTGATCAACTTTCAGAGATCCATCATCCTTTCTTAAGTGATAGACAATAACCATAGAGGTTCCAACTAGTTTACAATTTTCAATACCAAATTTCTTCAACATATCCTTGATATACTTGGTATGAGAAATGAAATACCATCATCTAACTGTGTTACTTGAAGACCAAGGAAAAATTATAACTCGCCAATCATTGACATCTCAATTTCTTTTTGCATCTATTGTGCAAACTTCTTACAAACATCTTCATCTCCACCAAAAATGATATCATCAACATATACAACTACTATTAATAGCTTCTCATTCTCAACATTAAAATATAGATTGCTATTTGTTGTACCTTTCTTGAATTCCTACTGCAGCAAGTATCTATCCAACCATGTATGCAAAGCTCTAGGAGCATGCTTGAGTCCATAAAGTGCCTTCTCGAGTTTACAGACTGTATCTGAATTTTTTGATAGTTGAAACCCATCTGGTTGTTCAATATAAACCTCTTCTTGAATTTATCCATTCAAGAATGTTGACTTCACATCCATCTGATATACCTTAAAGTTCTTGTAAGCAAAAAATGAAAGAAACATCCTTATAGCTTCCATCCTAGCCATCGGTGAAAAAGTCCCCTCAAAATCAATACCTTCAACTTGTGAATACCATTTACAAACCAGTCTTTCTTTCTTTCTTGTGACTTCTCCATCTCCATTTATCTTGTTTTGGAACACCCACTTTGTTCCTATCACATTCTTGTCCACCGATATAAGTACTAGTTCCCATGTCTGATTCTTTTCTATCTAATTCAATTCTTCTTCTATTTCCTTCATCCATCCATCATCTTAGCTAGCCTATACAAAATTATTTGGTTCCACCTTAGATAAGAAATAAAAGAATTCTTGTTCACTATTCTTAGCAAGTCTTCTTCTAGTCTAAACTCCTTTATTTTTTATCTCCAATTATCTGATCTTCTGAATGATTCTTTTTTACATACTTTGCAAGTTCCTTAGGTTCTTGTCCAAGTTACTCTTCTTCTACATTTGAATCTTATTTATCTTTCAAAACATCCTTCTCTTCTACAATAATGGAGGTATCTTCTATCTCAATCTCAGGTTCAGGTACAATTGGATTTCAATCTTCACTTACTCAGACCTTTGTACTCTCCACAATATTCTTCAACTTTTTATTGTAACACTGGTGCGCCTTGTTGTTTATAAAGTATCCCAAAAAATATCCTTCATCTCAAATCCTCTTCATCTCTTCTGATGTGGCACTAGCTTCCAAAGGTTCTAAAATATTTGACTGGCGGTCATCTTCCATGCCACAGTTAATAAGGTGTCTTTGTTTTATTTACTCTTACTTGTACTTTGTTAAGAATATATATAGCAGCATGCACTACTTCTTTCCAATATAAATTAGGAAAATTAGCATCTTTCAACATTCTTCTAGATGTCAACAATAGTCATATTCTTTCTTTCAACCATTCCATTCTACTATGGACTCCTAGGTGCAAATAATTTCCTCTTAATACCACGCTCCTCACAAAATCTATCAAATTCATTTGATGTAAATTATTGTCTATCAAACCTTAAACATTTCATCTTTGTTTCTATCTTATTTTTAACCATAGATTTAAATACCTTAAATCTATCTAGTGCTTTTTATTTTACTTATAAGAAAGTAACCCATGTCATTATATAATAAGCATCAATAAGAAACATATAATATATATTACCATTTAGTCCTCTTGTCCTTGTAGGTTTGTATAGGTCAGCATGAATCAACTTCAAAAGTATTGTGGTAGAAGACTCCTTGTTCTTGAATTGATTCCTTATTTGTTTTCCCATTTGACATTCCTTGCACACTGTATTGGTAGGTTTGATAATCTTTGGCAAATCTCTCATAGCATGATTAGAATTGATCTTCACCATGTTGTTAAAGTTAATATGTCCCATTATTTTATGCCATAATCAAAATTCACTACTTTTGGCAGCATAATGACCAATTTTTCCATAATTGAAATATTCTAATGGCAACTTACCTTTGTATTTTCAAGACCCTTTCTTTAGTCTCCTCGCGGAGTTCACTTCAATATCATCTAGATCATTTCTTTTTTTGAGTACATCTGCAATCTTCTTGGTAGCTTTGAATACTTCCTTCCTTCTTATCAGTGTGCAACTCCTCAAACTATGAAATCTCAAAGGCAAAGAAGGATACATAAAGATAATCCAAGGTATATGTATCCATGTTATGACTTTCTTCAATAGCATACAACTTAGGTTTGTAAGATCTAGGTAGTGTCCTCATTACTTTTCTCACAACTTCATTTTCCTTCAATTCTTCACCAATACCTTTGATTGCATTTACTATCTCATTCACCCGATGTAGATAACCTTCAATGTTCTCATCTTCAAACATCCTTAGTGTCTCAAATCTATACTTTAGATTAAACATATGGACTTGCTTGGTCTTCTCATCTCCTTCATAGATGTTTCTCAACTTATCCCAAATTTGATTTCTAGTTTTGCATCCATTGAACTTCAAGAACTTTGACTCACTCAAACTACTCACCAGTATATTTCTTTCCATCGCATTATTTTTATGCCTTTTGACCTCATACAGATTAGTAGGACCATCATTTGGAGTAGTATAACCAAACTTAATAATATCTCATATTCCAAGCGAAAGAGAATTCCAATGATATTCTTTCAATGATTCCCAAGTAGAATAATTTGTGCCATCAAAATTTGGTACTTTAAAATTGACCCATGTGCCATACCAGACCTTCCTCAAGTGGTTAAGCTTATCTTAGAGTAATCTTTCTCTAATACCAATTGTTGAACACACCACAGGACTAAGATGGTGGGATTCAACTATCCAAGCCTCAAACTAATTTATCTTTAAGGTCTTAATCTTCAAACCACAAATATCTTATCTCTTTAATAATGAAACATGAAGCCACAAAACCCAATACACAAGAGAATGCCAAATTTACACAAAAAACCCTAGGAAGGGAAAAACCACGATGAGAATCACACTCATAATATGAATAATTGATTATAGTGTTTTAGTCTTAAGGACAAGGTATCTCACTAATCTTGGTTTTGACTTGTAGAACTAAGGTGTACAACCTTAGGTCAAGATACAATGGACTTAAATTACTAAGACGCACAATCCTAGGGCAAGATACAAGGATTTACATTACTGAAGCTCATTGCTCCAAGGCAAGATATATATCTACACAAGCTACCAAAAGGACACACTATATTCTGGTAGGCATAGGGAAATGAATAGTTTAAATGAACAAGATCTTCTAATCATGAAACTATCCTTGAACCATTGTGTCAAGTGAACAATATCATAGCAAACATAACTCACATATTCATTATCTCAACACTGTCACACTAAAAGATATGATCATCAAAACTATAACAAACTTAAATTTACACTTTTTCTTCTCCACATCAAAGATATGCAGAAGCAGAAGGAAGAAGAAGGAGAAGAAGAAGACGACGACAACATATGCATCCAAATGAAAACTTGTTTTGGTTGACATGTCGACAAAATTGATGACTAGATGGCATGATATAATGTGTTGACTCAAAGTACACATGACATTGAATATGCAAAGTTGATTAAATCACCTGTTGAAAAATGTCATGATTTGAAGCTTTCTTGAGTGGTGTTTTGTATAATTGATGGAAATTCAAAAACTACCATGTGTCATGAGGTGACTAGTCAACTGTTGACATGGTTGTCAAAGTTGAATCATTAGTTAATGACATGGCATTGACTAGGCAATAATGACATGGCATGGAGTTGGAATTTGTTGACTCGACATGATATGGTGCCAAGTGAGAACTGATGTGTTGCCACATGGCAAGGGGCAGAATATAACAATATTTTTTAAACATACATTACAAAATAATTTTCTAATAAAAAAATCATTAAAAAAATACATAATTTCTTTTTTATATTTTGCAAAGAAAAAAAAAGTAATTAATAGAAAATGTATACCTCCCTATGCAAGGCATACACAGGTAGGTACATGTGTACGTACCAACCCCCCAACTTATAAAAAGAAAATCAAAAATTAAAAAAAACTTGCGATTTGATGTGTTTTTTTAATTTTTGTTGAATGAAAATAAATCGCAGGGAAAAAGGAAAAAAATATTGAATTTTTTTAATAAACCGTACCATACTATTATAATGATGTTGGTATAGCCAAAGAGAGCAAAACTTTTTTGCAGGCTCTGAGTCAACTACTCTGATTTGGACGAATTCATAGGTGATCTTAGGGTTTTTAGGCCTTCTAAATGCGATGGTAGGATTGATTATGGACCAAAGTGCTCCAAAATTGTAGGTGCTTCCTAGATTGAGCAACCACCTCCAAACTTCAAATGGCTCTATATTTGGCCTTTGGAATCAAATTTGGACAAAACAAAGGGCAATTACGACTTTCTAAAATATCCTAAATCCAATGGTGACCTCTAATCTAACCTCGCAAGCTCTAATTTTTACCTGCAATAGAAAGCCACCAAAAAAAAACCCTAATTTGGACCAAAAAACTCTCAAAATGACTGTCCAATAGTAGCTTATAATCTTTAATACCATGTAAAAAATTTCTATGGATGTAGTCACCCAAGATCTAGAGGCCTAATGGAAATCACAAGAACAAGAGAGAAATAATGTGACAAGAATAGATTGCATTTCTAGGAGTTCATAAGATTATGAAAAGTGTCTTAATCTTATGACATGATAACCAAAGTGAAAACCTATCACCCCACCTAAAGTGGAAAAGTGATAACGTGATAACACCACTAAAGGTGGATCACCCACCTAAGATGAAAATGTGAAACAATGAAATATGGATGTGATAATGTGATAAAACCACATGAGTTAGAAGTTCCACATGAGGTGGAACATGATAAAATGATAACACCACTTAAAGTGGGAATGCTCCTAAAAGCTCCTATGTCTTCCCTAAGTAAGCTTAAGTGATTCGTAATTAGGACCTAGGTGAAGAGTGACCAAGGTACAACACCTTAATTACAGCAACAACTCTTAGTATTTATTTTTGGTGTCATGTGCTTCAATTTATGTGCCTTTGTATATAGAAGGTTGATCATCACACCTAGGACCAAGGAGAAATGCTAGTTTATTAGAGTAGTCATGTTTGATCTTCTGTAGTCTTGTCAGGGCTAAACCCCTTGTTTTCAAGCCTTCCTTATTGGTTGGTTGGCAATTTGGAGCCTCAATATTTTTCGTGCTTTGTCACATTGTGGTACGATGAATTTTGTCTCTCACTTGTACTAGTAAGTTGTTAGGCATTGTTGATCTTGTTTTGATGTCGATTGGAGGTGGATGATGCCCTAACCCATCCTTTTTTCATGTTTGTGAGAGAATGCACTTGTGGGTTTGTACCCAATTATGGTCAAGGTGTTGTCATATTGAGTTTATCATAGTACATCATCGCATTATTGCTTAGTCTTCCATTGGAGACTCTTAGCTTTGTCACTTGTTTAGTTCATCTTGTGGTTCCATTCTTGTGTGTCACGGTGACCCTTGTGACACTTGTGTGCACATTATGGTAAAAGGGCAACATGTTGTGTCATACCTTTGGTGTGTTAGTGTTGTTTCATCTATAATAGTTCCCAAAAAATTATTCCACATTTTCTTGGCTTATTTCATCGAGGGTTTCTTAGTGGGGCATTACATTTAGTATCAAAGCCCATGTTTCAATATTGGTATCTATGGTTATGATTGTTGACCATGTGGTTGCAGTATGTTTTTTGTGTGTGTTCTCAAGTGCTTATCGTAATGAGATAGCCGACCATGTGGTTGTAGTATGTTTTCTATGTGTGTTTTCAAGTGCTTATGGTAATGAGATAGTCGTAGGACTCCTTGCCTCATGTACCTTAGCATGGCATGTTAGAGGGTTGACTTTACCAACCCCTCTCTTATGTTTGTGGAGAAAGGATGCCTCGTAGACCTTGCATTACTCAACAGGACCAAAGTGTTGACCTTGTTTGAGAGTGACCACTTCCCTATGTCTTTAGTTGGGAGTGGGCATGTTACAGCTTTAGCATGTTTTTGAGTTGTGTGTAACAAGCATGTTGCCTAAATTCCTTTTGCTTGGTTTGTTGATTTATGCTTGTTGGAAGATCAGTTAGACCTTGAGGTTGACAAGAATTTTTTCTTTATGTGTATTCTCTACTTTTTCTTTACCTCCATATTGGAAGTGATTATTGAATTGGCCCAATGCAACCCTTGGTTTCTTCTATAGCTCTTAGTGTATTGTATTTGTAAAGGATGGTAATTGGAGAAAATGGATAATCTGAGTGATATTTCTTGGATTCATAGTGATAGTTCTTAGATTCATATAAAAGAAATGGTTTTATTTTATAGAAAGAAAAATGTAATTGTACTCCCTTGTAGATGTGAACATCTTGTACTAGTCCTTAGCTTGAATGTTGTCAACACCTCGTTCTTGGGTTATATACCCATGGGATTGTGGTATTGTTTCCCCTCTTTTTTTTCCTTCACCAATTTTCAAGACATCACCCTTTGCCTTGAACTAATCCCATAAGCACTTATGTTGAATTATCGGACTCTGACCACATTTGAGAACCAAGACTTGCCTTATTCCAACCTTCCTTAGAAGGATTTTTTTTTTATCTCTAGCATTTGTGCATCATCTCAAACTTGATCAGCGAAATCTTGGTGGGTTGGAACTACCTTTAAGGTCCCTGGAGTCCAAGGCTCCGAATACACGATCTTCATGATCGATAGCTGGTATCTATCAGTCGATCAGTTGATTCAAGAATTTTGATATTACTTAAATGGTGAAATATATGCAAACGTGGTAGCATGAGTAGGAGGGACAATAAATGAAGTTAATTATCACGGCTCGCATTTAATACATTAAAGGAATCCAGTATATGTAGGAAATGTGGCATCGCTTAAGAGCCCATCATGATTAGTTGGATTAACATTTTAGAGTTGCTAAGAATAGATTGTTCCCTTGCCTTGGCCCATAATGGTTCTCTCGCATAAAGACCAACTCCCTATCAACCATCCAGATTTGAATTGGTCAAAAAGTGAGCAAGTGGAAATTATCTCCAAATTGAGCAATCTTGCGTGGAAGCAAACAACAAATTTCTTAGACTATAGAAATACAGTTACTATATTGAGAGAGAGAAAGGCAAGCTGAAGAGCATCACCTTCATCTATAGGAAAGAATCATCATAGCTAGGGCTCGAACAAATTAAGTCATTGAAGAAGATGGTTCTCTCAAGTAATGGTTTGGCCCCAATTATGCAGCTAGGGGAAAACATTGTGGAGAATTAGCATGAGGATATTCTTCATGGATTGACCATTTTGGCTTGGGAATTCCACAACAGTGATAGGGACTTTGCAATTGTGACTCTAGTGCTAGTTGAAGAAGAAGAAAAGGCTAAGATGATTGATCCCCATATTCAGCAAAGGATTGAGGAGCCCAGAAATCCTATGACACGTGGACCTTAAAGTAGCTTTTGATTTTCTTTATAGCAGTTATTTTCAAAGAAACCAATATCTTCAAGAAGTTATTTTCTTTGTTATATATACTATTTTAAAAGGGGAGATAAGGAGGAATGATCCCCCTTGCACTTTGATGAATGAGTGAGTATCGATCAATTTGCTTTTTGATGTGTTTTCTAAGTTAGATTTAGGAATTGAAAGTATGTTTTTCTTTCAAGAAACAATTTTATATGCATAAAAGAGACTTTGTGCTTTGAACATGGATTTAGGGATGTAAATATGTTTGAATTTGTGTTTTCATGCATGTTTATCTATTTGATAAATACTTTGTGATTTGTGAATGCTTCTTGGAATTCATTTTGTGTATTAAATATGGATATATATATGTCTACAAAACTATGAGTCACAATGCATCTATATCATCTGGGATGAATTCCTATCAATTGTCCTTCACTTTCAATTATTTATAATGAATGAATGATTCTTTTGAAACATTTATTTGACCCTTTCATTGTTTATTCCTTCTTCGCGTTTGTCTTTCCTTCTATTTGGTTAAAAGCATATACTGTAAAAGTTTAAATTACATCATAAGAGGGAGTTGTACCTCTAAAATTCAGAAGAAAATTGCTTTTCCAATAAGCAATTTCTCCAACTGTTTGTTGCATGTTTTCCTCCATCGTAGGGCGTACAGGGTTTCATTTTATAGAGGCAAATCTATAGGCAAATAGATTTTTGGCGACTCCACTGGGGAAAAAAAACAAAAGATTAGTACTTGTTTCTCTCAAGAGCAGAGGTCGGCAACTCTATGATTATTAAAGATCTCTTTGGTTTATAAAAATCCAATTACATGTTATCACTTTGGTCACATAACAACCATGGGGAATTAAAATTGGACCGTTTTCTCTACCTCAATACATAGTAATACCTGAAGGTTCAAGAAAATATTTTCCTAAATTCACTAGTGAAGATTCTCAACACCTAGAAGATCATATCCAAGCATTCACTGTCGCTTGTGGGATACTTAGGGTTCAAGAAGAAGATGTGTTCATATGGTTGTTTGTCAAAAGCCTCATTGGATGTGTTGCTAAATTGATTCAAAATTTTAAAGATAGATGTATTATTAACTGGGACAATTTAAAGGTGAGATTTGTCAAAAGATTCAAACTCATGGTTGATATATATGCTTTGTTGTTTCAATTTTTTCTAATACAAAAAGAAGAAGATGAATCTATTAGGGGATTTGTAGAAAGATTTAATCAAACCTTGAAAAAGATTCCTCAAAATGATCAACAAAGTGAAAACAACTAGTTGTATGTGTTTATTGTTGCATTGCATCCTGAAGTTAAATTCTACCTAAAGCATAAGAAGGTACAAAGTTTGTAAGATGCACAAAAAGAAGCTATTGAGATAGAAGATGACTTGATTTTATTTGGGTCATTCAAAGAAAAGAAATGTATAAATGGATGCACTTTGAAATTTTCAAAATCTGAAAAATTCTTACAAAATCAAATAAATTATTCAATAAAAGGGCCCCTTACACAAAAGAACCCCATCATGAAAAGAGAAGATCAAATGCCCCCTATATCTTCTTGTCAAAATTTAATAGTTTTAAATGAAGGAAACATTCCATCTTCTAGAGTTAGGGCTTGCAACACAAATCTTAAAGGAATTTATTATTTAAATAGGAATGAAGCTGACCCATATGAGGCTGCAAATAATCATTCCACCCAACTAGAAGCAACCACTATTGAACAAATTTTTGATGATCAAGAATTAAGCAAAATTCATCTAGAAAACACTTCTTCAGATTTTAAATCTTTCACATTTGAATTTCTTGACGCAATTCTAATAGATGATTTGATTTAAGAAAATATGAGAAAGAAACATCAAAAAGAAATATGTGGCTTTGAGAAATTAGAGGATATTTATCATGCTAATATACATATAAATTATGAATCATTTTAGTTGATTTGCAGGAATAAAGATCAAGAATCGTTGCAACCCAAGTATTTGGAAAATCATGAAGATGTTGGAGAAAAGGTTGGACGCAATGAATCATATACTACTACTACAATATCTCATACACAACCTATTGGATATTGTTCATCATTGTTTCTTATAAGATATGTTGTCATTGATGTCAACATATTCCTGTGTATTTCTCTGGTGATTGATGATTGGGAAGATCTTATGATCTGGTTTTGCAGTATTGTTTTGTTGATCACTATTTTGCAGAGTTTAGTATATCCTCTAGTATATTCCGATGTGATCAGATCTTGTGCTGAGATTTTGGGAAACTGTTTGGGATGGTCTTGTGTATCTTAATTTTAGATGGTTCATGATTTGGTACTCCGCAAATTACCTTTCTTCATGACAGTTGTTGATTGGTTGTGTTCTTGATCTTTCAAGACGTTGACCGATTAAGATTTCAAAAGTGGTGTTAATGCAACTATTTCTGATGAGTCTAATGTGTGTGTTGGTGTTTCCTATTCATCTCCTATTTGTTTTAGTGATCTGCATTGATCGTTATGTGCTTTATTGGTGGTTTGTATTGACCAGTGATTATTTTCATGTTATTTGGTTTTCCTGGTGATGTAGAACAATATATCCTACTGGTGAACAAGATACCGGTGACACTAGCTTGTCGGTGAACATTGCCAATTCTCCAAGTGCTAGAGTTGATAAGTGTTGACATCAGTGAAAAAACCATATCAACATATCCAAAATACCAACAAGGGATGGCCTCAATCCACTTAGTAATTTACTCAGTGGAGGTAAGGATGAAATTGTGTCCATTGGAGGAGGTGGGATTAATTTTCTCAAGGCGATCGAGCCCCCATTGGGAGAATGGCCAAGGAGATATTATCAGTTGTAGAGATTGTGTTGGTGCATGCATTAAGTTTCCATGAGATTGACACTGATGAAAAATTTGTACCAATATATAGGAATCCTTTTTCATAGTTGGCCAATAATATCCTACATGCATGAGCTTCTTGGCTAGGATTGAACCACTAGAATGAGCTCCACAAATAACATTGTGTACCTCATGTAAGGTTGACTGTGCTTCCATTTATTCGAGACATCTAAGGAGAGTTCCATCAAGACCTTTTTAGTAAAGGGTATCCATGATGATGACGTAATAAGAGGCTTTCCAGATAAAGGTCTTGCATTGATTATGGGACAAGTTAGGGGAAAGTTATTGGTCATAGAGGTATGAATAGATTTATTTATACCAAGGTGATTCAGGACCCATGATTTCACACAGAACCTCAGAAAGATGAACTTCAAATGCGGGTATCTTAAGTTGTTCCACTAAGAACTTGTGATCCATGACATTGTTCGACATATCCAACATAGATAGAATATGACATATGTAGCTTTTGTTTTGGACTCTTGGAATTTTCTCAAAGATAATATGGTCAAAATATTATTTGAAATCATCAACCATGCACTTATAGGGTGTCAATTTTGCATCTTTTGTGTTTTAGTTACCATTAACTTGTTTTATTAGCTGTTGTGAGTCTCCATAGACAAAAATACCCTTAATCTTCTATTGAACAACTATGCATAACCCGATGATTAGTGCTTCATATTCAACAAAATTATTGGTACATGAAAATTTTAACTTGTAAGATTTTGGTATAGCATCACCCTAGGGTGTGATAAACAATATGCTAACTTTTACACCATGTTGAGTGCAGAGTCCATTAAAGTATAATTACCATTTTGTTTTTGTAGACATGGTGAAAATGGATTCATTTGGAAAATCAGTTAGGATGGGATGATCTATAGGGACCGAGGCATCTGCAATTTGATCTGCTTTAATTTGTCCTTTGATTGCCTTTCAATCAACATATTCAATGTCAAACTCACTTAAGATCATGACTCATTTATCTAGGCATCTAGTGAGATCTTACTTATTTAGAAGATACTTCAGAGGATCTATCTTTGCAATGAGGATTATTTTATGACTAAGCATGTAATGTCTAATTTTTTGTTAGGCAACACAACTGCTAGAAATGCTCATTCAATGTATGTATAATTTAGCTCTTAACCCTCTAGTGCCCGATTGATGTAGTAGAATGCTCTTTCTTTTATTTCTATATCATTTTGAGCTAGAAGTGCACCTTGTTGCAAATATGAGTTCTTATTATCAATAATGTCAAACTTATTGATTTAGATAACCAACTTGGTTACAGTCTTTGGTTTGGATGTGGTCTAGTATAATACAGTTATAGTGGGATATCAATGTGATCATGCGGATGTGTAGAGTCTCTTTGTGGTTGTTACAAAGGATTTTTAATGATGTATCTTGATGTTTTTAGAGCTTTGGTGGTGGTTTGTTGGATCCACAATTGGTATTTAGTTGTGACTATTTAGGTGTTAGTGTATAGGAATGTGTTGCATTCCTATACTTTCTAGTACTTTGGTGATACGATTTGATTACTAAGTGTTGTGGGTATTTGTTGATGCTATCTTGTGAATACACAAGTACTCTTCGTGGTATACTTTGGAGTTCGTGCAAATTTTTGGTGGTGTTCTTTGATAGTTTTATCTTTTACACCTAATCTATAATGTTTTGGTTCATGCGGTTGCATATGGATATATGGGAAATGTTTTAGGATGGACATCAAGGTGTGTCAAGTTCGTGTGAAGCCTCACACATCTTATTTTATCATTTGTATTATATTGATGTTTGTTTTTGGGCTGAACCTTATGTATTTGCACGTTACATCTAATTAGGCCAACTTATTTGATATCATTGAGATTGCGGTTAATATATAAAGCATGGAATCATTGTTTAAAGATATAGCAAATTTGTGTGTATTTTGTGTGAAGTATATGTGAAGCAGTATTGTGGCCGATAAGTGTTACAAAAGAGTAATGAAGACAATTTCTAATATATTTTGAATTGTGAGAAATGTGATCAACATTTCAATGGATGCGGTTCATTAAAGTTCAACCCTATTTATGTATCTTTATTAGAAGTATTGTATCTTGCCTTGAAGAAGTGATTTTTTAGTGTTTGCAAGTCTCTTTTGTATCTTTCCCTAATGCTCTACACCTTATCTTTGCAGTTTATACCAGGGGAATTGAGATCCTTGGTCGATGGCCTAGACATTATAATCAATTTATCATATAGCGAGATATTTCTCATCGTGGTTTTTCCCAATTAGGGTTTTCCACGTAAAATGTTGGTGTTATTTTGTGGTTGCTTTTGTGATTTAAATTGTTTACTTTCATGCATAAGGTATAGAATGAATGTTAAGAAAAAAGGTTAATTTTGATTAAGTTTTTGTATATGGTGATTCACCCCCTCTCTCAATATTTGGTAGTGTTAAAAAATTGGTATTAGAGAAAGGTTAATGAAGTTACAACCTAATAGCTAAGGTAGATCTAGGGTTTGAACACTCTTTTTTTGAAAGATATTTGGATGCTATGGAACAACATGAGTGGCATAGCGATTATTTGGTAGACATGAAAGGAGAATTTAGGCATTCTCTAGTAGACCTAGATGAAAGTAGAAACAAGTGAAAGAAAGCAAAAGAGAAGATATCTTATTTGAGAAAGATACTTGATGAAGGAAAGAAGGTTGTTGATGATCTTGGTTTATATTTGGCTAATGTTTTCCATCACACAACAAGAAATAAATATATCATTTTTAAGGTGGATTGTATTGAGTTGATAAATAACATAGTGAAGTTTCTCCAAGAGAAACTTCCAGAAGTGGCAATTGATGGTTCTCTTAGTGAATAGGAGAAGTTACAAACTATGATGAGTGGTTTGAAGTACTATGATTCTAATGTGGAAGCAATAGTTTTGGTAGATGATAGAGAAGAGGTTAAGAGATTTGGTGAATAAGTGTGCAAATGCACTTGACCAACTACAAGCGAGCATAACCATTTTTGAGAGGAGTGTAGATAGTGTGATCAATATGTATATTTTGCGATCACAAAGAGAGGGTAAAGATAGAAATCTATATGCAAAGTTAAATCTACTGGTGGATAAAAAACAACAGATAAAGAAAGAATTTTATAGGCCGAGAGATATAATTGGTGGTGAAAATTCTTGAAGACTTTCAGGCGCTATGTAAACCATTGTGATGAGGTAGAGAATCTTCTATTGAAGATGGAAAGTTATCAAAATATCTTGGTCTCTACAGGAGCTGACTAGAATTCTGGTTGGTCTTAGTTGAAAATTGTGTATAAAGAAATCATATCTTTGGCCCAACAAAGTGGGCAACCTGCCCAATAAGGTGCTTAGCTAGATTTCGGTAAGAAATTTTTGATCATGTACATATGTGGATGAGGTTGCGAAATAATTTTGGTTTTCAATTTTTAAGGAGGTCTTGTAGATAGGGGGAGTTGTGTAGAGTATTGATTTTGTTATAAGAAGACATCCTTTATCTTGTATGTCAAAGGGGGAATGATTTTGAGGTTGTTACTGTGTATGGTGAAATTGGAGATTCAAAACTATTGTAAAACCAAATAAAGATCTAACCACATAAAACCCTAGTTCTACAATTAAAATCCACCATATGCTAATGAAGAACCTAAAACATGCAAAACACTTAAAATATGGAAGATCATACCATTCACATGCTTAGTAGGGTTTGATCTCCATTGTTTCCTATCTCCATTGATCTTGCTTGATATTGTTGCTCTTAGATTTTGTATTGTGAATAAGAGCTCAATAAAGAATGGATTGCGGTTGTGTAGATGCTTGAGTGATCACTATGAAAGGTCACATAAGAATTGATTGAGTGAGTGATTAGGGATATTAGGTAGTTAGGGATTGATAAGGATGTTCAAGGATCCTCTTATATAGAGAGTACCTAAAAAATGGAGGGATAGGATTAAGGTTGGTGGACATGAGATGGAGGGATAAATGGTTGGCTAGGATTGAAGGGGGTAGGTATAGAAAATAAGAAAAATATTAGGGAGATGGTCAAAGGTAAATTACAAGATAAATGGTAAGTGTCATGGAGAGAAAAAGACAATGAATGAATGAATTAAATAAATATTTATTTAATTAATAGAAAAAGTTGGACCAATTAAATAAATAAAATATTTATTTAATTTAGGGAAAGGATAATTTAAATAAATAAAAATATTTATTTAAATAGGGAAAAGGCTAGAAGAGGACAAGAGAATTAATTAAATAAATAAAAATATATTTAATTAATAGAAGGCTTAGGATAATATAATTAAATAAGTAAAATATTTATTTAATTAGATTAGGACAATTTTAGGTGTCTACATGCACACGTGTTTCCATCAATGACAAAGGGGGATATTCTTGCAAATATGGGTTCTTGTTGTCATTAATGTCAAACTTGTTAATCTAGATGAATAGTCTTTGGTCTAGATGTGGTCTAATATAGTGGAATTACAGTGCGATAGAAATATGCTCATGCATATGTGTGGAGTCTATTTGTGGTTGTTCTAGAGGGATTTAATTGATGTATCTTGATGTTTTTGAAGCTTTGGTGTTGGTTTGTTGGACCCATAGTTGGTATTTAGTCAAGTGTGTCTGTTTTGGTGCTAGTGTACAAGAATGCGTTGCATTCCTATACCTGCTAGTACTTTGGTGATGCGGTTCAATTAATTAATGTTGTGGGTATTTGTTGATGCTATATTGAGTATCTAAAATTACTCTTAGTGGTCTACATTAGAGTTTGTGTGAAGTTGTGGCAGTGTGCTTTGGCAATTTTATCTTTTACACCCGACCTTTAATGTTTTGGTCCATGCAATTGCGTGTGGAACTATGGGTGATGTTTTGGGATGGATAGGAAGGTGCACCAACTTGGTTTGAAGCCTCACACATATTATTTTCTTATCTATATTATATTGATGTTTGTTTTTGGGCTAACACATATGTATTTGTATGTTACATTATATCAAGGATGGAGTAATTGTGTAAGGATATAGAGAAGTTGTGTGTTGTGTGAAGTATATGTGAAGCAATATAGTGGTCGAGAAGTGTTATAGAGTAATGATGAAGATATTTTTTGATAAGTTTTAAATTGTGAATTGTGATCAACATTTCAGTGGATATGGTTCCTTAAATTTCAACCCAATTGATGTATCTTTATCATAAGTATAGTATCTCTCTGAAGAAGTGATCTTCAATGTTTACAAGGCTCTCTTGTATCTTTCCCTAAGGTTGTGTGCCATATATTTGCAAGTAATCTAAGGGGAAATGAGCTCCTCAACCTCTAGCCTAAACAATGTGATTAGTTTATTATATAGTGAGATAGGCCTAATTGTGGCTTTTACCAATTTGGGTTTCCCATGTAAAAATCTTGATGCTACTGTGTGGTTGCTTTTGTGACTTCAATTGTTTACTTTCATGCATAAGGTATATGGAATGGATGTTCAGTAAAAAGGTTGATTCTAATCAAGTATTTTATATGCCGATTCACCTCTCCCTCTCAGCATCTGGTAGTGTTCAACACACCTAAGGATGATATTGCTGCTAAAATATATAAAAGCAATGGATTCCCTTGGATTGGAGGCATTAGGAATGACGAAGATAACAAATAATCTTTTAGAGCTTGAAAGGCTTGTTGGCATTTTTCGGTCCACCTGAAAGGGACTCCCTTATATAATAACTACTAAAATGGGTGACATTTATCATCTATCTGAGCTATGAATCTTATGATGGATTGGAGTTTACCTTGCGGACTATGGAGTCAACTGATGTTGTGAGGTAGAGGCATTTCGACAATTGCTTTTACTTTTGTAGGATCTACTTCTATTACTCCTTCGATGACTATGAACGATAGAATCTGTAACTATTGATCACTAGGATTACTCCCAAGAAAATAGCCTTATGGGAAACTCAATAATGGGGAACCTGCACAGTTTACTGAGTAACCTTTGAGATTTTAGAATCCGGCTCTTTGTACATGGGGAGAAGAAAAAGGGAAGAATGAAACATGAAAAGCAATAACTACTCTATAGCGATACGCTGAAATAATTTTTGTCAAACTAAAAACATAGAGAACTTCAAACACATTTTATTTTGAGGCCCATTCAACAATCTACATGGCCATAACACTAATCAAGATATAATCAAGATTCCTTTCAACATAAAGCAATTTACACCATGCATCCACCAGATAAAAAGTATGAAAATAGTTTAGTCGGCAAAATCTTAAGCATCTATTACTAAAGTCATACTAGAATTTGAGACACAAACAAAAAACCATCAATGCATACTGAATAAAATAATCTCAAAGGTTGCTAACACATTTTAATTATCCTAATTTAGAAATACAATAACAGGTTTTAGGCTCTATTCTAGCTAAATAGAAAATCTATCTATATCTTTCTTAGTAAACTAAAAGTTTAGAACCCTTTTCAAAGTGAACATTGCACCTCTTATAGAATAGGGCCTAACGACCCTGAGCTAAAAACAAGAAAAGTATCTTCAAAAGACACCGCTAGCACTTCGTTGGCGCTTCATGGAAACACACCAAAACATCCAGGCAAAACTTCTTTCAACCCTTGACAAAACTACATCCATCATTTTGTTACTTGGATCAAGAAAGATCCCAACGGTTCCATTGCGACCCTTTCTAAACATTTGGGATGCATTCCCAAAAATTTGTTAGCAGCTACCTACGATGCTGCCCCTGTTAACTGAAATGCACGAAGCCTTTAGACTATGGCTCTGTGACGACACATGACAACAGGAGGGAGAAAGTTGGGCCCTGCAAAACTGTGATCTCATTGTTGGATATTAGAGTTGTTGGAATGTGTTGTTATCATTGATGTCAACATATTCCTATGTTCTTGTGCTTCGGTGTTGTAGAGAGTTGGTTTGGTTGGTTTATTGTAGATATCTTGAGGCAAAGTTAAGGATTCATAGATTAATATCTTCAGTTGTTTCAACATGAGTTTCAGTGTTTCAAAAGGTGAGTTGATCAAGTTATGTGATCTGTTGTGGTGACTAGTTTTTTTGTTGGTTCTGTATTGCAGAGTTGTGATTTATGGTTTGTATTGCTTCAATTGATTCATTATGTTGTGTGGATTTTGGAGAGTGTTTGGTACATTCACATGTGTCTTCAGTTTGAGTAGTTCATGATTTCAAACTTCACAAGTGCATCTTTCAATTTGTCAGTTGGTGTTCTTGAGCTTCAAAAGGAAGATGATGATAATTCTTGTAATCTGAGTTGTTGCGGTGGAATTCACGTTGCTTGTTGGTGTTTCTAGATCTTGTGCTATGCGTACTGCTAGTCCGCATTGATTGTTGTGTGTGTTATTGAAGATTTTATTGGTCCGGTGGTATTCTTCGTGTTATACAATTTTCTGGCTGATCTGATGGTTCTTTCATGTTGTGGATGATCTTGACAAAATATACGGTGGTTTTGCATGTTCGAGGATTTGATTTGGGTCCATGCTATGTATTTTGTGACATTGTATTGGTCCGCATATGGATTTATGTATCACATGTTGCAATTTTGTAATTAGGTCTTATGAGTTGAGCCGACCTTGAGGGTAAGGTTGATGATTTGTATAAATACATTTAATATTCATTTGAGAGAGGCATCTGCATGTGCAAATATTATTTTGATCTTTCAGTAGAAGAGGAGAAAAGTGAAGAAGTGCAAAAGAGTGTGCAAAAGTGTGAAGAGAAAAGTTTGAGTATATGTGCTTAACGGGAACTGTAACCTCACATTTGGAGATGCTATTATTTTAGTTCATGTAATCTGGATTGGTGTCAGATCTTTGTAAGGTAATGAGCCTTCCTTGGGTTGTAGCCCTTTTATTGTTTTTGAGCAGTGAGCTCTAGGTAGTGTGTCTGAATGCATGTGCATTCCCCATTGTAATATTTGTACATATTGCTGCAAAGTATCATCTTATTGTGGGTAGGTTCCCAGCATGGTTTTTCCCTTAATTGGGTTTTCCACCTCAAAATATTTGTGTGTTCTGTGTGTTGTTGATGTGGTGTTTATCTTTTTTATTGCTACTCTTGATCAGATCTTAAGTTGAGGTTAATTTGTTTAAGTTTGGTGTAAATTGATTCACCCCCACTCTCAGTTTTCCTGCATTGTTGTTTCCAACACTCATGACCTCCTGAGGAGCTACCACATATTGTGTTGGCCTTATGGTTAAAACTATGGGCCATAGCCCCGTAGGGTCAAAAGACAGAACACCATGCATCAGATGATTGTGGCTCTTTGGCAAGGAAAAGAAATAGGCACTGGGAATGCGCACTGCGCTGACAAGTGCCAAGTGCGTGCAACTTTTTAAAACACGACGTGGACAAAAAAAGGTCCACAACTTCTCAGTAAAATTCATCATAATCAATTAGAATAATAGGAAATCACAGATCCTATCTAATTAACAAATTCTAATAGATATTAATGAAATACTGTAACATAACGACAAGGATGTAAATTATTCAAGTAAAACCCCCTAATGCATAGATGTAAATTGCTTCCATTGTTCTTCTGCTTCTTGTGGTATGATGAATCTCAGATATTGTGTTGCTAACCTACAAATGACACAAGATTTCAAGGTTCGTGATTGTTGAAAATGGAGAATTGATGTTGAATTTATAGATTTTTGGAGAAGATAGAATGAGAGGTGGAACTCAAGTGAGATCACATCCTTATTGACAATTGAACTGCTGATTTGGAGGTGGAACAAATGATTGAGAGGTGGAACTCAATTGATTGAATTGTTAATTGAATAGAGTGAATAGTTAATTGAGTTAACTGATTGAGAAAAAAACCGATTGAAAGATGAAAAATAATGATTGGAGGATAATTGAGAAAATGATTTAATTAATCAATTAATTGAATGGATCAATTAAATAGATTGAATTGTTAACTAAAGATGACTGATTGAATGCTTTTTGGAAAAAAGCATATTGGAAGATACAAAAAAATGATTGGAGAGAATTTGAAGGAATGATTTAATTAATCAATTAATTAAATTGAGTAATTTAACATGTACTGTAGGATATTTTATTGAAATTCAGTTCCATCTTGCATGTTTTTGAACTTGATTTAAAAATTCAATTTAATCTTTGCATGATAACGAATTTTTTAATATCTTTGAATATATTTAGAACTTGACTTAGATTTTCAATTTGATTTTTGAATGTTAATTAAATTTTGATTTTATTTAAATTCAACTTGATCTTTGAATTCATGCACACTTGATTTAGGAATTCAATTTGATTTTTGAAATCATGAAATTGAAATACACATGTATTTGAAATTAGACTAAATTGGAAGAAAATGAATTTGAATTTGAATTAGAAGAATTAATGAAATTAGAATTTGGAGTTTTGGAATTAAAGAATTAATTATCTTATTAAATAATTTAAAGAAATAATTTAATTATTTAGAAATTGAATTTATTAAATAATAAAGATTACTTAATTAAAGGAATTAAATCATAATTAATTAAATAATAAGTTTTTAATTAATATTAGAAGGACTAAAAGATTAAGTGATGAAAGAATAGAAATTGAATAATTAATAATGTTATGAAGAAATATGAATTTAGAAGAATAAGATAAATTAATTTAATTAAATAATTAAAGAATAATTTAACCAATTAGATGAATAATTAGTACATGATCAGTGAGACATTTTTAGGTGTCTACAATATCTTCCTAGAAGTAACTCCAAAGATATTTATTTGGGTTCAATCTAACCTATCAAAAATGTTAGCCAATACGTGCATATGTGCTTGCCTTGTTGCTAATTTTGTGAACAAGTCACCTGCATAATCTTCCATTTGTTTGTGCATCATGTCATTAGAGATTGTTGTCATTGCTTGTTGGTAGGTTGCTCTTGCATTTTTAAGACCAAAGGGCATTACATTCCAATAATAAGTTCCCCAAGAACAAGTGAAATATTTCTTATGTTGGTCTTAAGGGGATATCTTGATTTGATTATATCTGGAGAAAGTATCTGTTAGAGTTATCATGCATTAGCTAATAATTATTTATTTAATTATTAGTCTATTATCCTCTACACTTAAGCTAAACTTAGGCATTTAATATTATTGTAGGTATTTAATAATTATTCTAATTATTAAATACACATTATCCCTTTAGGGTTTCTTTAGGTTGCATAATATATTTTTATAAGGATTGTATTGTATTTCTTTATTCATTCCCTCTCTGAATGATAATATTTTTCTTAAGAGTCATTATTGTTTTTTTGCCTCCATTCTTCTCTTGTGATAGGTATGTTGCTTGCAGGTGTTCTTGGGATATCTAAAGTTGTATTTATCAACTTCTTCATGGTATCAAAGCCTACATTTGCTGCTACTTGTTCCTGATTTTTCAGAAGATTTTTTGGAGACTAGGGTTTCAAGATTTTCAGAGTTTTTATTTTGAATATGGGGTGCTTCTTTGTTTCTGTGTATTTTGGGCTCAAACGACCCTCTTCGTTGAGCTCAAAACACCCCAAAACCCCCATTTTCATATAAAATTTGTCCAATTTGGATAACTTTGGCCTCTGAATTTTTTTGGGGGGGGTTTGCCCTTTTCTGGGCTCTAAATTTTGAGAAATTTTAAAAAAAAGATAATAAAATAAAATTTGGGGCAGTTTTAGGGCATACCTAGGCCGAAATGCAGAAAAAAATTTGTGAAAACTTTTTTTAAAAAACACAAAAGGGGGGCCGACAACCTTTGCAAGTCTATACGGCCTGCAACAGGCCGTGGACCCTGCCCCACGTCACCACCGACCCTGCAAATGGTGGGACCACTGTTGTCACCAACATCCCCTTCTAGGCCACCACCTCTATGCCGCATCTACTGCCATGGGTATTAGCAACCCCACTTTGCCACCTCTCGGTCGCCGCCACCACGGGCATTAGCAGCCCCGCTTCGCCACCTCCCGGTCACTGTCGCCGCTCAGTCCCCCGCCCACTGGATTTTTTTTCTAGCCAGGGCCTTTACTGGTGTCTGCAATTTTTTTATTTTATTATTCTAGCGAGAGACATTTTTTTTCCAACAGGGTACTTTTTTCAGTAGGCAGGGAATATTCTGTTGATGTCAGCAGTACGAAAGCACTTCATGGCCCCTGAGACCCTCTTTGTGCCCTAAGAGAGGTGTTTTTTTCATTTGGCCATAACTTGGACATACAATATCATTTTTTGGCAAACAAGATATTGTTGGAAAGATGGTTTTGTCTAATTTCTATATTTGTGGGTTTCATCACCTAGTTTCTCTGCTGGTATATTCTATAGCCATTTGAAGTCATAGATGCTGTTTTCAGTCCCGAGCTCTTATCTTTTCACCAATTTCTCCATTTTTCATGATTCTAGCGGTGTTGGGATGATGTTTTAGATCTCTTCACAGCCATCCATGTACTTTTTTCAGATTTCACTCTATGTACATTTTATTCAATTTTTTGTGTTTTCACACTTTGGTGAATTACTTGGACATATGAGCTCGTGGAAACTTCAAGTTTGTGTGGGATGAATCTTTTTTGGCTATTCTTCAAGTATTTCCAACCCTTTGTCTTCTTTGAGCATTGTATACATCATTTTGTAAGCTTTTTCCTTTTTGCAAATGCACTGAGATAAAGTGCCACTATGCCTTGCATGCTTGGGATCTTGCACATCTTGTGCCTTATTGTACTTGCACTCCATTATAAAGTGCCATGGGGGGTTTGATATTTGCCTTTGATTGCCATCTACCTTTGTTATTTGAGTGTTCCTTCCACGACATTAGGCTCATGATGTGTGTCAAGTGAGTGTTCCTTCCATGACACTAGCCTTTATATGTGTTTGTACATTCTGCTGCACTCTCGATGTTCCTAGTTCTTCGTCATGTAGTTTTTCTTGGCATTCAGTTTCAATGTACCTGTCACCTCTCCCTTGTTACTATTATGGGGGAGGGGAGGGGGGAGGGGGGTTCTCTTTTTGGTTGTTGGTTCTAATGCTTCCATGGTTCATTCGAGTGAGCTATGTATTCAATATTTGTTCCTATGTACTAGGTGGATGCAGTGGCTGGTTACCTATGCATTTTGGTGAGATGGATTATTTACCATATTGTGTGGGGGAAAAAGCGAGACTAGGTTAATCATGCCCTAATCCTACCTTTTGACACACATTACGGAATATGAAAGAGCCTAGAGATATCGCACAATTGGCTACTTCTTTTTGTGAAAGAGAGAGCCACGGGATATCTATTAGGATTTCTATTCCCTTGTTGAAATTGTAAGATCAAGTAATGCAAGTTCAAACCCTAATCCCAAAATGCAAGTATGAACTAATAACAAGATTGCAGAATTGAGATTAAACAATGAACAGCTATAAATACAAGGATGAAATAAGAATGCAGATGTGTACCCGGAGTCAAAATCGGACTGAAAATGTTCGGGACGGGGGCGCGGGCGCCTCTGTCCTGAAAACTGCACCGGAAACTGCTGTTCTGCACTCTGGAACATTGTCGGAAAGCTGTTTGAAAGCTGTCTGTCTGGAGGACCAGGGCGCCCAGCGCCCCTGTCCTAGTCTTCTGCTCTGCAATTTGATACAGAGTGCTGTCTCGACCTTCTCTCTCCGGATCTGTATCCCGCGACGTCGTCTGAATCCCGAAACCTGCAATGATATCTGAAAAAGGGTGTATGGGCAGCTATATAGGGTTTTGCCTTAGTCCCCCGCTTCGGTGATTTCCACCTCCACGAATAGCCAAGTTGTTTTGTAAAATGTATTGTGTGTGCAGACCTAGTGTGTGTGCAAGGTCCTAAAATGCAAGAAAGCAAACTAGAGCAACCTAGAAAGTAAACCCTAATTGCTTGTAAATGATAACGTAAATGCTCTAAATCAAGATGCAAAGTGATCTAAAGCATGAATAAATGATGTATTGAATCTTATGTAAAGACATGAAAACAACATGAAATCATACCCAACCCTCAAGGGAGGAGTACAAGCCAATCTTCAGTCGGTAATCTCCTATTGTTCTTCAATGTCTTCCAAGCCCTAAGTGGATGAATGAATTTGATAGATGCTTGATAGAAGGATGTTGTAAGATGTTGAAGTCTTCAAAGATCTGCTCTTTCGCTGCATATGAAGTTCCTGAAAACAAAATTCGGATCCCTTCAAATGAAGAAAGAGAGCTCTTATGTAGGAAACCCTAGATCGTAAATTCGTATTTTGGCCGACCTAGAGATTGAATATCCCGCCAATTTCTTGGGGTTAAGCTTTATTTTATGATTGGATCGTGCTCCTAAAATTTTGGGAAAAATGTCTGGGACCGTGTGCACTCCGGGCGCCACGGTCCCGACAGCTTTTCACCAAATTTTCAGGGCCGTCAGATATGATGATTTCAGAGAGAATCCCGAAGTTACAGGTGATTTCAAGATTTTTTCACCCCGAAACCAAGCCCCCAAGTTCGAAATAGGACTTAATTAGGGTTTTTGATTGAGTGATGTATTGGAGGAATAAAATGCGAAGGGCACGCTTTAGTGAAAGGGCCCAACTTTATGATGTAGAGAATGATGAAATAGGACCTTAGACCTAATTAACTTGATTAATTAAGTGCTAAAGGAGAAATGCAATGCAGAATGTAAAATGCACTAAGGTGGGTGCTAAACTAGGTGTGAAATTGTACCACCCTAGCGAGTGCGTACAATTTACGACGCTACACATATGTACACTCTTTCATTCCTATTTTTGGAGGCAACCTTCCATCTTCGATTGATCAGCTCTTTAGACTTTGGTGTTTTTGTCATCTATATCTTCGAGTTCAGTTGTTTGCCTTTGTTTGCCATCTGATTTGAGTAGTGTTATTTGAGGGCACTCATGCATATTATAGTCTTCTCTACCTGATCATCTTCTATTTCAGTGGAGGTTCTTCAAATCAACAATTATTCTTCAACAGTGTTTGTAGCTTCATGCTTCAGTGTTGTTCTTCATGTTCATCCTTTGTTCCTTTTTTCTAGGACATTCTTTTGTTTGGAGGCTTCTTCAATCCTTCACTTGTATTTCTCTCTTTAGGAAAGGAGTTTTTCCCATGAATTTTTTTCCTTTTCTCCAATTGTGAGAGATCTTTTGTACTTGGGTACCTCATCAGGCCTAGTTGTTGGGGCCCATTGTTACTTTCATGCATTTTGTTTACATGCATTTTTTAGTCCTTAGTTGTTTTTAGCTACTCCCTAAGTTCATCTTAAGGGGGGGTGTTAGAGTTATCTTGTATTAGCTAATAATTAATTATTAGTCTATTATCCTCTACACTTAAGCTAAACTTAGGCATTTAATAATATTGTAGGTAATTAATAATTATTCTAATTATTATATACACATTATCCCTTTAGGGTTTCTTTAGGGTTGCATAATATCCTTTTAGAAGGATTGTATTGTATTTCTTTATTCATTCCCTCTCTGAATGATAATGTTTTTCTTAAGAGCCATTATTGCTTTTTTTCCTCCATTCTTCTCTTGTGATGGGTATTCTGCTTGTAGGTGTTCTTGGGATCTCTGAAGTTATATTTCTCAACTTCTTCAATATCCATTAATGATAACATCTCATACCCAACCGTGAGACTAATGATCATGTTGATGTTTGGTAGTGGGAAATCATCCTTAGAGAATGCCTTATTTAGGTCTCTAAAGTCTATGTAGATTTTGATGCTTCCATTCAACTTGTTAGAGATCCATTCCACATAGTCTATTGGTCTAATGAATCCCACATCCAGGAACTTTTTGAGCTCTAGTTTGATCGGTAAAGCAATGTGTGGATGCATTTTGTGTAGCTTTTGTTTGAAAGGTTTTGTTCTAGAAGACAAAGGTAAATGATGGATAATGAACTTTGGATCTAGTCTTGACATATCTGCATAGAACCATGCAAAATTGATCTACCTCACTGTGAAGAACTTGATAAATTTTTCCTTTTTTGTCAATGATAAAGAGGTTACAAAGTGGAATACCTTCCTATTGTCATTGTCACCTAGGTTGATTTCTTTAGATTTATCTAATAACAAAGGAGAGTTCTTTTTGATTGATTGGGAGAGTGTCTAAACTTCCATGCTTAGGCACCTCATAGAGGTTTTCACTGTTAGATGTGTCCTTTATTTTTACTATTTTTTGGTCAAAGGGTGCCTTTCAATTTTCAGCCAGAGACAAATCGTTTTTATTTTTATTTTCAATTTGTGTTTGGAATGGTGAATTGATTATAAAATATAACGCTTGATCAAGCTCTAATGTGAATCCATTTTTATGATCCCCAAATAGCATGTTGTCCTAAATTTCCAAGAATTTGGTGATTGCTTCATCATTTTCAAATATGTTTAAGTGTGGATGATCTCATGAGTTCCAATCAACAAGGTTTGGGTATATCAAGGCTAGGTCATTATTAGTATGATTATAGGATATGGGTCCAATAGTGATGTTACAAACGAAAGGTGCTTGGATATCAAAATAGTGACTCCAGAAGTTACTATCAATATGTTTATCTTAAAAAATGTCATCAGTAGTAAGGTCAAGTTTGCTGAATATTTGGCCAATGGCATGTACCACTTATATTCGTTTGAATCAGTCTCAACATAGTCCTCATCAAATGTCTCTTCATCATTGGTAATATAGGCATTCTCATTGGAAGACATAGTGGTACTTGAGTAACCCAACACTAGTGGTTGATACCCTAATCCTTGAGTCCCAAGGTTTGGCTTAGGAATGATCAGACCATTGCAACCATCATATCCTTTCTTCTTCATGAAAGTGTATCCTTTACCATATTGTTCGACAGACATATATACTTGAGGTCTCTCTTGTTCATCTCTGTAGAGTCAATTATTGACATCTTCATCCAGAGATTCTTCATTGAGTTTACCCCATGGGTGAATGAAGTGGAAGGTTTGACTTTGATTGTTACTTTGTTAGGGTGCTTGGTTATACACTCATTTCCATGAGACCATAGAGATATTTGAAGTTTCCTTACACAAAATGATTCAACATAGGTATATTTTCCACTCCCTTGGTCTTGCACTTTAATCTTGATCTCAGGTAGTTTAGTGTGTGGAACAAAGGACTTTGAGAGGGATATATGATATGTATATAGAGTTGGATGATGAAGCTTATTGATTGATTGGGATCTAGTTAATAATAGTTTCTTTCAAATTATTCAAATATTGAAAGGGATTAGGATTCCAAGGAGTAGTGTTTTTAGTGCCATTATAAGGGAATTTTAGGCATTTTTGGTAGGTAGATGGGATATCCTTCATGGCATGGATCCATGGTTGGACTAATAGTATGTTGTACCCAAGATCAAGATCTAGTACTTGGAAGAGGGTATGTTATATCACAATATTAACTTGAATTGGAAGGGATATGGACCCCTTTGAGAGACATTCAACATCATCATATGCTTTGATTGTGATTCTTTTGGATGTATCTATGCAATTTTCAGAGAATCCCAATCTTTCAAGCAACTTTAGTGTACTGAGACCTACTCCACCATCTACCAAGAATTGATTGACTCTATGTTTATGTATGTAGACTTAGAGGTGTACTAGATCATTTTGGTAAGGTCTATGGATCAAAATGTCATCTTGAGTTAATAAATGTGGTGGGTACTTGGAAGGTGCCCAACCATGGCCTAAAACTCCGCGAGGTTTATATTGTTTGGTATAGAGGATTCTTGCAGAGATTTATCTAGAAAAACCTTATGATTTGGTGATATGCATGATAGTTTAAAGATAGAAATTTGTGTTGGCATTTTATTCAATTGATCAAAGAGACTATACTAATTGGTAGACTGTGGGTTGGGCTCAACTCCTTGGACGACTACCTTGTACCTATGGGTGGTGACTACACAATTGGGTTGCTTACTTTTTATTGTGTTGACAAATATTTGAGCATTAGAAAATTGAATATGATTTATAGTATTGTCATTAGAGGTGCTAGTAGAGTTGGCCTTGTTATTATGTAGGTTTGAACTAGAGGCTTTCCCCTTATCGTAATTTTGAAAAGGGTTCTGAAAAATGATGTGATCTTGATTAGAGGATCCTGTTGGATTTTCAACTGAAATCACATCTTGATCAATTAAGTTTTGTATTACATATTTGAGTTTGTAGAAGTTGGAGGTTTTGTGACCTTTTTGTTGGTGTAAATAATTATTCATCTTGGATATTATTACACTATACTTAAGTTTACTTAGGAAATGCATTTCATAGTAGTTTGGGTATGAGATACTTGGGTGCTTGTGCCACATTGGGATAATGTGTGTAGGAGAATTTCCACCTTTTGTGGACTTATCTTGTTGTTACACTCCACATTCAGTGGGTGATCCACCTCATGTGGACTATTATATTATTTCTCCTACCTACCCACACCTATTTCCTACCTACCCTTATTTCTTATTGAGCCACATGTCATGTTTGTGTGTTCACATATCCATATAGCCTTGCCTATATAAGAAGGCTCATATTCATTGTATGTAATTGAACAATTGATGATCCAGTTGATCCGTATTTTCTCTTGATAGAATACAGTTTATTTCTATCATCTATTTTATCTCTCTTATTTGTTCTTTCCATTGCCTCTTGATCTTGGCAAAATCTCACATGGTATCACTACCATTAGAGTGCCATTGGTTTGCTAATTGAGAGAAATTTGATGTTATTTGGGGTTGTGTATTTTGGAGTTTTCTATTGCATGTTATTATTGAAGCTTGATGGGTCAAATCTAAGGTTACCATTAGATTGAGGAGGTCCAAGAAATTCAGTTTTGCCTTTTCTTTCATCCAAATTGGATTTCAGAGGCCAAATCTAGAGCCATTTGAAGTTTGACGTTGCAGCGGAAATTTTCTAGAAATTATAATTTTGCAGGCAATTTTCAAATAACGATATCTCACTCATTTGGACTCCTTTTTTTGAATTTTGTTTTTTGTTTTGGGGTAGAATTGCATGATCTGTACAGTGGTGCAGGAGTTTTCTGATTTTTGGATACAAGTTTTTTGGAAATCGTGAAATCCCGATTTTTACAACTTTGGAGGCTTCGTTTGGGCTCATATGGACTCCTTTTCAGGTGCCGTTTTTTTTGAAAGTGCATATTTTTTCATCTACTTTCATAATTTGCCATCTATTTGCAATGAATTTGAGTAGAAATTGTACTTTTAGTATTTGGCCATTTTTGGCATATTTGGTACTTGCATTTTGTTTAGATCTTAGTTTAGATCACTAGCAGTATTTGTTGAAGTCTCTTATATCTCATTTTGAGAAGTTGTAAATTGAAATCAGAAGTCTACTTTTCCTTGTTTTGCAAGTGGCCCATTGTATACGCACTAAGTATAAAGTGCCAAAATCACCATTTTGGGGGGATTTTTTGATTGAGTATTTTGGGAGGGTGTCTTGTGTGATTGTGCCTCTCTCTCTATCTTATGTTTTTTTCATTTTGGTGCTATGGGTTCTCCTAAATTTCCACTTTTAACTCATAATTATGCATCATGGAAAATTAAGGCATGGAGTAAACTAATGGAAAAAGGACTCATTCATTATGTAAATGAAACTATTACAGCACCACTTGATCCTAAGGCTGATCCGAATGCTCAAATTGAATGGCTTACTAAGAATGCTATGGCACTTGGAACTCTTAGAAAGTATGTATCAGATGACCTCATTTTTCACATTGATAAGTGTACAACAATTAAAGAGGCTTGGGATATTTTTAAACAATTGTATGGTCAAGTTGATGAGATTAAGGGCTACAAGCTTGATAGTGAACTCACAACTTTGGATCCCAAGGATTTTGATACAATCCAAAATTATGTCACAAAAGCAATTGAGCTAAGAGAAAAGCTAAAGGATTGTGGAAATGACAAAAAGGATGCTCAATTGGTTTATAACTTGTTGGACAAGCTTCCTTCAGAGTATGCAACCTTTGTATCTAGCTTTCACACCCATAGGTTGGCTCAAGGTTCCTCGTACACTTCTCCCTCATTTGATTCATTCACGGAGATGTTGATACTTGAGCAATCTAAGTTGACCACGATGGGGATTCTCAAATCTTCAAAGTCACAAGCTTTGGTGGCTAACAAAGGGAATCAAAGTAATCAAGGAAAATGCAAGAATCAAAAGCAACCTAAGTCTAAACCACAACAAGATGGAGCACAATCTTCCTCTCCACAACAAGGTGATTCACCATTCTCACCTAAGAGGAAATCATATAAGGAAAATATTTTTTTGTGGATATTGCAAGAATTTAGGACATGATGAACATCATTGTTATAAGAAGGATATTGATGAGTTGAAGAATCTTCTTGAGAAGAATAGAATCAACCTACCTTCTAGAAAGTCTACATCGGCTTCTTCTTCCAAGGATAAAGGAAAGGATCACTCTTTTGGGACAGATAAAGGAAAGGGACAAGCTCTTTGTGCTACTACAAGTCATGATTAAGGGAGATGGCTTCTAGATTCAGGGGATTCTCATCATATGACATCTTTGTAGTCTATGTTTTCTACATTTGAGCCTTGCCACATGCCGTAGATTTTGATGGGCAATAATACATACATGAATGTGATTGGGAAATGATCTATTGCCATTGGGGATAACTCCTTCAATGATGTGTTGTGTGTACCCTAGTTGACAAATAATATTCTTTCCATCTATCAAATCACACACGGGGAAACTAGGAAAACTGTGGAGTTCACACCTAATTCAGTTATCGTTAGAGACTTGGAGAGTGGAGCTATCATTGCAACTGGGGTGGTTGATCATGCATCTTGGTCCTATTGATAAGGTTGGTTCTTCCTATGTTGATGATTCAGATTTTGAGGAGAACTTTGGGCATTTGAACTTAGGGATTCTCACATGTGACCCCGTTCCTGAGCCTTGCATTTTATCTCCTTCTATTGATATCACACCACCTATTGCACCTGATGATGCAACTAGTGTGACAATTTTGCCTTCTTATGATTAAGTGCAGTAGGATATTTCATGTATTCCAGCTTTAGTTGATTGGGATGCCTACTTGACAGACATTGCAGGTTTGTTTGTGGACTCCTACATTGCAGATTTGGGAGATACCATTGATGACATTCATCTTCTCTTTGATGAAGATGATCCTTCTTTGATTGTTGTGAGGGATCACTCTGACCCTCTTGTGCATTCTCTACATGATCAATCTTTAGAGGTTGACATGATTGTGGATACTTTTGTACAACACTTGGAGGAGGTCTCTTTATCTTTTGAGGAGACATATGAGTCTTTGGATATTGTTCTACATTCATCTCCACTAGATCTTAGAGTTCCTTTTTCAACAGTATGGCACAGTTTACCACCTTTGGAGGGGGTATCTTTCAGCATCAACATGGGGACACTTGAGCAGTTTTCAGAGATTCCTTTCATCATGAGTATTTTTACTACATCTTCCCTTCATGGTTGGGGAGACTTCATGGATACACCTTTGGTTTTGTTTCTTCCTAAGGGGAGGAACGTAGTTCGACATTTGTGGAGTAGTTTCTTCATTCATCTTCGAGCTTCTATCATTGGTGCAGATTCCAGATTGAGGAGGGGCTTCCTAGTCTCTCTTCTTCTTCTCACATATTGGGGGGAATTTTTCTTCACATGGGGTTTTGTCCTTCACATACTTCTATGAGAGTTCTTTGTATATGGTTTTCATCTCTCTTTTGGGGGAGGGTTTTTTGCCATTGGTTTTTTCTCTCTTTCCCCACTTTGTGAGAGATTTCCTTGCATTGGTTTGCATGCATTTGCATTTGTACATGGGTACCTAACATGGCCTTGTTGTCGGGACCCATCTTGCATTGCTTAGTTGCATTGTAGACTTAAGTGCATTCCCCTAAGTTGCACTTAAGGGGGGGTGTTGGTGTAAATAATTATTCATCTTGGATATTATTACACTATACTTAAGTTTACTTAGGAAATGCATTTCATAGTAGTTTGGGTATGAGACACTTGGGTGCTTGTGCCACATTGGGATAGTGTGTGTAGGATAATTTCCACCTTTTGTGGACTTATCTTGTTGTTACACTCTACATTCAGTGGGTGATCCACCTCATGTGGACTATTATATTGTTTCTCCTACCTACCCAAACCTATTTCCTACCTACCCTTATTTCTTATTGAGCCACATGTCATGTTTGTGTGCTCACATATCCATATAGCCTTGCCTATATAAGAAGGCTCATATTCATTGTATGTAATTGAACAATTGATGATCCAGTTGATCAGTATTTTCTCTTGATAGAATACAGTTTATTTCTATCATCTATTTTTTCTCTCTTATTTGTGCTTTCCATTGCCTCTTGATCTTGGCAAAATCTCACACTTTTGTCTTGTGATATTCATTGAAATCATTATCATTCCACCAAGACATCTTGAAATGTCATAGATCATATTGCCTTACTTTGGGTAATGTGATTATATGAGATTGTAAAATCTTCTTCAAAGATGATTCAAGAGATTCTTCAAAGGGAGTGTAAGTCCATTTTAGATTGTTTTGATTATTTCGAGGGCCATGAGGTTGATTAATTTGTGTTGCATTAGTAGAGTGGTCATTATTACATGTATGATTGTTATTGGGTGGTGTATTATTCGTGTTGCTTGGCCCTTGAAGGCTTACTATGGGTTGAGATCAGTTCACCACCTTAGCGTCAACCACCTCATTGTTGGTTACATTTTTATTTTGAGACCATAACTTGGTCTTGTCATTTGAGGAACTAGGGCCATTTGTTTGGTTGTTTTCCTTTAAATATTTTGATAAGATCCTTTTTTATGAGAGCTCTCTCACATTTTAGTCCATTTTTGATCACTTTTTTCAAGTGAATCTAGGTATTGAAGCTCTACTTCAAATGTCATTTCCTCATTCAGATTGTCAGCAAACATTTGAACTTGATCTCTTTCTAGGATATCACATAACAAATTTCAAGCAAGGCTTTGCCATCATTGTAAGAATGTAACAAATGATTTCTCGTTCTTTTGTTTTGTAGTGCATAAGTCCATTATGGTTATCTTGTTTTCAATGTTGTGTGTGAAGTAGACTATAAATTTTTCTGTCATTTCCGCTCCATTTCTTGTCCCCCTAAACTGCGTGAAAAGAGATGCATGAGGTAGGTGCCATTATAAGCAACCTCTATGCATGTGGTAAATAATTCTCAAATGTGGTCATGGGGGTCTCCTTTTCTGTTGTATTTATCAAATTTAGGAACTTCAAAGTTTGAGGGGAAAGGTGGCATGCAGAGTGATTTATCAAATGGGTATGGGCATAAATCTTCCATTGTATATGCCTTCTTGGTGTTGTTAGAGTAATTGGGTCTTTACTTGATTAATTAAACAATATTTGTTTAATTCTTTAAGTTCCCAATTATCTTTTTACACTTAAGCTAACATTAGGTGCATATTAATTAATTATTTTATTAATTATTATGTGCAAGCATAGGGTTTTCCCTTTTTAGGGTTTCTTGACCTATTAGAGGTTATTTTTTATTTCATTGTATTATCTTTTTCACAATACAATTTTGGTGAATTGGAGCTCTCATCTTTTGAGAATATTTTTCCTGTGTTTGGTGTGTTCTTCAGATTATTGCTTCATTGCTTCTCCTTGTAACGGGTTATTAAGATTGCAAAAGATCTTCAGGCTACTGTGGGGTTGTATTTCTCAACTCCTATATGGTATCAGAGCTCAGATCTGCAACTATCTGTTCCTGTTTTTCAGAATTTTGCATTAGAAGCAGATCTGGGGTTTCAGGCATTTTTTTGTGTGCTTAGGGTTAAGAGTTTTTTGTTTTTTTTTTTTTGTTTTTTTTTGTTTTTTTTCTTTTTTCTTTTTTCTGAGCACTTTGAGCCTAAATGGACCTCACCATTGTGCTCAAAAGGCCCCAAAACCCCTATAGTCATATAAAATTTGTCCATTTTTGACTCCTGAGCATCTGGGTGATTTTTTTTCTCGCAACAAGGCTTTACGGCTCTGGCACACAAATCGAGAAATTTTTTTTTGCCTTTTTACGGCATGCATGCCGAATTTTGATTTTTCAACAAAAATCACAAAATTTTTTTTAAAAAAATCAAATAGCATTCAAAAAAGGCGAAAGGGAAAATTTTTTAGGTTTTTTGGGCACCGGACCTAATTGTCCGGCGCTGTACGGTGCCTGCAAACCAGTCAAGCCGGCCCCACCAGCCCCGCCGGCCCTCCGGCCACCCTGGCCCCCACCGGCTATAGACTCCGACAGCCCCCACCAGCCCTCCGACCACCCTGGCTCCCATCGGCTACAAACTTCGACAGCCCCCGCCAGCCGTCCGCTCTGGCATCCCTGCCGCTCCTCCGGCCCTGCGCCGCCGCCACCACAGCTTCTCGCCGGCAGCCCCTGCTGCCACCTCTGCCCGGCCAGCGCTCCACTCAGCCCAAGCTGCACCACCTTTGCCCGATTGCTCCGCCCGCCCACTGCTCCACCCGGCTGCTCCGCTCGGTTGCTCCGCTCCACCCGGTTTCTCCTCCCGGCTGCGCCACCGAAACTTGGCTTCTTCACTGGAGCCCCACACTTTACCGTTTTTGAGGAGGGGTTGGTTTTTTGGGCCTAGATTACGCATTCAGAGTTGGATTTTGGCGAACAAATAGGTGTCGGAAAGGAGATTCCAAGCCAGATCTCGTGGTAGTGTATTTTTTTCTTGAATCTTCTATTTGACTATATTTTTTACCAGTCAAAGTCGGGCTTCTTTTTTACACTTTCGGGGCCGTAGAATGGGCAAACAGACTCCATTTTTTGAAAACGAATAGGTGTTGAAAAGCTCTCAGCATGTTCTATTCATATTTGTGATATTTTTTCTCAGAATTTTCACTAGGTACATGAGATATTAGTTTGATTTTTTTTTTCTTATGCACTACTTCCTTCTTATTACTATGTACTAGGGTTTGGGTTTCTCTATTGTGGGGGGTGTTTTTTCTCGCTTTCTGTCATTTATATTAGAAATCAAGAACACCTAAACTCTCAAAACAAACAAACCCTTCTACTTCTTCTGTCTATTCTAAAATATCACATAATAAAAAAAAACTACCAAGCAGGTGCAGGTGCCGAGTTTTTTTTGTTCTCATGGCAGATCCTTCAGTTGAGTTGTTGACTTCACACAACTATCACACTTGGAAGCCCCGCATCATGAGGCTTCTCAGGGAATGAGGGTTGTGGGCTTCTTTGGATGAGGTTTAGCCAGTACTGCAGCATCCTTATGAGATTCTTATGCATAGGAACAAGCTGGATGAGGCCATGGGTTTGCTCTCTTTGCATGTCTTTGATAGTCTTCTATTTCACCTTGATGAGTTGCTTACTCCTCAGGATATGTGGTTGAAGTTTGATTCTCTCTTAGGGAGGGTCAATGAGATTCAAGCATTATAGATTGAGGCAGAGTTGATTTCTTTGTCACCTGATTCCTTTCCCACTACTGAGGATTTTTTGAACAAATTCAAGACTACTAGATCTATTCTTCAGGGATGTGGAAAGAATAAGACAGATACAGAGTGCATTCATTTGATTCTTTCGAAGCTTCGGGGTCACTTTCAGTTTTTTGCGTTTGCTTTCTACTCCACCATGGATGGCTTGGGTGCTCGTTTCAACATGCCTACCTTTGATGTCTTTTGTGAGCGATTGTCTCATGAGCAGTCTCATCTTTCTCAGCAGGATACGCTCTCAGGCTCCAAGAACAAAGCATTGGTTGCTTAGTCCTCTAAGGAGAAGGAGAAACAGAAGCAAAAACCGAAGCTGAAAAAGCCTTCTGCAGGTAGTGAGAATTCCTCCAAGCCTTCTCCTAAGTCTAATTCAAAACCATTTCCTCCCAAACAAGGGAAATCTTCACAGTCTGGTGAGTCTTCCTCCAAGACTAAGAAGAAATTAGGAGACACTTGCAGTTTTTGTGGCAAGGAAGGACATCCAGTTTCTAGGTGTTGGAAATGATTAGAATCTTTAGAGGAAGCCATGCAGCAGCATCACATTTCCTCACCTCAGGCGTCTTCTCCTTCCATAGGGAAAGGTCATGCTCTAACTGTTAGAGCTTCGACCTATGGGTCCACATAGATTCTAGATTCTGGTGCTTCTCACCATATGACACACACTCAATAGTTGGTTAGTTCTCTTGCCTCTTGTGGTATTTCACAGATTGCAGTGGGTGACTCAGTTCAGCTTTCCGTCTTGGGTTCAGGTTCTGTCTCTTTGGATGGGGGTACTCTACAGGATGTTCTAGTTGTCCTTGACATCTTGATGAACCTCCTGTCCATTTATTAGAATTGCCACTCTGGCTCTGGTAAGACAGTTGAGTTCTCAGCACATGATGTGGTTATTTGGGACCTCCATGACCTTGATTTGGTTGTGGCTACTGGTAGTGTGGATTCTGCATCTCATCTCTGCAGATTTGATGAATTTTAGTCCTCTTCGGGTACAGGTTCGTCTCTCATAGCACATACAGATTCAGTGAGTAAGCTTTGGCATGAGCGATTGGGCCATGTCAATTACAAATATATTCAGTAGATGAGTGCACAGGCACTTGTTCTTGGGCTCCCATAGATTTCCTGCATTGATGGTGTTTGTCATGGTTGTGTTCTTGGCAAGCATCATAGAGATCCCTTTCCGAAGGGAAGAGCCTCTCGTGCTTTGGCACCCTTGGAGTTGACTCAGAGTGACCTCATGTCATTTCCCACTCCTTCTTTTTCAGGGGCCAAGTATGTACTCACTTTCATTGATGACTTCTCCAGATGCACATGGGTGTACTTTCTTAAGTACAAGTCTGATGTCTTTGATTCCTTTCGAGTCTTGAAGACATTTGTAGAGAAGCAGTTTGGCTATTCTATTCGGCGGATATGTACAGATAATGGGGGGGGTATGTGAATCAGGCTTTCAGAGATATTTGCACTGAGCATGGTTTGCAGCATCAGTTTACTGTTCCCTACACCCCTCAGCAGAATGGTGTCGCTGAACGCAAGAACAAAACTTTACAGGAGATGGCGAATTGTATGATTTAGCCCAGGTCCATGGATTCATTTTTTTGGGCTGAGGCAGTCAATTGTGCCAACTATATTCAGAATCAGATGCCTCACAAGGCTATTCGACATATGACTCCTGAGAAGGCTTGGTCTCATGACAAGCCTGATGTTTCCTTTTTCAGAGTGTTTGACAGTGAGACATGGGCTTTTATTCCTGATTCTCAGAGGCACGCCATGGAGCGGAAGAGCCAACCACTCATTTTTGTTGGCTACTGTGAGGATGTTAAGGCGTATAGGTTGTTTGATCCTAATTCCAGAGAGGTCCTATTTCGACGGGATGTTCAGTTTGATGACCGCCTTCCCATAGTGGATACCCTAACTCCAGTGTCTACTCCTCTGCCTCCTCCGACCACTGCACCCTTTCAAGATTTTTTTGAGGATGATTCTGATGATGGTGCTGATGGTCCACCATCCCCACCTCCACCCACTCCACCTTAGATGCCCAAGTGGGCTCGCCTTACTGTTGAGGCGGCAAGTCCTATGGCCGGTGATCCTTCAAATACTTGTCGCACTCATTCTCATACTATGGGTTCTAGTCTTTTGATTCATTCTATTTTAGATGATCCTTAGAAGTTTTCAGAGGCGACAGGTCACCCTGAGTGGGATTGTGCTATGGAGGAAGAGTATTCTTCTTTGATGAGGAATCTTACTTGGGATCTTTGTCCTCTTCCTAAGGCAGAAAGATGGTTAGGTGTCGTTGGTTGAATTGCACTAAGTATGCTGCTAATGGTTCCATTGATAAGTAAAAAGCACGTCTTGTTGCGAAGGGGTTTTCACAGGTTGAGGGTATTGATTACTATGAGACATTTGCCCCTGTTGCCAAGATGAATTCCATTCACTTTGTACTATCTCTTGCAACTTCTCGGCGTTGGCCTATTTTTCAGATGGATGTGAAGTGTGCCTTCTTGCATGGGGATCTACAAGAGGAAATCTACATGGAACAACCTCAGGGATTTGTGTAGGATAGTTCTTTGGTTTGTAGATTTTGGCGTTCATTGTATGGTCTCAAATAGGCCCCTTGGGCTTGGTATGAGAAGATGGACTCTTTCTTGCTCTCCATTGGGTTCTCCTACAGTCATTCTAATCACACAATGTACATTCAACTTCTTGAGGGTGACATCTCGATTCTTGTGCTATATGTTGATGATCTTCTCATCACGGGTAGCTCATCCTTTATGATTCAGCATATTCAGTGTGCCTTGATGGACCAGTTTGAGATGATAGATCTTGGTCTTTTGCACTATTTCCTTGGTCTTTAGGTGATTCAGTCTTCTGATGGGATCTACCTCTACCAGTAGAAGTATGCTCTTGATATCCTCCAACGCTTTGACATGCTTGATTGCAAGCCTACTCCCACTCCATTTCAGTTAGGAGTTGTTTTGACCACCGCTTGCCCCACTCCTTCGGTAGATTCTACACTTTATAGGCAGTTGGTTGGCAGTTTGTTGTACTTGACTCACACCCGTCCTGATATTTCCTTTGCGGTTGGTCTTGTCTCTCAATTCTCCCATGATCCTCATGAGAGTCATTGGCAAGATGCCAAACATATTTTGAGGTACATTCAGGGCACTAGCTCTCATGGCATTCACTACACATCAGGGGAACCTCACATTGTTGGCTACACTAACTTAGATTGGGCTGGTGATGTCATTGATCAGAAGTCTACTTCTGGCTTTGTTTTCTATCTTGGCTCTGGTCCTATCACATGGTCTTGCGAAAAGAAGATTGCTCATGCATTATCATCTACAGAGGCTAAGTACCAACCTGCTGTGCTCACTAGTCAGGAGATCTTATGGCTTCGACAGTTGATGACTGAGTTTGGTTTTCCTCTTGATAGTCCCACTATTCTTTGGTGTGACAATCAGAGTGCTACTCATATTTCTCGCAACCTGGTAGAGCGTCAGCGGATGAAACACATTGAGCTTCACATGCATTTCATCTGCCAGTTGATTCAAGATGGTGTTCTCATTCTGGAGTACATTCCCACTTCCGAGCAGGTTGCCGACATCTTCACGAAACCTTTTGCATCGCTGCACTATCTTTAGCTACGTTCTATGCTCAGGGTGAAGGAAGTTGTCCTTGGGGGGTCTTTATGAGGCCTTCCTTCCTTCTTCTTCTTCTTTCAACATGTTTTTATCTCTTTTTGGAGAGGAGTTTTTTCCCACTAGGTTTTCTCCTTTGTCCCCATTTCATAGAGATTTCATTGTATTTGGGTACCTGATCAAGCCTTGTTGTCGGGACCCATTTTTCATGCTTTCAGTAGTTGTTCTAGGTTTTAGCTTCTCCCTAAGTCTAGCTTAAGCGGGGGTGTTAGAGTAATTGGGTCTTTACTTGATTAATTAAACAATATTTGTTTAATTCTTTAAGTTCCCAATTATCTTTTTACACTTAAGCTAACATTAGGTGCATATTAATTAATTATTTTATTAATTATTATGTGCAAGCCTAGGTTTTCCCTTTTTAGGGTTTCTTGACCTATTAGAGGTTATTTTTCTTTTCATTGTATTATCTTTTTCACAATACATTTTTGGTGAATTGGAGCTCTCATCTTTTGAGAATATTTTTCCCGTGTTTGGTGTGTTCTTCAGATTATTGCTTCATTGCTTCTCCTTGTAACAGGTTATTTAGCTTGCAAAAGATCTTCAGGCTATTGTGGGGTTGTATTTCTCAACTCCTATAGGTGTTGCCCCCTTGCATGTTGGAAAATTGGAGTTGTAAATTTTGCACTTGTTGTTTGAGTATTTCCTTTGGTGTCGGAGGAACGTGTGTGTTAAAATTTTGATTGGGATTCACAAATCGACTGGTGTTAATATATGATGGTGGTTGTGCAAAGTTTATAGCACGATGACCAATATTTTGGGAATGGCTGTCTACAATAAATGAAAATGTATCGAAAGGTGGTGAAATGTAAGTATTTTGAAATTTTGCAAAACTTGTCGATGGTGTGAAGTAAATAAATAGAGGGTGACTTTGATGATGTGTGGTAGTTGTAATTTGATTGGATTATGATTATGTAATGAGATTATGCTAATCCATGCTTATGGTTGATTGCATGCTATGAGGGGGGATGTTTGGTTGGAGAATGTTGTCCTTGATGCCCTATTTTGCATAGATGTTACTATCACCATGGGTTGTTAAACAAAACTATTGTTAGATTGAGATGTTAGTTGTTTCATGTTTTGGATGCTAATGTTTGAATATGCTATAGTGGAGGTTGTGTTGGAGGTATTTGGATAAGGAGTCACTATATTGTAGAGTGGGTTGTTATATTGAGAAGTAAAAGATGGTACAAACATGGAGATGACGTTAGTAGTATTTTTTAGAGGACGAGTGGTGGATATTTGATTGGATGATGATGCTTGTGTGAATCCCATGTTATATGATATTGGTACCCTTGGTGGTAGTATAGTCATTGCATTGTAATCGGGGGTGACTGGGCTCCATAATGAGCTACAAGTAGGAAGTATGTATCATTGCCATGGTTTAAGAGGGAATTAGTAACAAGTATGATTTGAGGATCTTGTTGTGCTTGATACTGTTGGTATTTTGGTATGGTTTTGTCATTGATGTCAACACCTGCTAACACACCTACTTTGGAGATCCAGCAACATTCACCGGCAATCAGTAAAATGCTCAATAATCACTGGTATATAGTTAACCGACAGGATATAATGTTCACCGGTACATGCAATGACATGGAAGATACTTGGTAATGTCGAAGACATCATGTGGACACTTTTCCTTGAAGTAATATCATTGGTATATTCTTATTTGCATATTTGCTTTTACCGACAAATAGGTCCAGGTTATCTAGGGTTACACCGGCAGGTTTATCTTTTCTAGATCAGCATGGCACGCTATGGAGATGATTTATTATTGTTGTAAATGCATTAAGCCGACATGTTCAATCGGTTATTGCATTGGATATTGTATTATTTGTAAAATGTTTTATTGTAATATCTTGTAGAGCCGACCTACTAAAATTGGTCTTAGGGTATGGTATAAATGTAAGATCTTATTTGTAAGATCAAATGTGGAATGCGAAAAAGATTTAAGGAAGGGTATATGCGAGATCAAGTAGAGATATACACGAAGACATCATTTGAAAGTGAAGTTAGGTTTTTGGAAAAGCATATCAGCATTACACCAGTACTGAATCCAGCATATGAAGATGCTATTTTGTGTAGTATATTCTCATTGGATTTAACCATCCAACTGTAGTCAGTGTGACTCCCATTTGTGTTTGAGCAGTGAGCTCTAGGTTGTTGGCCTTTCTACATGTGCAGACCCCTCTTTGTACACTTACTATCTGTAGTAGTATCATCTGATTGTGGGTAAGGTTTCCCATCGTGGTTTTTCCCCTTACAGGGTTTCCACGTACAAATATTTGTGTCATGTGTTGTGGTTGACTTTGTGCTTATGTTTCATGCATTAATTCTTACTGGTACAACATTTCCTGTTAACATTGTTTACCGACACAATTAACTGTCTTACTGGTACTAAGCAATAAGTTGGTTAATAAGATTTTGGTTTGAATTTATTAGACAACTGATTCACCCCCCCCCCCTCTCAGTTGTCCCCGGGACCTACAATTGGTATCAGAGCCTAGTCCTCTTTTTGTAGAAGTTTAACAACTTGAAAAGATCCAATCTCTACTAATTATTTCAGGAAGGATAGTCCTAAACTTGATGGAACCAACTATGGAATATGGAAAATCAGAATGGAGACACATCTGAATTGCATTGGTAAAGACATCTGGGAAGTTACTAAGAATGGTTATACTGCTGCTATAGCTGGTCAACCTGTTCCTATTACTTTAGCTAAAGATGACGAAAATGATTGCAAAGCAAGAGAAGCACTTTTGAGTGCATTATCAGATCAAAAAATCATGGGATTATCAGATAGATCTACTGCAAAAGCTATTTGGGATCATTTGGAAACACTGAATGAAGGGGATTCCATAGTCAAAATTGCAAAACTTGAAAGCTTCCGAGTCAGGTATGAACATCTGAAAATGGAAGAAGATGAAAGAATTTTTGCCTTTATGGAAAGAGTAAATTAAATTGCTTTAGGTATCAAATGTTGTGGAGGAACCTTGAGTGAAGATGAGATTGTTTCAAAAATCTTAAGAGGTTTTTCACTGGCATATAAAATGAAGGTTACTGCTATTAATGAGCTGAGAATAATGCCTAATACATCAGTAACTAGGGATACATTGATTGGAAAACTTTCAGCTTTTGAAATAGAGGAATTTGGTTATGTTGCTATAAAAACTGATTTGGCCTTCAAAGCATCAACATCATCTGCTCCATCTTTTGACAAATCAGACTGGAGAGCCTTTTATGCAAGAGAACTTGAAGAAACCAGGAAGGAGAATGCAGACCCCTCTTTGTACACTTACTATCTTCAGTAGTATCATCTGATTGTGGGTAAGGTTTCCCACCGTGGTTTTTCCCCTTACAGGGTTTCCACGTACAAATATTTGTGTCATGTGTTGTGGTTTACTTTGTGCTTATGTTTCATGCATTAATTCTTACCGGTACAACATTTCCTGTTAACATTATTTACCGGCACAATTAACTGTCTTACCGGTATTAAGCAATAAGTTGGTTAATAAGATTTTGGTTTGAATTTATTAGACAACTGGTTCACGCCCCCCCCCCCCTCAGTTATCCTCAGGACCTACAAACACTATTCTTTGTTGGTTATCCCTACCTGTATGTTTTTTAGTGGGAAGGGATTGCTTGGATATGAAACTGACATCACGACTGTCAAATGTGCAGGTTGTTGCATTGTCTTGTGAGGGTTAGACTCCATGTTCATAGTTTACATGGGATTGAAATTGGGCTTTGATGTCGGGACTTGTTGATTTTTCTTGCTTTGTTGTCTAGTGTACATCATGAGGACTTTCTAGGATTGATACTAACGAGTGCGAGGATGATGATAATACAATCTAAAAGATGATATTTTGAATGTTAAAACAAGTAAAGGATGATGTTTTTGAGTTTTTGAGAGTTTTGGATGATGGTGCAACTAAAAGATGACAATAATAATCCATGTTTTTGGTTTTTTTGGATCTATGATAATGTATTGATAAAAAATGTAATCCTATAGGTCCGATTTCTAGGAAATTTGTGAGCATGAACCTATGGATATTCACATATGAAATTGAAAGAGAAACCTTGATCTAAAAAGTCAATTGATGGTTGGTTGATTGATGATTTGATAAAATTTGTGACACTGTGCTAGAATGTTGAGTGTAAGGGCTGAACTTGATAATTGATTGATGAGGTCTTGGTATCTTTGACAATGACAAAGGTTTAGTCCTAAGGTCTACTTTTCTAATTTGCTCGAGAATAGATAATTTCTATAATGAAATTTGTCTAAGGACACTAATGTTTGCAAATTTATTTTGATATAAGAGGGTCTTAAAGGGAATTAATGTTGTAAAAACCTAGATGAAACTAGTGACCTTAATGATGTTGCTAATCACAAAGATGAAGGCAGTTTTGGATCCCAATTGAATAGTTTGTGTCACATGATTGCAATTTTTGATATTGATAAGATATTGTGTAACTATATTAATAGACGCATGAAAAATTGATTGTAATTGCATGACAATTTTTAGTAGATGCAAAAATTAAACAACAATTGCATGAATCTATTTGTACTTGCATAACTACAATTTTTAGACTATTCTGTGTGAGTTTTTTAGTGAAATCAATTTATCAGACAATCAGAAAACAATGAATATAGTTTTGTTGTCAACTCAACAACTATGATTAAATGTAATTGTGTATGCTCGTAGAACAAATTTATCCCAAATTTCTATTGGTATTAACACAATCAAAGACAATTTCAGACAATCCTTACAACCTAAGGACAAGGCTCATTATGATGAAGTCAGACATGCACTTGTAATGCTTCATCAACCCAAATACTCAACACTTAAAGGGTTTTTTTACACTTGTAAGTCTTTTCTTGAGTAGAATAGAATGGGTCCTCTAGGGCTGGAAGCATGACCCAATCACCCTTTTCTTGAAAGACACAATTAGCTTATATAACTCGAGAATTCCTATCTCAACTCAAGGGAGGTATATGGCAAGTAAATTCAGAGTGTGATGCCACACCCTTGCACCAAAATTAATGCAATTTTTGGTCAATTAAAAGGGCGGGCCTTTAAGTAAGAACGTGTCTAGTCCGTATTTAGGAGACTTGTGTGCATACACCCGCTAATAAGCCACTTAAGGATTTATTCAACCTTGTGTGGCTCTAAGTCCATCCCCAAATTGACATCAATGACATGTTGGAAATTGACACTCATCTGGTGATTTCTGGTAGTTTCTTATTGGTCTAGGGTTGTCATTGATGAGAAATCTTCTTGGAGATTTGATCCGGTGGTTGTGACTCATCGTATCCGGAAGCTGGAGTTAATTGGTAGACTGCTAACCGGTATAACAAGGCATCTCAGTATTATTTTGGTTCGGAATGATTTCTGATGATTGTAGTGTTTTTGGTGATTGATTTTGTGATCCCGGTGAGTGGGAAGATCCTTAGGAAGCATGTGATTATAATCTTTTGGTCCGGTGCTATGTTTTGTTCGAGGTTGAAGCCGACTTGGAGCTACACGTTACACTTCTTGAAGCCGACTTGAAGGAGATTACTTTTATGTTAAGACTAGATATATAAGAGTGATTTTGCGATTGGTTTTAAGTGTAATACTATTGAGGTGATCCATTTTGGTGTGATTGAGCATATTTTCACGTGCGCATTTTGTTTACAAAAAATCTGGTAGCTGACCGAGACAAAAGTAGAGTATTTGCAGAGCGGGGATAGTCGGAGATCTTGTGCTTAACCAAAACTCATTCTTGCATTGTTCGATGCTATCTCAGAGTTCATTTCATTGTATTTTCTCATTGTAATCAAATTGTAAGTCAGTGAGACTTCCCTGAAGGTTGTAGCCTTCCAGGTCATTGTAATTATGTAGTGAGCTCTAGGCAGTGAGCCTGAATGCAAGTGTATTCCCCATCTATGACATATTAATGTACTCCTGGCCATAGTATATGAATATTGTGAGTTCCAACCCCACTATAGTTTTTCCCTTTCTGGGTTTCCACGTAAAAATTTCGGTGTTGTGGATGTGTGGTTTATTTGTTGAATGTTTATGCTCTTTTCTGTTATGCATTGCTAACCAATGGATAAAGAATAAGTTTATGGATTTGATTTCTGGCAGGTCACTGATTCACCCCCCTCTTAGTAATCTCTGATTCTAACAATTGGTATCAGAGCCTATTTCCTCTGAGGAAGCTTAACCGCTTGAGGAAGATCTGGGAGATTGATTCAATGGATTCCGGTTTCTAGAGACAACTCAATGTGGCACTTGAGGATCTTGATGCAGCTAGAAATGAGATCTATACCTTAAAGAAGAACCCGAATGATGCTGATGAATTCATTAGTGAACTGAAGGATCAAGAAAGTGTTTGTAGAGAGAAGAGGAAGGAATTTATGGAAAAGTTGAAGGAGAAAGAAGATTAGATCATGGAATATTAGGACAAAGCTGATGAAGTTAACAAGCTTGAGAGAGAAAATGTTTCTTTGAATAATGAGATGCAATCCATTGTGACGAGGTTGACTAAGGAGATTGAGGACTAAAAGAAGAATGAGGAGAATCTGGAATAATTATTAAAGGAAAGAGTCGATGAATGCTTTAGGCTTACCTATGACAATGATCAGTTGAAGCTTGAGTTGACACAATGAAGGAATAATGGTCAAGAAATTGAAAGACAAATTGTTACCTTGAGGGATGAACTTTCTACTGCAAATGAATACAGAGATAAATTCAAAGCCAGTTCTGCAAGGCTTGATGAGATGCTAGAAAGTCATAGACATGGAAAAGATATGTGAGGCCTAAGATTTAAGAAAGGTGAATCCTCCAGATCTGGACAAGGAAATGCAAAACCTGATCAGAAGAAGAGAAAGAATCCTCTGGTAAGACAACCTAATGTTCATAAGTTCAATGGTAGATATTTTACTTGCAATAAGTTTGGTCATATGGAAATTAAATGGAGAAGTAGGATGAATAATGGAATGATGAATAGTAACAATATGATGAACAATATGAATAATGTTCCTACCTTACTAGTCAGTGTTTCATATGCAATAACTTTTGACACAAGTCAACTATGTGTAGAGCAGTAATGATTAACTTTAAAACAAAAGATGCTATTCTTTTGAAATGTTTGGACATATCTCTAATCAGTACAGGACAAGACCAAATCAGATGAACTTTAGACCTATGCAGAGTTATGTTGTTTTGCAGAGCATGCAACAAAACCAGTCACATTGCAAAGTACTGCAGAAGCAAAAATAGTGCTCCGGTAGACAAGAACAAATCAAATGAAAAGGGAAAGGAAAAGGTTGCTGAGATCAGTGATCAACATAAGAAGATGTGGGTAAAGAAGGATGAATCTAAGGCAGATAATGGATCTATACCAGAATCTGGTGCAAAACCTTCATCTGGTAACTAGGGCTTTTGGCCTTAGGGGGAAGCAAACTCATACAAATCTTGTAGTACCCCTTGATGAGATTTGTAGTCGATGGATTATAGATGGCTAGGATCAAACTTCAATTGATATCCAAGATTTAGATGGTTGATTTTAGCATTTGGTAATTAATCAAGTCATCTAGTTGGATATCTGAGGCACATTTATTTCAAAGTGATATTAGGGTTTGCAAAGTTAAAAGGGAAAATACGAGAGTCATTCTTCACTTTGAAAATAGTGTTTTTGAGCTAAAGAACAAGGTGATCAAGGCTTCCAGATGATCAGAGAGATAGAAGTGATCTGATGAGTGATCTAGGGCATCTATTAGTCAATTGAGGTATTTTTCGAAGACCGTTTTTGAGTTCGGTTTTATGAAAAATTTGAAATGGCATCCTTGTCTTCCATTGCTACCCCACTGGTTGTTGAGTTCAAGGATAAAATTCTTCCCGTGTTCAAAAAGCACCCCTACAAATCCATGGAGGATGACCTAGTTGGAGCTTTCTCTTTCATTCTGCATAGAGTTTTGCACGTTGATGATGTACTAGCCTATATTCATTGTGAGATCGAGGAAACCGGCACTGGGGATATCTTGGACTTGTATATTGACAACATGATGGATGAGATTGGCAACCCCAAGTCAGAATTTGTGCAGCTACAAAGAAATGGCTTCACTGAGTTTGTAAATTTTCTCTTATTTGATGAAAATGAATGGGTGAGGTATGTACTGAGCAAGGTCCATGCTGAATTTATATGGCTAGACCAACCTTATAAGATTAATATAGAAACCATTAGGGCGGTAACTTGTTTAAATCAAATTGGTGACAAGTTAGGGTTATGCAAAGTCACAAACCCTACAGTCAACAAATTAACTGATGCATTGTTTGATGGGTGTTCAATGGAAATCAACACAATCAAGGAGGATGATGTCAAGTTTGTTGTGGTGGTAATTGGTTACAAAGTGTACCAGTCTAACCGACTGAATTTTGTATCCAACACTGCCATCCATGTAGCCTATCAGATGGTTAAAGAAGATGCTCATTATGACCTGTGCAGTGTTCAGTTGGAGGAGTTGATGATAAATTTAAAGAAAATTAAGCAAGACAAAAAGCATGTCTTCAAATTTGGTTCCTTGGTTATCTGTCAGGTGCTTTACTTCATGAATCAGACCCCTAGAACCAATAGAGTATTGTGGGATTTTGACAGACTGGTGGCCCAACAAATAAAGAATGGGCTTGATAGACTTGGAAATAGAGACAATCAAAATGTTTCTTTGTGGGAATTCTTCAAGACTTTTAAGGATAAAATGAAACAGAGAGTCAGAATCCCCAAAGAAATTGTGAAGAAATTGGAGGGGACAATCTGCTTTATGGTGAACAAAGATGAATGTCTTATGGAAGCAGTTCAACCCCAGATAGTATGGATAATGCCTATGGGCTATGAGGTTGATGAAGCCACTTTAGATGCCTACACACAACACTTGTTAAATGCTCTGGTAGACACCGAAGAAGAAATGTTCAGAACTTGCCAATAGAAATCAATGCAGCCGCACACCAAGTTCACCGAATCGGCTAGAAACAGAAAATTTGCAAAGATTGTGGAGGACATCCTTGTTGAAGAAGGTCACCCTCATGAGAAGGTTAGAGCTATAGAAGCTACTAGGGATGCAGTTGAGAAAGCGAAGAAATAAGACTACACTTGCTCTAGTAAAGGTGAAGGTAACAGGGTCTTCTCCCGCTCCAATGAAGATACCTTGTGCTGGATCAGAACCCTTCAGTTCATCTGCAAAGGGTAAAGGTGTTCTGAGGAAGAAGCAGGAAACCCAAAGAGAGTATGTGGCAGTTTCTCTAGTGCAATTTGAAACCGAGTCAGATGCAGACATTCCTAAGGCTCCAAAGAAAGGAGAGTTTTGCTAGGGTTATCCGAAAACCCCAATCAGGTGCTAAGAGGAAAGAGAAGGAGAAGAAAGTAAGGTCTGATCCTATACCAACAAACAAGCCCAAGCAAGGAAAGAAGATAAAATCTGACTTGGGTGAGGCTATAGAATCCGGTAAGATGAAGACCTCCAAAACAGAGTATCATATTATTCCTCCACTATCTATTCAAGAATTAATTGATGAAATTATTAAAGATGGAAACTTGAAGAACATTTATGTATATTATGAGAATATGGATGATAAGGATAAAAGGCAGATTTAGGAAGCTGTAGTTTTGCACATGGATGTATTTGGTAAAGCATTGATTGAATTAGAAAAATATCTTCCAAAAGATTTGTACAATTTAGTTGATGCTAGGAGAAAATCTGCTAGCCAAATGGATAGGGAAATAAAGGAGAGTGAACTAGTCAATCAGTGCACTAGTGTCACTATCGAGGAAATTGACAGATTGATTTTGTTAGCTAATAAAAAGGAATTTAGGAGCAAGCACAAAGTAAATAGCCTGATGGTTGGAAGAGTTGAAGAAATAAGGAGAGAAACTAATGCAATCTAGAAGAAGTTTCTCATTGAAAACTGGCTAGTTGAAACTGTTTCACAAGATGAAGCCACTCAATTAACAAATCCTCTGGCAAATAAGGTAAATAAAGAGGAAGACACTCAGGATGTTGCAGAGCAACAAATTTTGGATTTTGTAGAGGTTGAACCTGCTAAAGAGAATGATAAATCAACTGAGGTAGAGGATGGTGCACCAACTGGTGACTCTGGTGCACATAAGGTGTTGGTATTTTGGTATGGTTTTGTCATTGATGTCAACACCTACTAAATACACCTACTTTGGAGATCCAGCAACATTCACCGGCAAGCAGTAATTTGTGCAACAGTTATTGGTATATGATCAACCGGCAGGATATAATGTTCACTGGTACCTAGAATGACATGAAAGACACTTGGTAATGTCGAAGACATCATGTGGACACTTTATTTTGAAGTATCAATCATTTCTATATTCTTATTTGCATATTTGCTTTTACCGACAAATAGGTCCAGGTTATCTAGCGTTACACCGATAGGTTTATCTTTTCTAGATCAGCATGGCACGCTATGAAGATGATTTATTATTGTTGTAAATGCATTAAGACGACATGTTTAATCAGTTATTGCATCGGATATTATTTGTAAAATGTTTTATTGTAATATCTTGTAGAGCCGACCTACTAAAATTGGTCTTAGGGTATGGTATAAATGTAAGATCTTATTTGTAAGATCAAGTGTGGAATGCGAAAAAGATTTGAGTGAAGCTATATGCGAGATCAAGCAGAGGCATACATGAAGACATCATCTGAAGGTGAAGTTAGGTTTTTGTAGAAGCATATCAGCATTACACCGGTACTGAATTCAGCATATGAAGATGCGATTTTGTACAGTACATTCTTATTGGATTTAACCATCCAACTATAGTCAGTGTGACTCCCATTTGTGATTGAGCAGTGAGCTCTAGGCTATTGGCCTTTCTGCATGTACAGACCCCTCTTTGTACACTTACTATCTACAGTAGTATCATTTGATTGTGGGTAAGGATTCCCACCATGGTTTTTCCCCTTACAGGGTTTCCACGTACAAATATTTGTGTCATGTGTTGTGGATGACTTTGTGTTTATGTTTCATGCATAAATTCTTACCGGTATGACAATTTACTATTAATACTGTCTACCAACATACTTAACTAGTTTACCGGTATTAAGCATTAAGTTGGTTAATAAGTTTTTGGTTTGAATTTATTAGACAACTGATTCACCCCCCACCCCCCCCCCCCCCTCTCAGTTGTCTCTGGGACCTAACAATTGGTATCAGAGCCTAGTCCTCTTTTTGCAGAAGTTTGCAAGGAATGTCAATTTGGAAAACAAGTTAGAGCTAGTTTCAAAAGTATTCCAGAAAAATCCAATAATGCTCTTGATTTAATTCACATTGATTTATGTGGTCCAGCTAGAACTAAGAGCTTACAAGGTGATAGATATTTCATGCTAATTATTGATGATTATTCTAGAATGTGTTGGGTTACTTTTATCAAAGAAAAATCAGAAGCACTTGGGAAGTTCAAACTATTCAAAGAAATGGTTGAAAATGAAACCGTAAGAAAATCAAATGTTTAAGATCAGATCAAGGAGGAGAATTCACATCTAAAGATTTTAATACATTCTGTGAAGTGAATGGAATCAAAAGACAGTTATCAACACCTCGGACACCACAACAAATGGAGTTGTTGAAAGGAAAAACAAAACTATCTTGGATGCAGCAAGAAGTATGTTATCAGAAGCAAATCTACCACATGTGTACTGGAGAGAGGCAGTAAGCACTGCTGTCTATACATTCAACAATGTTCACATCAAAGGTGAAACCGGTAAGACCCCTCATGAACTATGGTTTGGTAATATTCCTACTCTTAAGTACTTCAGAATTTTTGGAAGTAAATGTTATATTAGAAGAGATGAGTATATTAGCAAGTTTGATCCTGGAAGTGATGAAGGAATATTTCTTGGTTATTCATCTAAGAGCAAGGCATATAGATGTTTTAATAAAAGATTATAGAAAATTGTTGAGAGTACAAATGTAAAGATTGATGAACAATTCAGAGGAACTTCAAAATATATAGACTCTAAACCGGAAATAGAAATTATGACAAATGAACCTACAATAAATCCACCGGTACATAATGATGATCCAGTTACTCCGGTATCATCTGAGGATTCCACAGTAATTGAAGAACTACAATAGACTAAGACACCCCGGTATGTAAGATTGAATCATTCTGAAGATCAGATAATTGGAAGCAAATTTAAAGGAGTTATGACAAGAGGAAGATTGGCAAATGAAGAAGTATGTCTTATTTCTCAAATTGAACCATTAACTATCAATGAGGCATGTGAAGATAAATTTTGGATTAAAGCTATGGAAGAAGAATTAGGACAAATTGAGAAAAATAATACTTGGACATTAGTTCCACGACCTAAAAATAAAAATGTAATTGGAACCAAATGGGTATTTAGAAACAAACTTAATGAAGATGGTAAGGTTGTCAGAAATAAAGCAAGACTAGTGTGTAAGGGATATTCTCAGAAAGAAGGAGTTGATTACAATGAAACCTTTGCACCAGTAGCCAGAATTGAGGCAGTTAGATTATTCTTGGCCTTTGCAGCTCACAAGGATTACAAAGTTTATCAAATGGATATTAAATGTGCATTTTTGAATGGAGATCTTGAAGAGGAAGTCTATATTGAACAACCTAATGGATTTGCTTTGACAGATGACAATGATATGGTTTGCAGATTAAGGAAAGCTCTGTATGGATTAAAACAAGCCCCAAGAGCTTGGTATGCAAGATTGGATAAGTATCTTTTAAAGATTAGTTTTACTAAAGGAAATGCAAATAGCAATTTTTATTACAAAGTAACTAATGATGAAATCTTGATTATTGAAGTATTTGTTGATGATATAATCTTTGGAGGAGAAGATGAATTATGCAAAGAATTTTCTCTTGAAATGCAACAAGAATTTGAAATGTCTATGATTGGAGAAATAAAATTCTTTTTAGGATTGCAGATTTTACAGACTGATAAAGGTATATTTTTGAGTCAATCTAAGTACTTGAAAGAACTACTTAAGAAATTTGGGATGGAGAACTCTAAACTAGTAAGCACACCTATGACTACAAATGACAAATTATCTCAAAGGGATGAATCTACACCTGTTAATCCAACTAGATACAAATCTATGATAGGAGGTTTACTGTATTTGACACAAACCAGACCTGATATTATGAATGCAGTATGTATAGTTTCTATATTTCAGAGTAATCCTAAGGAAAATCATGAATCAGTAGTGAAAAGGATTTTCCGATACTTACAAGGCACAACAAATCTTGGATTATGGTATCCTAAAGATGAAAATTTTGATCTATGTGCATATACAAATGCAAATTGGGTAGGAGATGTGGATGATAGAAAAAGCACCACTGGAGGAGCATTCTTTCTTGGAAAAAGATTAGTTTCTTGGTTGAGTAAGAAATAGAGTTGTACATCTTTATCAATAGTAGAATCAGAATATCTTGCAGCAGCAACAAACTGTACTCAGGTACTTTGGCTTAAGCAAATGTTGAAAGACATAAAGGTAAAATGCAAGGAACCTATTACTATATACTGTGATAACACTGCAGCAATTGATATATCTAAAAATCCGGTATTACATTCTAAAACAAAACATGTTTCTATCAAATTGAATTTTCTAAGGGAAAAAGTTGAAGAAAAAGAGATAAAACTGGTTTATGTGAATACTAAAGAACAACTTGCAGATATTTTCACAAAACCTTTGCCTAAGGAAACTTTTGAGTATCTCAGAGATCAACTCGGAGTCATACCACCACTGGTAGTGACTTAGACAGTTGATGATTGTCATCAACCAACAGAATTAAATGGACAAATCTTTTATTCCGGTATTTGATGAGGAAGCTACTTCTCAGGGGGAGTAGTTGGTATATTGAATTGGTTGGTATTTTGTATGAACTTGACCTTTTGTGACTTTGGCATTCGATGTCAAAGGGGGAGAGATATCTATGGAAAAACACATTATCCTTTTGGAAAGAAAAAGAGATTTTAAGGGAAAGTTTTTTTTGAAAGATTGGTATTGTTACTCCCAAGGGGAGAAATGAAGATTGTTGGTTTTTGTATTTGGCATTTTTGTTTTGGCACTTTGATGGTTTTTCCATCTTGTGTTGCCATCAATGCCAAAGGGGGAGATTGTTGGTATTTTGGTATGGTTTTGTCATTGATGTCAACACCTACTAAATACACCTACTTTGGAGATCCAGCAACATTCACCGACAAGCAGTAATTTGTGCAACAGTTACTAGTCTATGATCAACCGACAGGATATAATGTTCACCGGTACCTGGAATGACATGAAAGACACTTGGTAATGTCGAAGACATCATGTGGACACTTTATTTAGAAGTACTAATCATTGATATATTCTTATTTGCATATTTGCTTTTATCGACAAATAGGTCCAGGTTATCTAGGGTTACACCGACAGGTTTATCTTTTCCAGATCAACATGGCACGCTATGAAGATGATTTATTATGAAAATTGACACATAAAAAATTAAGGTAATAGACACTCTGATCCTTATGAAAATTGACACATAAAAAATTCAAAGACAAGGGAGTTTTCTGCAATTTAATATTAGTTTTGACAAACCTTTCAATTAGATGTCTCTGACAAAAAGGATGATTGTTGCTACTGCCCTCCAAGCGCAAGCCAATTAGGAGTTAGCTCAATCCAAATCATAAGAGAATAGACTTATTGAGAAATCAGTTAAAGTTTTGGAACAGGTGGTACCAGAACAACAACTTGATGTTAATTCTAGTTCATCTGGTAAGCTTCAGAACTTAATAGATCATATATCAACTCAGTTTAATACTTTGACCAAGGCATCAGCTAGGTAGGCTATGTAGAAATTTAAAGTTGCCAAAGTTTAAATATTTTTTGCAAATGATCAGTAGTGATAAGGCCCAACTTGAAAAGGAACTAAAGCTAATTGATAAGTCTTGTCTAGTTTTGACAAATTTTACTACTGAAAGAGACAAGCAAATAGATAATTGTAGAGGACAATTAGCTCAGATTTCTCAGGCTTATAATCCTACAACTAACTTAATCAACAGTATTGAAGGCCAAATTTTGACAGTTATGGAGCAAATTAGGAATTTTGAGAAGGAGAAGGAGAGAATGATTATACAGATAGGTGAACTCCAGAACGTAATTGGTCCTTGGTCGGACACCTTAGTGTATCATAAAATGGTCTGCATTCAAAACATATCTTAGGAGACCCCAATTGAGATTGCAGCCATATAATTTCATGCTTATGTTTTGAATGGTTTTGTTTCAATTTTGGAGAAGTTGTGGGTAGGGTGGAACACCTATCTTGGGTTCCTTAAGATGACATGTGCAGATATACTCAAGCATGTATAGATTTGATCATCCGATGTGTGTGTATATATGTACAGGGAATTTTTTTGCACACCCCATCTTTGACATTATTGTCAAAGGGAGAGAGATAAGGTGAAAAATGTACAGATTGATTGTGTATGGAGTGTACAGTTTGGTGGTGCAGATTTTTGGATTGTTGATCTAAGGGGGAGTCTTAGAATTCTTTCATTCTTTTCATCTGGTGTACAAGTTTCATGGGTTTCTACACTTAGTCATTTTTACAAGTTTTTCCATCAATGCCAAAGGGGGATATTGTTGGCAATTGACACTCATCTGGTGAATTCCAGTAGTTGCTTATTGGTCTAGGGTTGTCATTGATGACAACTCTTCTTGGAGATTCGATCCAGTGGTCGTGACTCATCGTATTTGGAAGCTAGACTTAACCGGTAGAGTGCTAATTGGTATAACAAGGCATCTCCATATTATTTTGATCCAGAATGATTTCTAATGATTGCAGTGTTTTTGGTGATTGATTTTGTGATCTCGGTGAATGGGAAGATCCTTAGGAAGTGTGTGATTATATTCTTTTGGTTCGGTGCTATGTTTTGTTTGAGATTGAAGTTGACTTGGAGCTACACGTTACACTTGTTGAAGCTGACTTGAAGGAGATTAATTTTATGTTAAGACCAAATATATAAGATTGATTTGGCAATTGGTTTTTGGTGTAATACTATTAAGGTAATCCATTTTGGTGCAATTGAGCACAGTTTGACATGTGCATTTGGTTTACAAACAATCTGGTAGTTGACTGAGGTAGAAATAAAGTATTTGTAGAGCGAGGATAGTCAAAGACCTTGTGCTTAACCGGAAGTCATTCTTGCATTGTCAGATGCTATCTCAGAGTTCATTTCATTTTATTCTCTCATTGTAATTAAATTGTAAGTTAGTGAGACTTCCCCGAAGGTTGTAGTCGTCTGGCTCATTGTAATTGAGCAGTTTGCCTGAATGCAAGTGCATTCCCCATCTATATAATATTTATGTACTCCTGGTCATAGTATATGAATATTGTGGGTTCTAGCCCCACAGTGGTTTTTCCCTTTCCGGGTTTCCACATAAAATTTTGATGTTGTGGATTTGTGGTTTATTTGTTGCATGTTTATGTTCTTTTCTATTATGCATTGCTAACCAGTAGATACAAAATAAGTTTATGGATTTGATTTCTGACAGATCACTGATTCACCCCCCCCCCCCCCTCTCAGTGATCTTTGATTCTAACATGACATACACCCCCAAAATAGGCTCCAGTTTTCACCTTTTCCATTTATATGGCAAACTAAAGGGAAAATCGCTTTGGTTCGTTCCACTTAGTGTGATCACTTCTCCAAAGGAAAGACATCAAATCACAAGGAAGATATTGTGATTTCCCTTGCACCCAGGGTCCCCAGAGACAAGGGGAGAGGATACGTTCACAATACCGCATTCTAATCTAAACACAAACATGCTTGCACACAAAACACAACAAGAAAGATTAATTCCCTTTAAAAAACAATGTATTTTCTATGCTACCAGACACTTGAAAATATGAAAGAAAATAAAATGATAAAAACTCCAGGACCCTACAACAAACTTGTTAGAAGTTTCAAAGACAAATTTTGGTTTATAGTCACCACACACTGAAAAATCATAGATTAGTATCGAAATCCTAACCTAGAGAACTAGAAAAGAAGAAAACAAAAACAAAAATTTCAATAGAAAATATGAACTGAAGCATAAACATAGAATTATACTTGTTGAATTTCAATAGGCAATTGCATGAATCTGATTCTCAATTGTGTGAGAATTGACTATCAAATGCATGAATCCTTCTTCAATTGTACAAGAAATTTTGATCAATTGTGTAAATCTTGCTAAGCAATTGCGTAAATTCATTAGCAATTGCATAACTTAAAACCTGTATCTACACACTTTCTAGAATTTCATGAAAATAAGAAGTTATACTGTTGTTGATTCATGTTGGGTTCACCAAATGTAAGCACAAAAAAATTCAGGTAAAACATATGTAATAGCTCAATTAAGCAACCGCTAAACCAAATTTTGTCAAAAAATTATCAATTACAAATCAATAAAGGAATGCATAAAGAAATTAAAAATTAACAATCAAATGACAATAATCAAATCAAACCAACTCCATTGCCAATTTTATGCTTCTAGCCTTCATTGTCCTTCTCTTTCTTTCTTATTGTATTTTGATGACAACTCTCAGAGTTGCATAAATATCTATAGAGTATAGGCATAGGAATTCAAAGATTGTGGTTGTTGAAAATGAAAATTGAACCTAAATTTATAGATTTTGAGAATTTGATTTGACTATTGAGATCAATATGAGAACAAAGTTGATTAAGAGTTGAGGATTCATGAGATAGGTTGGTGAAAGACAATTACTCAATGTAATTGACATTGACTGAGAGTTTCACTCATCTAATAGACTTGATGACTGATTTAATTGATCAATTAGAAGAAATAATTGATTAGTCAGAAAAGGTGATTTTGAAAAGAGTGGGTTGACTAGTTAGTTAGAAAAAGCTGATTTTGAAAAGAGTGAGTTGACTAGTTAGTTAGAAAAAGGTGATTGATGACTGACTAAGAGTCAGGAGTACTTAAGATTTTCAACATGTGATGTTGAAGAATGAACAAAATTAGCATTTTGGTGAATTTGGATTTTCAAAAACATTGAATTAAATTGGAATGAGAGGGAAATGAAATCAATTTGAATTTGGAGGGAAATTGAAATGTATTCAAAATGAGAGGTAAATGAGATTAAATAAATTTGAAAATTTATTTAATTAAGAGGACATTGTTAGCTAATCAAATAATTTAAATAAATTATTTAATCACGAGAAGATAAAAATTGAATTTAAATAAATAATGAAGATTATTTAATTAAAGTGATATAGTGAAATAATTAATTAAAAAATAAAATTATTTAATTAACATCAGAGGAAAATTAGATAATTAAATCATAAAAATTTATTTAATTATGAGAAAAGAGGGAAATTTTGATGTTTGAATTTGAATTAGAATAATGAAGTTAATTTAGAAGAATGACGTGAAATTAATTAAATAATATAATTATTTCATTAAAGAGGAAAAATTAGTAAAATTAGCATTGACAAGTGTGTTACAATTTTAAGTGCCTACACATCCGAGTATATACGTCCTTAGTCGATAATTAAATGAGCCTTTGCTTAGGACATTAGGTTACTTTATGTGAGATTAGTTGCCCAATTGAGAAGAGTGGATTGAGAAACTGCACCAATATTTTGTACTTAGTAAGGACTAGTCAAGTAGCATCAATGTCTATGGTAAATCCAACTTTATGATTCCTCCGTGTATGGCCTCTTGAAGTTCCATAAACTCAATGATAGATTCATCATTTTCAAAGATAAAAAAAGGGTAATTTAAAAGATCCATTTGTTTTCTTTTGGCCTGTGACCTTGTTTTAACCATGCAATACCTGATTAGGTTGTTTTTGAATTTTCTAGTATTTTTAGATATTTGTGATGTAAAAGAGCTTTGAAATGAATCTAAGGGAATGATAATGCAACTAAATTATGCTATGTTTTTTATATTTTTAGTTCTAAAGGATGATAATGCAACTAAATTAATGTTTTCAACTAAGTTAATGTTTTTGGGATATTTGAGCTTAGGAAATGCTAATGCAATGAAGCTAATATTGTTGGGTTTAAAGGATGCAAATGCAACTATATTTTCAGGGTTTTGGGGTTTAAAGGATGAAAATGCAACTATATTTCATGGATTTTTTAGGTTTAAGGAATGCAACTAAAGAGTGACTAGTGCAATTGAGCTATGCTATGTTTTTTTGGAATTTGTGGATTCAAGGAATGAAAATGCAACTATATTTTGGGGTTTTTGGATTTAAAAAATGTTTGAATGTCAAACCTATGAAAGTGATGAGGAGGCAATAGACTGAAAGGAGGTTAACCTTGAACCAACCAACCTCTAAGACTCACATACTCAACCGGTAATCCATGTTTCCAAAGATCCTTACACAACACCAAGTCAAGAAATGGTTCAATGAAACCAAACAAAACCTTGTAAAACCCCAAGGCTCCACTACATCCACTTACATACACTAACACTTCTCAAGTTCTTGTGTGACTACATAGAACCTTGCATACAATAAGTGGGCTACTACTAGGCTTTAGGGTTTGAATGGCCCACTTGACCAATTCAATACAAAAATAATTGGAGGGGTGTTCTCACAACACCTAAACACAAATGAAACAAGATTTCATGGTTTAGATCCACCGGAACATCAATTTTGACTCACTTTCCCACAAACCTAAACCGATTGCTATTAGGCCTCCATTTGGAGGAATCAAGTGATAACTTTTGACACTTTGAGGTTCTAGGCAAACAAATTATATTTTTGGATACCCTTTTGGGAGTTCTCAATAATATCTTAGTCTTTCGATACTAGATCAACTTGTAGATATTCCAACCAATGCTGCACTAACATACGTAATAGGGCTTTTAGACCTATTTGACTGAACATCTTTCACAAACTAGTTTGGTTCTCCTAATGGGTGACCATCACTGACCATTAAATATCATATAAACCTCCAAAGTACTCTTATACCACATTCAAACCCTTTTTCAATGCTCTACCACTCAATTCTCATGCACTGCACTCATCAAACCGATCTGTCACATAGAGATGCTAGATCTAGGGTTAGTTTTTGATCCTTTTCACCCTATTGTATCCTCTTAATGGATTTTGGTACTAACATATGATATAGTAGCCTATCATAACATGTAAAAATAGAGTGTTTAGTTAGGGATTCATAGGCCAAAACCCATTATTGGAGTCAAACCCTAGGGGTTTAAGGGTTTAGGCTACCCTGTAGAGATTTTATTGTAGAATGGGGAAGCGATCACTTCAAGACTTCACACTAAAATAAAAACAAAGGTAAAACAATCTAGTTTCAGGATCTATGCCATTATCATTCTTACCAATCCCCCCTCAGTATGCAATCAACATAAATTAGATGGTTTTTCCGAGTTTCCAACAGTTCTTGATGCTTCAATTTTTTTCCAAATCAACCAAATCAACCAACATACATTCTTCAGTGTTTGGGGTCTTTAAAGATGTTTCCAAAACAACCACAACCTCCTCCAACTATTTTTTAAACCGAACTGACTGTCAGAGAATCACAACTTACAAAAAGTGCAAAATTGTCAAGACAACAAATTGACAATATGACAACTTTTGCATAATTCAACCAACTTAGACTCTAGGCTGTCATAGTCTCCCAAAATGATTACATTTGATTTTAAAACATAAAAAATGACTCAAATAGACTTATGGTCACTTGATCCCTCAATTTAGACCATTGTGACCCTTATTGACTCAATTTGCTCTACTAGACCCTAGATGACAATTTGACCCAAACATGGACAAACTTGTCATACTCCTAGGACATTGAATTACAAAAATGACCCATAGGGTCTTATTAGATTTCTTCTAACTAATATAAAATCATCTTGTTCCTGTCTCGTGCCTTCATAGGTAGGTGCTCCTACACCATAGTCCCCAAGTGAAATTTGTCTCAAGTCCTCTTGGAGACTAATTGTTGCAAATAAACACCCTTCTTTTTGATATATTCCTCCAGTATCCAAGAGCTTCTAAGTCAGGAAAGCCCTTCCATTTAAAAAAGTGTTCAAAATACCTTGTTTTCTTGGCTTCCCTGTTATCCAAAATGCACTCCACTTTAGGCGGTTCCTTAGGTGGTAAGTGTTTTATCCATTCCTCACTTTCCTGAATAGATTCATCTGCACATTCTCCTGTAGTAGGAATCCTATACAATGTTAGATTAAAAACATTAAATATAGTTTAATAGAAATATCATCCAAGAGTTCAATTTTGTAAGCATTAGGACCATATTTAGCCAAAATTTTACAAGTTCCAATCCTTCTCATCATCAACTTGCTATGGCTTCCCTTGGGCAACCTGTCCTTGCTGAGATAAACCATGACCATGTCACCCACTTGATACTGCACATCTCTCCTTTTTTGATCCACTCTTGCTTTAACCTTTTGATTGTTTTGTTGTAGGGTATCTCTAACTTGTTGATGCACCTCTTTCATAGCCTCTACAAATTCATCAACATGTCCACTCCTTTTGTCCAACCCCTGGACATCCCTAAATTCAAAGACTCCTCCTGGATGACTACCATACACAATCTCAAAAGGACTTAGACCTGTACTCCTTCTTGTTGAATCATTATAGGCATACTCTACCTGAGGTATCACCACATCCCAACTACTTCCATGCTCCTTTGTTAAACACCTAAGAAGATTTCCCAATGAACTGTTCACTACTTCAGCTTGGCCATCGATCTGAGGGTGATAGGCTGAGCTAAAAGACAAATTTGTACCCAACCTTTTCCACAAGGTTCTCCAAAAATTCCCTACAAACTTGTTGTCCTGGTCAGATACAATACTCAAAGGAAATCCATGGATTCTAATAATTTCTCTGAAAAACAATCTTGCAATATAGCTAGCATCATTTGAGGTTTTACAAGGAATAAAGTAAGCCATCTTACTAAACTTGTCTACCACAACAAATACATTGTCATGACCTGTCTTTGTCTTGGGTAATCCCATCACAAAGTCCATGCTCAAACTTTCCCATGGTCTACTTGGTATAGGCAAAGGTTGGTACAATCCTGCATTGGTTGAGACCCCCTTTTCTCACTGACATACAATACAAATCTCCACAAACTTTCTGATATCAGTTTGCATTTTCGGCCAAAAATTAAATCTCCTAACTAGGTCCAAAGTCTTATTTAGCCCAAAGTTGATGGTATGATGAATGAATAAGTATCCGGTAGAATACAAAGAGGGGGGGGTGAATCAGTATATTGAAAAACTGATACAAAGTTCGCAAACTCAAATTCAATCACACAAAGTAAACATATGTTAGTTAAGATCAATATTCATAAGAATACTTGACATCAACCGGTTTGACTATTATGATAACTTAACAGTAAACAACTTTAATCTTTTAAACATCAACAATGCTTAATCATGTCTCAACATATTCATCTCTCAGTGCTTCTAGTTATCATGCCTTATCAGAAATTAATCAAATCAACAAATAAGATCATAACCACAAAAGCATTCACCACTTGATACAAATGTTTATATGTGGAAAACCCAAATAGGTAAAAACCACGGTGAGATGAGACTCACAAGGATAGCTATTTGAACTCTTCTGAAGTTCGCTCTGTTAGGAGCCAAGCCTGTTAAAGATTTACAATAAGTCCTGTTAGGAACTAATTCCGGTTAGGAATCACCCGATTAAGGGATTTACAAATATGCCTTGATGAAAAGAAAAATACCGTATTAGGAGTAACCTCGCTGGAGGATTTAAGAATCCAAGCTAATGGACCACCTTGTTAGAGGATTTAATGAGTAACCAAACTTGTTAGAGCTTACCCAATTAAGAGATTTCACTTCTGCTGTAATTGTTAAAAAACAACAAGTTTTCTTGATTTGTCTGAATAGCACAATATTTGCTTGATTATATCCTTCTCAAGCTTCAATCTGCCTTCACTCAAAGTGCAGATCCATTCACTGGTTAGGAAACTACACACTCAACAGGTTTTTGCCAATCTTGCCAACACTCTTTACAAACAACTTCATCAACCTTCAATACAACTCAATTAGGTCAATAACACAACAAAAACCTAATTCTCATCATCAAGATTACAAACAAGTGATTACAATCTTGACCATTATAAATCATGACAATCTCTTCACATTCTTCAAGAAAATTCCAACTGCTCCATGATCACCACTTCATCGGAGTTTGTAACTCATCACGCGTTGTGCATTAGATGCAATCCACTTTTCTCCTTCCCTAGACAATAACCAAACGTGCCAAAATAATTTGAACATATCCTCATACAATGATCACATGTGTCTCCATCATTACCACTCATCAGATAATAAACCACCAAAATTGATCGGTTAGGGTTTAACAACTGATAGGGTTTACCGGTTACATTGCATAGAAAGGTTTAACCCTTTACACCGGTTCACCGGTTCAACTTACAAACTTTGCATACCGATTTACAACATCTTCTACAAATCTCTTCTTACTGCTTACTAGCCAATATAAAAAACAACAATATCAATAATAACATGAATACCATTACCGGTTCAATTGACATCAATGACAACATGTCATTAATGCAATCTATATGCAAAATGCCAACAAAAGTGACCTCCTAAACCACAACTATGTTTCTCCTTTACTACATTATCCCTCATTGAACATCTAGGGATATATAGCTGAGACCCTTTGAAAAAAAAGATCATCCTGCAAGGTATAGTCAAAAAACTCTCCATGAAAAGTATTTGAAAACACACAACATACCTTATACATTTCCTTGAAATCATTGTCCTCTTCATACAATCTGATGCCCTGCAAAATGGACAAGGTTAGTCTAAGAGAAACAACACAAAACACACAAGAAACCGTTAGTGTTATTCAATCAAAAACTAATCTAAACAGGCATATCAAGAGAGACACTAAAATCATGCTAATATATCTAACTAATGAAACAAAGATAATGAGGCATCTCCAAATGCCTCCTAGCATGTTCTTAGCTCCTTCTCCCTTGTTCCTCTCCTCTCCAAGTTCCAAAATAGTGTAGCTCTCAGCAGCTTTTTGCACTATGGATGCTTATGGAAGATTGAGATTGTAGTATTGTGCTCCAAATGTAAAATGAAAAGCTAATATCAAGCTATTGATGTTAAAATGATTTATTTTAACCAAAATGAAAAGATATTAGTTAATTATGCTAAAATGCTCTCTTAAAATGCCTATAGCTTAAATGCATACAAGTTTTCAGGATGTGGATTATGAAGAAATTGGCTCTATTTATAGGAAAAATGGAGCAATGGATGGTTGAGATTGAGCAATGTCAACAAGGGTCAGGATTGAATGATTTCAAATCCATGTGAGGGCTTTCAACCCAATCCCAAGATGACAAGTGTCAATGTGAGATAGGTTGAGAGGAGAGGAAATAAGCATTAAATGCTTGATATGACCTTGGGAGTTAAAGTCAAGGTTGGTTGAATGAATAAACTCTTTATTCAAAGAATAAAGCTTTTATCCAATGGATAAACTCTTGTGCAAATGTGAAATGGATGAATATGGTCAAAACAATAAATGTTTGGGGGGACAAGTTTGAAATAACCATAAATGGTTATGTAAGAGCCATAAATGGTTATGTAAGAGCCATTAGTGGTCTTGGAAGACTTTGGAGGTTAATTTGTTGAACACACAAAGCATTAAATGTTTTTCAAAGACTTTGGAGTCTTTTAGAAGTGACTCCATTTTGCTTAGGAATGTGACAATAATTAGGGGATGGATTAGGCTAATTAGGAAGGGGTTAGAAGAATCTAGAAGGGGTTTTAGGCATGCAAGTGGATTTTGTAGGAAAATGCAAGTGGGGGGGTAATGATTTAAATAAATGTTTTATTTAATTTATTTAAAAGAGGAAAAAGGGATTTTAATTAAATAAATAGATTTTATTTATTTAATTGATTGAAATTTGATTTAATGAATTAATTAAAATAAATTGAATAATTTATTTAATTAATAGAAGAATGTTTGGGGATGAATTAATTAAAAATTAATTTAATTAATTGGTGGCTAGTGGATTTTTAATCAAATAAATAGCGTTTATTTATTTAATTAAGCTGGACAGATTTGTGTGACTACATTTGCCCCTCTTTAAGACGGTGTAGTTTATCGCGTCGTTTCAAAGAAAGAAAAATAGGTGTGAAGAAAATGCCCCATAAAATGTAAATTTAATGGGTGGTATGCCCCCTCGAGAGATGGGCCGAATTTTTTTGAAAAATCGGGCGATCTCTCGAAAAAGAATGAAAATTGGCGAGGTGGTAGAAGAGAAGAAGTTAGCCATACGGGTGAAAAATAGAAGAGAATGGGAGAAAAATGGAGAAATGGGGGGCTCAAGAAGTTCACGGGGACCACGGCGATGAGCGGGGGGAATTTACGGTGATAGCGAAGGGTATAAATGGGGTGAAAGGGGTGAAAATAGGATCATTTGTGACCGCGACCATTTGGAAATCGGAGCTCTGATAGGGACATTTGGAGGAGCGAGTAGCAGTCAGGATGCCGATTCCGATCACCGAGCACAGATTTGAGCGAGTTCGACGGTTCCAGCGCCCAGAACACTACGGACCAGCGGTACACAAATTCAAATTTTTAATTTTTATGCATTTTTGATAGGTTTTTAGCTGAGTCCAAGTCAAGTAGGAGCAAGAGCGTTGGAACTACAGTTTTGGCGCTTTTGCTCCATAAACTAGCACTACTGCACCGCAATGGCGCTATTGCCCCATTGTTTGAGCACTTTTGTCTTGTTGTAGCACTATTGTATGCAAGTTTAAGCGTTGTTGCTCAATAAGTGCTATTGAGGGTTTGTTTGAGCGCTTTTGAACCTTTTTAGCGCTACTGTATAATTGTTTGAGCGCATTTGTAGTTTGAGTGCTATGAGATAGCTAATTGAGCACTTTTGTTAGGGTTGTAGCGCTATTGTTTGGAAACTAGTGCTTTTGATGGTTTAATAGCTCTTTTGTCTTAGAATAAAGAGATGCCCCAGTTTGGATGAAGAAAATCTCCCGATGCCAATGATTGATGGATGGCGAGGTGAAGTGGGAGTTGTTTTGAACCATAGCAGCCTGATGAGACTTAGGTCATTTGTTAGGATAAATGCCCATTGAAGTCTAGGTGGCCATGATTGCTTACCTGTTGAGACCCGAAGATACTTGATCAAAGTATCCGTTGATAGTCTAGGTTTAAACTTAAGAAAGTTTGAAAACAAAACAACTGATGGTGATTGATGAATGCCCATGTGCAGGAGGAGCTGCGCGTGTTGCAGTTACGTGAGTGGCATCCTGCGACACAGGGGTTGCGGAACCAATTGACACAGGTAGAGATAGACTGCATTGCCGCGACTGGTCTATATGAGGTGATGCACATGCTCGTGATTCGTATGAATCACGGATTGATCACAACACTAGCAGAGCGGTGGCACAGCGAGACGTGCACCTTCCATTTGGCACAGGGGGAGATGACAGTGACCCTAGAGGATGTGTGGCGCATCCTATGGATTCCGATTCGGGGGGAGCTAGTCACATACGGCAGATCCTGGGGGACTCTTGCGGTGCAGAGGATTTTTGATGAGGACGTTTATATTGATGATGGCTCCGTTGCTTGGGAGGATATAGCGGCATTATATGAGCCTCTTCCAACAGTTTTGTCAGGTATTGTGGGAGGACTTCTTTGTCCAGACAGGCGATCACATGGTTTGGCCATCAGATGGGGACAGGTTATCGAGATGATGATGACCGAGGGGACCCGATTTGTGTGGGGGTCGTGCGTGCTGGCGCACATGTACTAGGAGCTCCATGAGGTGGTTTACCGGGGGAGGGGTTCCTTAGCAGTGGGCATGACGTTGCTGCATATTTGGGCTTGGGAGCACCTACCAGTGACTCGACCGATGAGTCTTAGATTCCATGCAGTAGACCAGCCGTACATGTTCATGTATAGCAGCATGATGAGTCAGCCCCACTTGGGGAAGTTAGAGTGGTGGCGGCGGGCATTTAGACAATCTGGATGCAGTGATATGGTGGCCATACTTGGAGTGTGAGCCATGGGATGATGACGCAGAGGCACTGCCTTATATGTTTATTACTCGATTCCTCATTGGGAGGACCTCATACAATGTGGAGAGACAGGTGCCCGGGCGAGTGATGAGGTAGTTTGGACGGCAGCAGGGACTGCCCAGTGGATCAGGAGAGTATGCTCGGGTTATTCGGGAGAGGTATGCATGGGGTCCAATGCTACCGTATGATCAGGCACTGGCAGAGTTCCGGACACTGCAGGTGAGATCATGGGACATACGACCGAGGGTCATTGATGTTGGGGTGACAGATGAGTATACGTAGTACCGGGTAGCGCACCCGATCCCACGGATATCGGATCCAGTAGAGCCGATCTCAGCTTTTGAGGATGAGAGGGGATGGAGACGGAGGAGGGCAGGAGGTCGAGGAGGAGGAGTAGGAGGGGGAGGAGGTGGAGGTGGAGGTGGAGGAGATGGAGGAGGAGATGGAGGAGTTGGAGGAGGTGGAGGAGGAGATGGAGGAGGTGGAGGAGGATTGGGGATGCAGAGTCAGCGGAGAGGGAGAGGTGGACTGCCTCTACAGATATCACAGGGACCATTGATACCAGGAGGAGTTCAGTTGAGTGGGAGGGGGATGGAGAGAGAGATCCCGATGGACAGAGGGGAGGGGACTACTGGAGAGGGTGGTGCAGGGGAGGCAGCTATGGATACCGAGGAGGGAGCCACTAGAGATCTACGGGATCACATGATAGTACACTTGCAGACCCAGATAGAGGATTTGGAGGCGGAGGTGGCAGCTAGGGATGTGCAACTATTTGCATGGGAGTTAGAGCTGGCGGGGGTGCTGCGGGAGAGGGATAGTGCAGTGGAGAGATTGGCAGAGTTGCAGGAGAGAGTGCGGGTTGGAGTAGGAGCACAGGGGTCTACGGGGGAGGTGATGAGGGAGATGCGGCAAGCATAGGCGGAGATAGACTACTAGCGGGGTTTATATGAGCAGGTGGTGCCAGTTAGTCAGTGAGCTCTTAGCTATTCGCAGATGCGGCAGGCTAGATCAGAGCGATCACAGAGGGTGCAGAGAAGTGGGGGTGTGATGGGTCCTTTGAGGAGGGAGAGATCAGGTGATGCAGGAGGGAGTGGTGGTTCGATGAGGCCTCCACGGAGAGATGGATCAGGTGGTGCGGGCACCAGTGGTGGAGCAGGTGGAGGTGTTGGAACAACATCTAACCAGAGTGGCATTTGAGAGAGCATTTTTGCATATATGTATTGTATCATTGTCTATTTTTTGGATTGTATCTTGGATGGCTCTTGGTAGCCGATTTTGTAGACTTCATTGTACTCTGATATATGAGATGAGATATATGAGGAGATCCCATATTTTGATGATATGCATTTGATTTATATGGATGTTTATGTAGGATGATGAGTTTATTGCTTAGATGGATATGTGTACATGTATGTATTTGATGATATGTTTCTTATATGCATGTTTTTATGATGATTCATGATGTGGGATACTGACATATGAATGCAGGTTTGTATATGTATGATTTGTTTTGATTTTTGATGTAACACTTTTATATATGTAATGCCATGATGATGATGTATGCTTATGATAATTTATGAATAGGAGTTTGGTGTTTCCTATTTTGATATAATGATGAGATGATTTATGTGATGATGTTAATGCAATGGTCGAATGAATGATGTTATGTATGGATATGCATCTAGATGTTTTTAGATGAATGTAAGATGAATAAACAAAATGTAAAGTACAAATGTTTATATGATAATTTTTAAATGAATGCATATGTATAATGGATATATATAATGGTATGAACCAATGTTTGGAAACAAATGGTTTTATGATTCTAAATGCTTTAAATATGATGTTAAGTAAAAATGATAATGTGATGATATTATAACTTATGGTTTTAATAACTGTACCTTAATGCAATTAAAAAGAGGATAATGAATGCAATGTGGATGAATCCTAAAATGAGCATAATAAGGTACTAAATAAATGAAAGGAATGCACCTTTTTAACTATATGGATGTAGCGTCGTAAATTGTACGCACTTGCTAGGGTGGTACAATTTCACACTTAGTTTAGCACCCGCCTTGGCGCATTTTGCATTTTGCATTGCATTTCCCCTTTAGCACTTAATTAATCAAATTAATTAGGTCTAAGGTTCTTCCACATCATAAAGTCGGGGCCTTTTCATTAAAGTGTGCCCCTTTCATTTTATTCCTCCAATACATCATTTAATCAAAAACCCTAATTAGGTCCTATTTTGAACTTGGGGGCTTGATTTCGGGGGTCAAAACATCTCGAAATCACCTGTAACTTCGGGATTCACTCTAAAATCATCATATCTGACGGCCCTGAAAATTTGGTGAAAAGTTGTCGGGACCATGGCGCCTGGCGTGCACATGGTCCCGGACATTTTTCCCGAAATTTTAGGAGCGCGATCCAATCATAAAATAAAGCTTAACCCCAAGAAATTGGTGGGATATTCAATCTCTAGGTCGGCCAAAAGACGAAATTGCAACCTAGGGTTTCATACATAAGAGCTCTCTTTCTTCATTTGAAAGGATCCGATTTTTGTTTTCAGGAACTTCATATGCAACGAAAGAGAAAATCTTTGAAGACTTCAATAACATTCAACATCCATCCATCAAGCATTCATCAATTTCATTCATTTAGGGCTTGGGAGACATTGAAGAACAATAGGAGATTACCGACTGAAGATTGGCTTGTACTCCTCCCTTGAGGGTTGGGTATGATTTCATGTTGTTTTCATGTCTTTGCATAAGCTTCAATATATCCTTTATTCATGCTTTAGATCACTTTGCATCTTGATTTAGAGCATTTACATTATCATTTACAAGCAATTAGGGTTTACTTTCTAGGTTGCTCTAGTTTGCTTTCTTGCATTTAAGGAACTTGCACACACACTAGGTCTGCACACACAATACATTTTACAATACAACTTGGCTATTCGTGGAGGTGGAAATCACCGAAGCGGGGGTTTGACTAAGGCAAAACCCTATATAGCTGCCCAAACACCTTTTTCAGATGTAAGTGCAGGTTTCGGATTCGGACGACGCCGCAAGTTGCAGATCCGACGGAAGCAGACTGAGACGGGACAACACACCAAATTGCAGAGCAAAAGACCAGGACAGGGGCGTGGGGCACCCTGGTCCTACCAGGACAGGGGCACTGGGCGCCCTGGTCCTCCTGACAGACAGCATTTTCAGCATTTTTGACAGCTTTTCTAGAGTGCAAAAACAGCAGTTTTCGGAGCAGTTTCAGGGGCAGAATCAGGACAGTGGCGCCTGCGCCCCCGTCCCGAACATTTTCACTCAGATTTTAACACCGGGTATGCATTTACATTCTTGTCTTGTCCTTGTGTTTACAGCTTTTCATTATTTAAGTTCAATTCTGCAATCTTGTTAGTAGTTCATACTTGCACTTTGGGGTTAGGAATTGAACTTGCATCATTCTATCTATCATTTGCAACAAAGGAATAGAAATCCTAATAGGTAGCCCGTGGCTCTCTCTCTTCCACAAAAAGAAGTAGCCAATTGTGTAATACCTCTAGGCTCTTTCGTATTCCACAAGTGTGTGGTTGAAAGTGAGATTAGGGCATGTTTGCTTAGTGTCACTTTTTCTCCCACACATTTTGGTGAACCTGACGTGAATCTATCATTGCTTCCTCTTGCATTGCATTTGTTAGATCTAGATCTAGATTTAGTGTGTTTTCATTTCATTTTCATTAAAAAAAAAAAAAAAAAGTGTGTTTCTTTGCATTGTGTGTTTAAAATTTTATGCAATTTCAAAATGTCAGATTTTTATTTGCAAGATGTTCATATTTGTGATGATTATGAGTTAGATGAAGCTTTGGATGAATTTTTGAAACCTAAATATACCAAACCTTCATTTTACCAAAAAATCATAAACATTGTTACTATGCCATTTCGTTGTGATGAGAAAGATAAGTCGAATGATTCCTCTCAAGGGTACATTCCTATCAGCTCTTCCACTAAATCTAGTAACATGGTTGTTTTCAATGATCCCCTCTATGAAGAGATATCTCCTTTTGAATCAAAAGATAAACCTTTTAATAGATATGATCATGCTTTGTTGAATGATGCCCTTGATGCGTTTGTGTCTCCTAAAAATCACTCCCTTCATGAGGATCCTTTTGTGCAAGAAGATGACATTATCCCTACATTTCCTAGTGATGGCCTTTCCTTTTCCAACAAAATTCCCACTAGAGATGATGAATTAATGATAAATGCTTACCCTTCTCCTAAAGTTTGTCTTACCCATAAGCATCCCTTAGAGAAAGAAGATGAAATAATAAGCAATTTCCTTAATTCTCTCTCCCCTAAAGATCATATTGAACATATTTTGAGGAAAGAGGATGAGTTTAACACATCTATTGATGCTCTCCCTCCTAAGGATGAGGAATTAATAAACAATGTTATCTCCTCTCCCGAAATTGACAATACTTCAAACATTCCTTTCAACAACCTCACTATTTGGGATGAACCATTAGAAGAAGGTATAGATTATTCTCTACCCCTAGCCAAAGGGGATGAAATCAAGATTGGAAACTCCCTTGATAGTTTCTCCCCTTCCTTGAATCTCAATTATTCTCCCTCTAAAAATAAAGCATCTCCCTCTCCTCAACTTGGTTCTACTCATAAGGAAACCCTAGTTCAAAGCAAGATGGTTAACATTTCTTTCAAAGATCTCCCTCTCAAAAGTGAGACTTTAGAGAGTAGTGTTGATCCTTCTCCTAGAGAGTTTATTCCCCATGTAGATCCTGTGATGATAAAGGATGATATGACCTTTCCTAGTATTACTCTTCCTACTAGAACATCAATGCCTATCCCTTGTCTCTCTCCTAAAATTGATTTGATCCGTGATAAGATTTTAGTGCAAGAGAAGACTATCAATAATTCTTCCAACACTTTTGTTCATTCCTCTAAACCATCCTCAATCAATTTGATACATGTGAATGAGACACCTAACAAACCTCTCTTCACTGTCCAAGGTGCTTGTCCTTCTCAAAATTCTCAACCTTTAAATAAGCCTATCTTAGTGGTTCAAGGTGGTTATGCTAATGATTCTTTTTGCATGCCTAAGAAACCTATTATTACTGTGCAAGGAGGTTATTCTACTAAGAGCCCTTATGAGTATGCTAAGCAACTGACTAGAGAGAGTTATCATGTGGTTGCCCATACCTATAACACAAGAAACAATACGCAACCTAATCCTCCTCTAGTTATCCCCACTTCGCTTCCTCCTTCCCAACCTATTCTTCCTCAAGCTCCTCGTATTTCACAAATGCTTAGTAAGGACTATGATCTCATAGAACAACTTAAAACTACCCCTGCTAAGATATCCCTTTGGGATTTGATCCAAACTTCTTCTGCTCATCATGGAATGTTACAAGATGCCTTGAAAGATTTGAATGTTCCTCCACCTAATACATCTAGTAATATAGTGTCTTTGGTTAACTCTGTGATGAATCCTAAAGCTCAAATTGTGTTTACCCAAGATGAGTTGCCTACTAGTGAAATTCAACAATAATATGATCCCTTGATGATTGTGGTTATCATAAATGACACTGCTATAAGACGAACACTGGTAGATAATGGCTCTGGCCTTAATGTGTGTAGCATTAATCTATTGCATAAGATGAATGTGGATACATCCCTTATTGAGCCTGACTCTCATCCCATTCAAGGCTTTGATAATGTGGCTAAGTCTTCATTAGGTATTATCACCTTACCCGTCACAGTGGGACCCGTTACTTTGCCTACTCCTATCCATGTTATGTCAGGAAATCTAACATACAACTTGTTATTAGGGAGACCTTGGATTCACGGTATGCAAGTTGTCCCCTCTACATTGCATAGACAAGTTAAATTCATTTATAACAATAAGACATATACCTTGATAGGTGATACTAATTTTCAAGCTTGTTTGCAAACATCTAAGCCTTCCTCTTCTAGTAATGACTCTTTGAACAAGATACCTATGGATGAATCCTTACCCTTTGATAATCAAAATTCTTTGGATGAGTCTGAGGCTCCTGAAGAAGATCCTTCTCGACTTGAATATACGCATAAAAAGGCTTTTGATCCTAAGAAGGTTCTCGCAGATGACGATTGGGAATCTCTTGACTTTAATCCCACCTTTGTAGGTGAGTATAGGGTTCCTCCTAGAGATCTTAAAGGTAAAAAGAAGGAAGAAACTAAAAATCAATCAATCTTACCTGAACCTATGAGCAATAATTTTGTGGCCGCTTCTCAAACTTCTTCTCCTCACACCTCTAATTATGAAGAGTTTGATTCTTTGTCTTATGAAAAACCACCTTCTCTTCTTGAAATGGCTGATCGTTATGGTCGTGGTTTTCGCATTTTTGCTAAGCATGGGTATCATGGAAATGGTTGTGGCGCTCATGAACAAGGGATAAAAGTTCCTCTAGAGACTAATTTGTACAATTATGCCTTTGGACTCGGCTATAATCCCTGCAAACGCACTAAAGCATCTAAAATACCATCTCTCAATGTGAATACTATATTTAGTCATGATGATGATCTCACTTCAACTAAATCATCTTCTACTTCTATCAACTCTCATTCCCCTCATAAGGAAATCTTGGCGATGAACAAATCTCTTTATGAATCCCCTCAAATTTCTAAATCCACTTATGAATCTTTATCTCCTATTCATCATAAAGTCCTTTCCTCTAGGGATAAGGCTCTAATAAATTACACTCATCCCTCTTCTAAGATTTCATGTGACTTTTCTTCTTCAATTTTTATTATTTTATACATGTTCTTGATCTCACTTATAGTTGAGCATTTAACATGTCATATTCAAATACCTCATTTAGTCTATCATGTCTTTAAATAACATTAATGGCTATTATGTTGCTCATCATTATGTGACATTGGTAGCTCATTTACTGGGGGCTCATTGTCATTCATGATGGTACAATTTCAAGTGCAATCATATTTTTTGAAGCAACATAATAGCCTAATTTTCTTGTTCCTATGGGGACAAGAATGATTTCATACATCTCTTCTTTTGCTTATGTCCAAATCTCTCCCTAGAAGATTGTGTAAGTCCTTCTCATTGACCTTATCCTTGGGAGGCAATGATCTTTCCTTATTTTTATCTAAGGATCCACTTTTTCCTATTTTGTGGATGGTGTGGACTTTATTACTTGATGTCATGCCTTGTACGCATTTGTTGTTGTTTGTTCAAGGATTCTCTCTTACAAGAGGTGTAAGTCCTTGACTACAACCTCTTTTGCACTTGGTAAAATACATCCATAATAAATTCACTCTCCCAATTGGGTTAAAAAGAGTGACATCCTTCATTAAGAATCACTTTCACCTCGCAAAAGAAGGAAGTATTGCATTCTTATTCTCTTCTTTGTCTTATTCTAGAAGATGTTATATTTGTCTAAGACAATTCCTCTTGGGGATAGGTGTCTTTTGTACAAATATTTCTTCTCCTCTAAGGATCTCCTTTACACATACTACAAGATATCCTTTTTCAACTATCTTATCCTTTCTTAAAGAGTGCAAAACTCTCTTGCTTGGATCTATGACATTGTTGCATTTTTGGGGGTATCTTCTTTTGTGATGAAGGTAGGTATCCTTGTTCTACTTTACTTATGACATAAACATTACACTTTTTGAGCAATGGGTCATTCTTGGAACCAGAGCACAGACTCTTAGAGCGAGATGTCTCCATTTTTCTTTTATGCAAGGTGATTATTCTCGGAACCAGAGCACAGACTCTTAGAGCGAGATGTCACACTTTTGTACTATACATATACAGGTTGTAGCATACTCGGGCATAGACTCCTATGAGGTGCTTCTAACCTCACTTACACACACATGCACGAGGTTGAGTGGAACTAGCGGCATAAGGCTAGACTTTCTCACTCTCCTCCCTTACATGGATCACCTAGACAGACTCTAGGGGCTAGTTTTCCATGTCCTTTTTTTCATGGATCACCTAGACAAGATCTAGGGGCGAGAAGTCCATGTTTTCTTTCTCACTCTCCTCCCTTACATGGATCACCTAGACAGACTCTAGGGGCTAGTTTTCCATGTCCTTTTCCCATGGATCACCTAGACAAGATCTGGGGGCGAGAAGCCCATGTTTTCTCTCTCACTATTCTTCTCATGGATCACCAATGTGTGTATTCATGCTTTTCTCCTTTCTTTTCTTCTCTTTGCATTTTGTTTCCATTTACATCCTTCATCTTGTGTTAGAGAACTCTCAAAACCTCACACTCTTTGTTGTGTTGGAATTGAGATTTAGTCCTCTTTCTTACCAAATGATTCTCCATTAGTTTTTGATCTCATATCAAATCTTCTTGTGAGCATTTGTCATCAATTTTCTTTAACAATTCGAAGTGGTAAACATGATACCCTGTTTCAACTCACTAAAATTAGCAAGCTGAAACAGGGGGGGCATATAGCTACCCTCAAATTTTCATCACCTTCCTTAGTAAGCATTAGGTGATTTTGTGATCTAACATGTGGTTTTGTAGGTTGTGGTTCCTAACTGAGTACTGCAGATACCGCTGGGGGCTTCGTTCGACAGACTTATGGATATATCCTTTTTCAAATAATGTTTACTTTCCTGTACTTTAGCTTGCATATGCACGTAGTGTTCATATGACCGCTAAAGTGGGGGCTAAATGTAGCGTCGTAAATTGTACACACTTGCTAGGGTGGTACAATTTCACACCTAGTTTAGCACCCGCCTTGGCGCATTTTGCATTTTGCATTGCATTTCCCCTTTAGCACTTAATTAATCAAATTAATTAGGTCTAAGGTTCTTCCACATCATAAAGTCGGGGCCTTTTCATTAAAGTGTGCCCCTTTCATTTTATTCCTCCAATACATCATTTAATCAAAAACCCTAATTAGGTCCTATTTTGAACTTGGGGGCTTGATTTCGGGGGTCAAAACATCTCGAAATCACCTGTAACTTCGGGATTCGCTCTAAAATCATCATATCCGACGGCCCTGAAAATTTGGTGAAAAGTTGTCGGGACCATGGCGCCCGGCGTGCACATGGTCCCGGACATTTTTCCCGAAATTTTAGGAGCGTGATCCAATCATAAAATAAAGCTTAACCCCAAGAAATTGGCAGGATATTCAATCTCTAGGTCGGCCAAAAGACGAAATTGCAACCTAGGGTTTCATACATAAGAGCTCTCTTTCTTCATTTGAAAGGATCCGATTTTTGTTTTCAGGAACTTCATATGCAGCGAAAGAGCAGATCTTTGAAGACTTCAATAACATTCAACATCCATCCATCAAGCATTCATCAATTTCATTCATTTAGGGCTTGGGAGACATTGAAGAACAATAGGAGATTACCGACTGAAGATTGGCTTGTACTCCTCCCTTGAGGGTTGGGTATGATTTCATGTTGTTTTCATGTCTTTGCATAAGCTTCAATATATCCTTTATTCATGCTTTAGATCACTTTGCATCTTGATTTAGAGCATTTACATTATCATTTACAAGCAATTAGGGTTTACTTTCTAGGTTGCTCTAGTTTGCTTTCTTGCATTTAAGGACCTTGCACACACACTAGGTCTGCACACACAATACATTTTACAATACAACTTGGCTATTCATGGAGGTGGAAATCACCGAAGCGGGGGTTTGACTAAGGCAAAACCCTATATAGCCGCCCAAACACCTTTTTCATATGTAAGTGCAGGTTTCGGATTCGGATGATGCCGCAAGTTGCAGATCCGACGGAAGCAGATTGAGACGGGACAACACACCAAATTGCAGAGAAAAAGACCAGGACAGGGGCGTGGGGCGCCCTGGTCCTGCCAGGACAGGGGCACTGGGTGCCCTGGTCCCTGGGACAAGGGCGTTGGGTGCCCTGGTCCTCTTGACAGACAACATTTTCAACAGTTTTGACAGCTTTTCCAAAGTACAAAAACAGCAGTTTTTGGAGCAGTTTCAGGGGCAGAATCAGGACAGTGGTGCCCGCGCCCCCGTCCCGAACATTTTCACTCAGATTTTAACACCGGGTACACATTTACATTCTTGTCTTGTCCTTGTGTTTACAGCTTTTCATTATTTAAGTTCAATTCTGCAATCTTGTTAGTAGTTCATACTTGCACTTTGGGGTTAGGAATTGAACTTGCATCATTCTATCTATCATTTGCAACAAAGGAATAGAAATCCTAATAGGTAGCCCGTGGCTCTCTCTCTTCCACAAAAAGAAGTAGCCAATTGTGTGATACCTCTAGGCTCTTTCGTATTCCACAAGTGTGTGGTTGAAAGTGAGATTAGGGCATGTTTGCTTAGTGTCACTTTTTCTCCCAGACAATGGATAAATGAATGTATACAATAATAAATGATAATGGATAATTGTCACTAAAGGAATGCATAGTAAATGGCTTAATATAATCAAAGACAATTTAATCCCATGAATGAATCTAATTATTTATGATTGATGCAATGATGCAAATGTTTAATGAAAACTAATGTCCAAAATGAACTATATGCAATGTTAAGTTAAAAATGACATGAATGTACTTAATGCAAGATGCAACTAAATGCGATGATGATATGACCATGAGGAATGCAAGGTTTGTAAGACTTTGCATGATGCATTGATGATGTATCAGAGTACTCGGTCGTGATTGTATCCAAGACCAGTTTTAATGTTCACTTTTTGCATATAAAACCTACATATGAATGAATGAATGGGTGATATGCAACAGAATGCAAGATATAAACAGATGAGATGAAATGACGATCCATAGTGCTCTATTTTCATCATTGAGCTTTAAAATGTTGGAAGAGAATACAAGCATCTTGACATAATGATTCAAGATGACCTGAGTATTCCTTTCATGGATTTTATATAGCAAGTTAATACAAACGACTTGATATAAGGGTCAAGTCGACCAGAGTATTGCTTGCGGAACAGACAAGGATTATCTCTGTTCATGCATGACTTGGATCGTCCTCCTTGATCTTAGGCTGATCATATCCTGAGACAAGTGCATATCGTACTAAGAGATAAAAACCTTTATCCAGTTTGGATGAGGTAGGAGGAACCAAAGAAAGAGCATTTTACCTGCAAACAAACAGTATATACATAAAGAATAAAGAATATAGATCCTTGGTAATGGTTCATGCTCATATGGTCGAGGTATACGCTGTAGTCAGCAAGCCGTAGTGATCTATGACTGTAGTTTTGCATAAGATCACATAGCTTGGTGAACTTCCCATGTAGACACCATTAGTACATGCCCTAGAACTTCATCGGAAATAAGGCACAAACGATACAAAACAACACTGAAAGATCCTGATACAGATAAACGAATGATTATACTCATAAATCAACCAAGTATTTGCTAGCTTAACATAATTTTCTTGTCAAAGAAAACATCACTTTTGTCTTTGTTTTGGTAAGGAAGGATGCATCCTTGTTGAAGACAGTTTTGAGTGTTGATGTTGATTGTGTGGTTTGATTGATAAGTGGTCATCGTGTGAGGATTTTGTCAATGTTTGTTTTGGTATCTGTGCGAATGAGTATGTACAAGGTGTTGCCATGTTTTTGTTTATTTTTGATGGTTTTTCATTGTTTTTGGATTTTGTATTGTTTTTGAATGTTTTTGGTATTTTGTAAAACAGTTTTGAATGTTTTTGGTATTTTGTAAAACAGTTTTGAATGTTTTTGGATTTTGTAAAACAGTTTTGAATGTTTTTGGATTTTGTGAGACATTTTTGAATGTTTTTGCCAATGAATCACCAGTAATGTAGAATCCACTTCCATCAACTAGATTGTAAGGGCATTGCCCCCAAGTTGGATATGATTATGAAAAAAAAAAATGGGATGCCAGACGCATGAAGTACTTTCTTTGATTATAGATCAAATAACAAGCCATGGTTTAGATGGATGGATGTGTGTATGTATTGAATGTGATCGTAATGAGCCTGAAAGATACTAGAGCCATCATTTTTACGAGTGGCGCCTATTTGCCAGGTTTTCACCATCGCACTTACCCAAGGTGCCATCGGAGTGGTTGTTCACCATTTGGATGCATGATTTTTCTTTACTTTTTAAATGTTTTTGTATTTCTTCAGGACATTTTTCTGAATGTTTTTGGTATTTGCTGGTATGTAGGGGAGCCTGATGCTCTGTTAAGCTTAGGTATAAAACTGTTTGAGGTGCATGCTGTTGATTGGATCTGCAAGTGGTTCTCCTTCTGATGTAGCCAACTGATATGCCCCAGACCCAAATACAGTAGTGACAACATATGGGCCCAACCAGTTTGATTCAAACTTGCCCTGATGTTCTCTGTTTGGTTGATTACGAGGATTCTCTCGTAGAACAAGATCACCTACCTCAAATGTGCGAGGTCTAACTCGGTGATTGTAGCTTCTGCTCATGCGCTGCTGATAGGCTTTGAGGTGATTATATGCAGCTTGTCGCTTCTCATCAAGTAATTCTAAGTCCTGAAGATGGAATACTCTGTAGGCTTCGTCATCAATGAGATTATGCAAGGACACTCGTAGTGATGGTATCTCAACCTCAATAGGTAAGATAGCTTCGGCGCCATAGACCAATGAGTAGGGAGTTGCCCCTGTAGGGGTTCGAATGCTAGTTTGATATGCCCATAGTGCTGGATTTAGTTGAACATGCCAATCATGGCCAGCATCATTGACTGTCTTCTTTAGGATCCTCAATATGTTTTTATTGGATGCTTCGGCCTGACCATTGCCTTGTGGGTAATAGGGCGTGGAAAAGCGGTGTTGGATGTGAAATTTCTCACAAAGTTCACGAACATCCTGATTTTTGAAAGGAAGGTTGTTATCTGTGATGATGGACATGGGTACACCATACTGGCAAATGATGTAATTGAGGATGAATGAGGTGATCTGCTTGCCGGTGACTTGGGTAAGTGGAACAGCTTCGATCCACTTTGTGAAATATTCAGTGGCGGTAATAATGAATTTATGGCCATTGGATGAAGATGGATGGATTTTACCCACAAGGTCAAGACCCCATTGACAGAAAGGCCATGGTGTCGTGATTGGTTGTAGTTCCTGTGCTGGTGCATGTATCAAGTCTCCATGAACTTGACATTTCTTACATTTTCTGACAAAGTAGTAGGAATCTTTTTCCATAGAGGGCCAATAGTATCCATTACGCAGGAGTTTCTTGGCCAGTGATGGACCACTTGCATGGGTTCCACAAATTCCTTCATGTACTTCTTCTAAGGCCTTTGTTATCTCATCTTGTTCCATACATCTACACTTCATAGTCAATGGGCATGAATTGGTCCTTGACTTTAGCTTTCATCCTTTCTCAGGAGGTTATCATACTTTTTCCCTCATTAACTCTCTCCCCTTTTACATAGTTCCACCATGTAAGATAAGGCCCCTTCAATATTTCTTTTTCCAACTTAACTCTCTTGTCTTCAGGGATTTCTTTGTACTCAAAATGACTGGTCAATGCCTCAATCTAGTCTATCACCTCTTCTTCTTCCATACTTCCAGTATATATAGGCAACCCATCAATGGTGTCCCTATTGACTGACCTCAAGTAATCTACAAATGCCCTTTGATTTGTAGGTATCTCCTCTACTGGCTTAGAGGATTCCCCATCTTGTTTATCCCTTTCTTCATCAGTGTCACTTCCATCTTCCTTAGCCTTAGTCTTTTTCAATTCTTCAATCTTGGACTCAACCATCTCTTCAATCAACTTCTTCACCGCATCTTGTGACACAGTCTTAGGAGGCATTTTGTCAGCCCCTATTTCAATCTCTTTCTCTGACATACACTAAGACACACCACCCTAGTGATCTTCAAAATCCTACTCTGATACCAATATGAGGAGGAGGCAATAGACCGGAAGGAGGTTAACCTTGAACTGGCCATCCTCTAAGACTCACAGACTGAACCAATAATCCTTGTTTCCAAAGATCCTTACACAACACAAAGTCAAGCAATGGTTCAATGACACCAAACAACACCTTGCAAAGCCCCAAGTCTCCACTATGTCCACTTACAGACACTAACACTTCTCAAGTTCTTGTGTGACTAAACACATCCTTGCATACAATGAGTGGGCTACTACTAGGCTTTAGGGTTTGAATGGCCCACTTGACCAATTCAATACAATAATACTTGGAGGGGTGTTCTCACAACACCTGATGACAAATTAAACAAGATTTCATGGTTTAGATGCACCATAACATCAATTTTAACTCACTCACAAACTTGAACCGGTTGTTATTAGGCCTCCATTTGGAGGAATCAGATGATAACTTTTGACACTCTAAGGTTCTAGGAAAAAAATTATATTTTTGGAAACCCTTTTGGGAGTTCTCAACAATATCTAAGTTTTGGGTACCGGATCAAGTTGCAGATATTTCAACCAGTGTTGCACTAACATACCTAATAAGACTTTTAGACCTATTTGACTGAACACCTTTCACAAATTGGTTTGGTTCTCCTAATGGTGACCATCACTGACCATGAAATTCCATGCAAACCTCCAAAGTAATCTTCTACCATATTGAAACCCTTTTTTAGTTCTCTACCACTCAATTCTCACGCACTGCACTCATCAAACTAGTCTGTCACATAGAGATGCCAAACCTTGGGTTAGTTCTACATCCTCTTTGCCTTGTTGTATCCTCTTAATGGATTTTGGTACTGAAATATGATACAATGGCCTATCATCTCCTGTAATGGTAGAGTATTCAGGTAAGGATTGATAGGCCAAAATCCATTATTGCAGTCAAACCCTAGGGGTTTAAGGGTTTAGGCTACCTAGTAGATATTTATTCTTACCAATCCCCCCTCAGTATGCAATCAACATAAATTAGACTATTTTTTCAAGTTTCCAATAGTTCTTGATGCTTCAATTTCTTTCCAAATCAACCAAATCGACCAACATACATTCTTCAGTGTTTGGGGTCTTTAAGGGTGTTTACCAAATGATCACAATCTCCTCTAACTTTTTTTCAAACTGAACTGACCATTGGAGAATCACAACTTACAAAAAGTGTAAAATATTCAAGGCAAAAAATTGACAATATGACAACTTTTTCATAATTCAACCAACTTAACTCTAGACTGTCATGGTCCCCCAAAATGATTACATTTGATTCTAAAACATAAAAATTGACTCAAATAGACTTATGGTCACTTGATCCCTCAATTGAGACCATTGTGACTCTTATTGACTCAATTTGCTCTACCAGACCCTAGATGACAATTTGACCCAAAGATGGACAAACTTGTCATACTCCTAGGACATTGAATTACAAAAAGGACCCATAGGGTCTTATTACATTTCTTCTAACTAATAGAAAATCATCTTTTTCCTTGCTCATGCCTTCATAGGTAGGTGCTCCTGCACCAGAAAGAAAACTGAAGTGATTGAAAGGAGAACCTAGAACTCAAAAGGATAAAGATAAATATATTGGTGTTCGATAAAGTCACTCCTTCACTAGACTTATGAGCTATAGGATTGACTTGTTAGTGAAAATGATGAAAGAAATAGATGAGGTCAAGATAATTTAAGAATAACTAAGGTTTAACTCAAGATTTGATTTCTATGATTTTGAAATTTTTTGAGGCCAATATGCAAGTTTGACCTAAAGGGTGCAAATATAAGTTGACAAATGCAAGTTATAAGCTAGGGCTTGACAATGCAATTTTGCAATTTTAAGCAAGAAGGATGGGAAGACTTATTTGATGGATACAATTTTATTTTAAACTAAATGTTGAAGGATAATTTGACCAATGCAAGTTTAAAATAAGGATGTAAGTTTTGACTAATGCAATTTTAACTAGGGATGTAAGACAAACTACATAATGGAAATTTCATATTTGTAAGGTCTTCGTGCTCTGGAAAGTAGATATGACAAAGGTTTTGATCTCAAATTTTAGAAACATTGATTTACCAATAAAATGTGGTAGGGGATTAGACAATTGCATTGCAAAAATGTTCAATTGTGGTCCAAATAGGTCAATTATAGTACATATATAGTCAATTGTGGCTCAATTACCAGCAAAGGTGTTGCAAGTTTGGTGTTATGGTTTTCTTTGTTTTTTCTTAAATGATTGCATTATAGAAACTAAAAATTGTGGTGTTTTGGCTAGTTTGCTAAAAACCTAGGGATTTGTTCTCAAATTTTGATTAGTTTGATTTTGAAAAACACTCTAAAAACATGACAAACAATATGACTATTATTGACTCTAATATGAATATTAGTTTAATTTGTTCTCAATGAGATCATTGTGAACACTACAAAGTAGTGAGAAGCAACGGATTCTACAAGAGTCGATTGATGAAGATTTAGTGGCACAAAGACATGTTAGAAAGCTCATCTTTTCCTTCTCCTTGGGGATTTAAAGATCTGATCCAAAGAGTTTCCCACCTCTATTTAGGAAGACACATGAGGAGTAAATTCAAGGTGCAATCCACATCTGACACATCAGGAGCAACTTCATGGCGTGATCCACATCCCTTGCACCACATCAAGTAATGGCCAAAAGATCGTAGGCCTTAAAATAACAAAAAATTTCTAGTGGATTAACTGCTATGAACACCAATTTCTCTATAAGTGTGGGACCTATGCATAAGTGAAGATCCCTTCACCTTGTGTCATGAATCACTAGGGGCCCCAAGGATGCATCAAACACAATGATGATTGGATTGAGGTAAAAATTTCACTCCCCCCTTTATATTGCCTAATAGAGAAATGTGCTTGAGGTTGAGCCTTGGGGTGATGAGGTCCCAAGGTAAGCCTCCTATCGAAAATGAAAAGAAGCTACTATGTGTTTCTCATACACCCAAGGTTGTATGAGCACGTGAGAGGAGAAAATACACAAACAAATAGCACACAACATAAGTGCAAGTGCACAAAAAACTCAAGAAATTATTCATTAATCCTAAGAAATTGAAGTGTTTGCTATGCTAAAAATCACCTTACGATTTTTTATTTGTCAGTGAGTTGCAACAAACATTATTAGTAGTTTATTTTACAATCTTTTCCCATCATTTGTCAAATTGTTGCACAAATCGATTAGTGGCCAAAAAAACATAGATCAAATGCATTAGTTTCAAAACTAAAATGCTTGCATACCCTTCAATTGAGCAATTATAACAATAATAATAAAAAGTGACAACTTTCTCAATTCTTAATGAAATTGCAAACCACAAAATGATATGAAAATTTCAGACTAAGATCTAACACACCCAAAAACCATTTTGCAAATTTGTAAGTGTAAATTGTTTATGGATGAAATAACACTATAGATTTAAAAAAATTAACAACCCAATTAAAATTGTGATATCTTTTCAATTCTTAATGACATTGCAAATCACAAAATGATCTAGAAAGATAAGATTGAGATCTAACAAACCTAGAAAAAGTTATGCACAATTATGTGTGTAACATTTTCCATGAATGAAAGATTAGCACATATTTGAAAAGAAAATCATAAGAAAGCCTATAAAATTCATGCAATAAACATTAGATTCATGTCAAGTTCACCAAACTGTAAGATTAAAAAATTAGAAAAAAAATGCATAAGAATTCAAAGAAAACCACAAAACCTTAAATTTATGCTAAAATCTTAATCCTACTTGATGGAGAACAAAATTGAATACAAGAAATAACGAAATAAAACACAAAATTATACCTTCAAGCATTCATGTCAAATTACCCCATTGTTTTTTATTAGTAAAGCAATGTTAACCAAGGTGTTGACCCTTAACATTGTCAAAGAATATCAACAACACAGAAACGATACCAAAATACATGATGTTGGCATCTAAAACAACAACCTGAAGACAATAAGAAATAAAACACAGTTAGACAGGCCAAAGAAAACCCTGTCAAACTAGAAAACACCAAAAACCCCAATCAAGGAAGGGGCGAAACACCCAAACCTAGACAAAGGGGGGTTTTGGGGAGGGGAGAAGACTTCCCCTTTCGCTTGTGAGAAATCACTATCTAGGCAATACTATTATTAGGACCATCAAAACAAACATCATCGAGAGGGACCTTGTAGGGTTACAATCAATAGTAACAATAGAGTCTTGCAATAGAACAATAGAAGGCTGTTGTAGAACAACAACATGCTATGGTGAAAAAACACTAGAAGCAGGTCCAGGAAGAGTAGATCAAAGTTGTAGAATAGTAGAAGATAGGGTGAGGGCCTCAGGAACAAAGTAGGCTACAATAGGAGGATCAATAGAAGCCAATTACCCCATTGTTCTTCTCCACTTCTTGAATTTATATCTCTCATAAATTATGTGTGTACAAATTCACAAAATAAAAGCTCAAAATGATGATTCAAAAAGATTTTGAAGATTGTGGTTTGATTGAAATGAGAAGTGTTAGAAATTTGGAGGAATTGATTATGTGTTGCATTGATGTCAACACTAGCTATTTTGTTGTCTACTGGCTTCCAGTAGAGTGGTTGGATTATCATGTTGATCTGGAGATTTGTCTCCGATTTTGGTCCAACTATTGGAATTGGTTTGGATTGGTTATTCATGTGTTCCTAATGTGTATCACATTCAGTTGGTTTAGGATTTGATGATCCAGATGCTATCATATGTTCTAGTAAGCCTTTTGGTTACCGGTAAGGGTTTTATCGACAGAGGTTTGTTGAAGATCTTTTGATGAATCTAATAAGTGGTGTTGGTGCAGCTTATAGAAGGTTATCGGGATGTTGATGGTTATCATGTTCATGTTCCAGTTGATTGGTGGTGTTGCAGTTAGCACCAGACCTATTCTATTTTATCTTATTCTGTTAGGTTATGGACCAATTTATGTAACGTGTTGGTTGATGCTCTTGATGCGTCACCAGTTGGATTTATTGTTTGGTTTATGTTGTTTCAGTCTTAGGATGACTTGGTTTATCATTGGTTTGCAAGATTATGTAATGGATTTATTGTATTATCTTTTAGGTTGCCGACCTAATTGTTTAGGTCCCGGGTTGGTATAAATATAATGTAAGATCTATGTGTAGATCATGATATGGGATTATCTGTATGCGAATAATGTTGTAATCATAGGTGATTGAATTGGGTTTGTGGAAGAGGTTAAGACCTCTGGTATTGAGCTTAACCAAAACTGTACTCAGGCATAGGAGATGCTATACTTGCAATTCAATCTTCATTCCAAATTATAGTATGATGTTTTCTATAGTCAGTGAGGCTCCTTTTGTGGTGAGCAGTGTGCTCTAGGCTATTGGCCTTCCTGCACATGTAGGCCCCTTATTGTAATATTTATTCATCTAATCAGTGGATAAATATTGTGGGTCTCCAATCCCACTGTGGTTTTTCCTCTTTGAGGTTTTCCACATATAAATTTGTGGTGTTATGTTGTTCCTCTTTGTGGTTGCATTGTTGCTTATTGTTATATGCTTTTATGTTTACCGGTTGCTGAGTTGTTGTGTTAATAAGGTTAAATTTCTCCATTCTGGTAGAACACTGATTCACCCCCCCTCTCAATGTTCTTGGATCCCAACAAGAAGATGATTTAAATTTATAGAAGATTGTGGATCAAATGAAGGGATAGGATTGAAAAGGGATTTGAGAGATCAATGGACAAAGATCAAATGAGAGGATGAGTTAAGTGGAGAGGGAGGTGAGAGAAATTAGCAAGTGAGGGCGAGAAGTGGAGAGAGGAAGGAATTAAGTGAGGATGGTAAAAGAGTTAAGTAAGAAGAGAAATAGGTAAGTTGAGTGGAGAGATAGGAAAGTTTGAGTGAGAATAATATTTATTTATTTCACTTGCATAAGGAATAATTAAATAAATTTATAATTTATTTAATTATGATGAATTTAGATTTATTCAATCATAGAGGAACAATTAGTTAGGATACTTAAATAATAAAGATTGTTTGATTAAGGACAAATGATAGGTTTTAATTAAATAATATAAAATTAATTAATTAAGGATTTTAGAGGAAACAATAATTAAATAATTAAGAATTATTTAATTATAAGGAATGAAGACGAGGATTAGTCTAATCAAATGATAAAATTATTTAATCAGTTTAGACAGAAATAAGAAAATGTAGCTACACAGACATCAAACAACTTTCAGTGTCTACATTAGTATATTAATTTCATTAATATTGTAATGCCCATCAAAATTTACTAGAGAAATAAACCATCTAATATGCAAATAGAGCTAATTTTTTTAAAATCATCATCTAATGTAACACATATATCCATCATAAACACAAAAGAATTTAAGCATAATCATATATAATCTCATAACACAAGCAAAAATAAACACAACCCAATATCTAGCTATCTTCCCTAGGGTATCTCAACATCATTGCTTACAACATCACCATACACAATATCATCATGATCACTACTATAATCCAATGCAATCTAATACAATCATCATCTACTTTTTCCCTTTCATAATCATATGGTCATTTTCTAATCCACCTATCACGAATACAAATCACTAATGCTACATATACCATTAGCCCTTTTGAGGTTCATTTTAAAACACCAATCCAAGTGTTTTTAACCCCAATTACTTAATCATTATCTAACATCATTACTCTCTTCCCATATGATCTATCACATTACTAACCCATCTCTTTTAACACCACAAACATCGATAAGGTACTAAGTGCATATCAATAGTACCAAACACATTATTTCCATAAACCAAGCAATATCGAAGATACAACATGATACATCTATATCTCCTAATAAAAGAGTCATATCCATATTATAAGACATCAACTACCATTACATATACAATATCTATTTTTCATCAAGGAGCATAGCTCTCAACTATAAATACAATGATCTCATGAAATCTTCAAATACACGTGCCATTGCCATTAGAATCATGTACATCTATCTGCTACAATATTTATCCATAAGCTGAAAAGATGAGAATCCACACCCATGCATAAAAGCATCCAACGAAGAACATCCCAATGGAAGAAGGCATAAAAAACCTGATCATGTGGAACCAATAAGGAACCACCCCCCATGCTAGGAGATGATGCAAGGTTCCAAGTAACACTACTAGGATAACACCTAACATCCAAAGGACAAGAACTCATAATCAAAGAAAGACAATCACATAAAGAATGCATCAAATCACATCACAAGGCTAAATCAAAATGCAATAAACTCCTAGAAGCGTACAAACAATCAAGGCATAAGAACCATGGCCATGTGTAGGGAAAGAGTGTCATCAAATGCTATCCTCACATAGAAGGGGTAAATCCACACCCTAATAGACACGTCGAGCCATCTCAACCTATGAGAAAATCAAGGGAGTTTGGCTTACCATTTCCGTGGTCTTCCCAAGCTCATATCAAGTCTCCATTGAAGGGACATGAGGTAGGGCACCAAAACCAATTAATTATATTATTAGGTGAGTCCTAATTACCCATCCCACTATTAAATTACTATGGTTATCACTTAATTACAACAAGAACACCCCCAATGTATTCCTAGTAGTCTAGACTTCAAGCATCCTTAAAAGGAACCTCTTGACAGCCTATTCTCTTGACCCCAACCATCAAGTGGAAGCCCACTCTCCCTAATCATGAGCCAAACTTAGGATAACATAAATCATGGTAACATCAAGGAGGCTCATATGAAACAAATCCACCAATAACATCAATCATGCACATATACAAATCTGAATCATAACAAGAACCATAAAGCCAACATATAAATCAAGAGCCTCATAAAACCATAAGCATATACACAAGGAAAGGCATAAATATTGTTGCACAACCAAATTATAATATCCTCTACAACAAGGCACTGGTCCTCTCGCTGGAGCAATACATATAAACTCCACAACAAGAAACACTCATCTTGTTGGAGCAAATATAACATAAACCTCAACAACAAGGTATATATCCCTCTTGCTGGAGCTAAATACATAACAAATAACCATAATATACCAATACACAGATTTGGGAACCTCACGATTATCATCAAAAGCCTTTGGTACAAAGCAAAATTCAGAAAATTGAACAAGAAAATCCAAAACTGTCAAAATACCAAAATTTAGCAGTTTAGTGCATATGAAGCATTATGTAGCGCATCCAAGACATAGACTAAAAATTCAGAAAAACAGACTTAGGAAGATTTTCAACAACTCTAGGAAATACATAGGCTTCGAAACGACTCAGAAAGGGAATCCATATCATTTATAACTCAAGGAAACTAACAATATCAAATAGAAATTGAAGTATAAGATACTATTCACAAACACAAACATGGCTTTCGACAACATACAGAACACCACACTCGTCAATAATAGGCAACCCAAGACTCTTTGAAAATCAGTTACACAGTATAAGACAACCATCTCCCTCATTCACAAACCACAATCAGAATCACAACAACTATAAAATCATCACGACATACACTAAGAAAGCACAATATCGTCCACGATAGGGATGCAATTAATTAAATAAAATCTGAGCAAATACATTTGCCCAAACTATATAATATAAATTGTATCCTTATTCTATTTCAATAGTAATTCTCCAAATCTCCCAGAAACAATCTTTATGCAATCACAAAGCAAACAAGCTTTTCCCAAAGGAAAATGCACAAAGGTTATCACGAAACTAACTTGGAGCTAGAAGTTATGGTAGAGTGAAATTTGAAGAAGAGCAATCCCAAACCAAAATCCAGCAAGCTTCACAATCCAACCAGGCTCCAAATCGAAACCAAAATCTCCAGCAACATTCAAAATTCTCAAAGAAACCAACCTCGACAATGCACATGAAAAACTAATAAATAAAATTTGCATCCAAACTATAGAAAAATTTCAGCCAATTAGAATATTCAGAGAAGCTATATTCTATACCTACCATGCATAAATACGAGGTAAACAATATAAAATAATATTATTTACTTACCTCCACATATTAACCAATAGGGTAATAGGGTAGGTAAGAAATATATTATATTGATTAACCCAAATAATAAAAAGAGAATAATAAATCAAAAAACATTAAAATAAAATAAACCTTGTGAGAAAATAAAATATAAAATCACAACTATATAAATAAACAATAAATAATAAATCAAAGGCCCAATAAAATAAAATAACCAAGGGCAATATAAATAAATTAATAAATAAACTATTAAATCAAAGCTCATAAAGCTATAATCAAATAATATAATTAAATATTAAATCTCAACAATAACAATCGATAATAATTAAATATCCAACTACATAATAATTTAATTTTAACAATGATACACTCTTTTAATCAAATATAAATTAAAGAAATGATCAAATACTCAAAACTCCAGAAGATGACCACATCTCAAGATATTAATATAACGACTCATGCTATGACACATAAACTAACAAGGATGACAACTTGAGCCTAGAGTTTATAGAGGAAACTCATGCCATCTCCAACAACTTGCCATTGGGATAAAGGCACACTCGGACCTGTGAGACTAGGTGGAGTTGTTGTCTGGTACCTGCAATCCTGTACACACCAATAACCATGATACAACATATATAATAGTATATTATAAATAATCAGACAAGTGAAAGAGAATTACAATGGCATATCATGCTAATGATGAGTGGTATGACATCGTCTCTTATCACACATGCAGTCGTAAAACAATCACAACCACCATGGCATCACTCAACCAATCATAATCATGGAATAGGGTTAGCATATTCAAGATGTCATCATAGTCTCATAAGCAATATAACCATACATGAATATGAGCATAATAAAGACCATCAAATGTGAGCCTATCTGTCATAGTAATCCAAGATATATCATAACATCCATAAGAGTCATCATATAACATATATCAATATAGAATGTCTATCATCATCCTTAACATCTAATCATATAGATAAAGTGATAAGTAATCAAAACATCATCGACAGGTCTAAACAAGTCTATTAATGCATAACTCGAAAGATAAGTCAAGGATGGACACTACACATCTATATTTCTACTTAAAATTATTTTATTTGTTCAAAAGTAATCTCACTTAACTAGAAAAGTTATTTTATTTGCTATAACTAGTTTATTATCTAAGTGTTATTTTATTTTACTTAATTAATTTAATTTAATTGGTTACTTTTATTTTTTAATTTAAAGTTATATTAAGAATTTTTTTTTTTTTATCAAGGTACCAAATCCTAAGTTTTATTTTCTTTCTATGAATGTAATTGGACAAGAGAAAATTAAAATTTCTTATATTATTTTTACTATAGTAGAATATAATATAATATAATATTTGTACTATATAATATTGATATCTATATTATATAATTTATGTGTACATTAGATTATTTATTATTATTATTATTATACTATATCACCATTTATATATATAATAAAAAATAAAATATTAAAATATAAAATAAATATATGTATATTAGATTATTTATTATATTATTATATTATAATATAAGAAAATATCATCTCGTTTCTAGATATATAATATATAGGAAAAGAACAACATAAAGATAAAATGAAAGAACAACATAAAAATTAATAATTTTGAAAAATTAGAATGACAAGAAATAGATTTTACAAATTTCTCCCGTTTCCATTCCCTGGGCGCTTAATTTTTTTTCTTTTTTCATTCCCTGGGTGCCCTTCACAATGAGTAATGATGGTTGCAAGTGGGTGTGGGTCCCATGATCAATGATGCCATGCCATTTTGTATGATAATTTTTATGTTCACATGTCATTTTGTAGGGATAATAGTTGCATCCTTTAAATTACCTTTTCCACCCATGATATTGTATTGAAAATGGATTTCACATATGGGGTTAATGTGCTCAATTGATCTTCTAATTCTTCTGTAGTATTTTTCTCATCTTCCCCTTGTCTAATTAGTATATGTTGGTAATTTGGAGGAATTGATTATGTGTTGCATGGATGTTTTGTCATTGATGGCAACACCAGTTGTTTTGGTTGTTTACCGATTTCTAATTGGTTCCGGTAGAGTGGTTGGTTTATGATATTGATTTGGTAGGATCTGGTATGCTTTGGTTTGTGGAATTGGTTTGGATCTGTCATTCATGCTATTCAGATATGTATCACAATCAGTTGGTTATGGATTTGATGACTCAGGAGCTATCATTTGTTCTAGTAAGCCTTTTGGTCACCGGTAAGGGTTTTACTGGCAGAGCTTTGTTGAAGATCTTTTGATGCATGTGATAAGTGGTGTTGGTGCGGCTTCTAGATGACTTTTAGGATGTAGTTGGTTATCTTGTTCATGTTCTAGTTCATCGGTGGTGTTAGATGTGGTTTATGGAAACCTATTTTGGGTCCGGTGTTATCTAAGTTATGGACCGGTTTCCATAACGTGTTGGAGGATGTTCTTGATGCGTTATCGATGGGATTTAATGATTGGTTTACATGGTTTTCGGCCTAAGCCGACTTGGTTGATCATTGGAGTATGGGTTTATGTTATGAACCTATTGTATTATCTTTTAGGTGGTCGACCTAATTGTTTAGGTCCTAGGTTGGTATAAATATGATGTAACATCTCTTTGTAGATCATGGGTATATGGGTTGATAGAAAAATGTTATAGAATGATTTGTGTGTGAATAATGTTGTAATCATATGCAGTAGGTTTGGTCAATCATAGGTGATCGAATTGGGCTTGTAAGAGAGATTTAAGGCCTCCGACATTGAGCTTAACCGGAACTGTACTCGAGCATGGGAGATGCTATACTTGCAGTTCACTCTTCTTTTTGGATTGTAGTTCGATGTTTATGTAGTCAGTGAGGATCCTTTTTGTGATGAGCAGTGCACTCTAGGTTGTTGGCCTTCCTGCATGTGTAGGTCCCTCATATTGTAATCACATGCTTTCTACAAAAGTATAATATGATTGTGGGTAGGTTTCCCACTGTGGTTTTTCCCTTTACCGGGTTTTCCACATACAATTCTTGGTGTCATGTGTTATGAATGGATGATAACTATTCTGTTATTTATGTTTATATTTAAATGCTTTATCAGTCATTTTGGTATTTGGTTTATGCATTATGGAATTAAGGATTTAAATGCTTAAAGTTCTATAATCTGGAGACAATTGATTCACCCCCCTCTCACTTGTCCTCTGGTTATCTGACTTGTCTAACAATTGGTATCAAAGCCTGGTCCTCTCTGCGGAAGCTTAACTGCTTGAGGAAGATCCTATGGCATCTAATAGTTCAAGTTCATCTAGTTCATCTATTGTTGTTTTCCGGAGAGAAATTCCTAGGCTTGATGGAACAAATTACAGGGTATGGAAGATTCAGATGGAGACTCATCTGAGATGTCTTGGGAAGGAGATTTGGGAGATCACTGAGAATGGTGTTACATCACTTAATTCGACATTTAGCAATCCTCCTCTGGCTGGTCTGGATAAAGAGCTTGAGAATGGTTGTAGAGCTAGAGAAGCCCTTTTGTGTGCACTTTTTGATCAACAAATTATGGGACTAACTGACAAATCAACTGCAAAGGCTATATGGGACAAATTGGAGACTCTTAATGAAGGTGACCCTACTGTTAAAATTGCTAAACTTGATGGTTATCGAGTAAGGTATGAAAATCTGAAGATGGAAGAAGATGAACGGATTACTGCTTTTATGGAGAGAATGAATGAGATTGTTTTAGGAATTTAATGTTGTGTTGGATCTTTGAGCGAAGATGAAATAGTTTCTAAAGTACTGAGAGCTTTGCCACAAGCTTATAAGATGAAGGCTACTACAATTAATGAGTTGAGAACTATGGAAAACACCTTTGTTAATAGGGATACCTTGGTTGGGAAATTATCTTCTTTTGAGCTTGAGGAATTTGGACCTTCTGGAGTTGTTAAATCTGAACCTACTTTTCATGCATCCACATCATCTACTGGCAAGAATGATTGGAAAGCTTTATATGCGAAGGAACTAGAGGATACAAAGAAAGAAGATGAAGAGTTTGAGTAACTTGAAGCCTTATTTTCTAGAAGAGTACCTAAAGGACCGACAAGAAGTAAGTATGAAGGAAAATCACCTTTTAAATGCTTTGCATGTAATAAGATAGGTCATTTTGCATCTTGATGTCCTGAAAGGAATTCAAGATTTGAAGAAAGAGCTAGAAGATCTTTTAGGCCTAACCATAATTATCAGAACAAGCATAAGTGCAGGAAAAACAAAGACAAATCATGCTACTATGTAGATGAGGAAGGTGTGACTGATTCTGATGATCAACCAACACAAGATTCAACTAGTAGATCCAGCAATGGAAAGGAATGCGTATTTTTGGCTATCAAGGAAGATGATCTGGTATCTGAAGAAAAGGCTCTTTCTGCTAAAATTGAAGACACGGATGAATGGGTAATTAATAGTGGGTGTTCACATCATATGACTGGAGATAAAAGGAAGTTCTTATCTATGCAATAATTTGATGGTGGTCTGGTTAGATTTGGAGATGACAAAGCATGTATGATCAAAGGAAAAGGAACAATATCATTGGACGGTAAGCATAACACTGATAATGTTTATTATGTTGAAGGTTTAAGGCATAATATTTTGAGTGTAGGACAATTGGTGGATAAGGGATTTCAGTTATAGTTCAAGGATGGAAAATGCAAGATTATCACCAAATCTGGTTTGGAAATTGCAACCGGTACATAAACTAAATGTGATATCTTTCACTTGAACTCCGGTGAGAAGACATGCTTGATTGCACAAATTGATGAGAGTTGGACATTACATAAGAGGTTGTGTCATGTGAATTTTGATTGCATTCTGAAGATCAGTTCTACTAAGGTAGTTAGAGATATACCTAAGATTGTAAAGCCCTATAATCCGGTATATAAGGAATGTCAAATGGGAAAGCAAGTCAGGATTTCTTTTAAGAGTATACAAGACAAATCTAATGATGTTCTTGATCTTATTCATACCGATTTGTGTGGTTCTACTAGAATCAAAAATTTTCAGGGTGATAGGCATTTCATGCTAATCATTGATGATTATTATAGAATGATGTGGGTTACTTTTCTAAGGGAGAAGTCTGGAGCATTTGCAAAGTTTAAAATCTTTAAAACTAAAGTTGAGATAGAGACATGATTGAATATTAAATGTTTAAGGTCAGATCAGGGTGGATAATTCACATCCAGTGGATTTAATAGCTATTATGAGAAGAAAGGGATAAAGAGACAATTGTCTACACCTTAGACACCTCAGCTGAATGGAGTTGTGGAAAGGAAGAACAAAACTATCTTGGATGCAGCTAGAACCATGATGATGGAAGCTAATCTACCTCATATCTACTGGAGAGAAGCTATTAGCACAACGATATACACATTCAACAGAGTTCATATCAAAGGAGATATCGGTAAGACACCTTATGAGTTATGATTTGGTAATACACCGACAGTTAAGTATTTCAAAATATTTGGTAGTAAATGCTAAATGAAAAGAGATGATTCCATTGGAAAGTTTGATCCTAGATGTAATGAAGGAATATTTCTTGGTTATTCTAATGAAAGAAAAGCATACAGATGTTATAACAAAATATTGCAGAGAATTGTGGAGAGCACAAATGTCAAAGTGGATGAGCAGTACAGAAGTCAAATCAAAACTTATGAGAGAGAATCGGGAGTGGATATGATCATAACTGAACCGGTAGCACCTATACCGGAACAAAATGTTGAACCAGTCACTCCGGCAGTATCAAAAAAATCAATAGTAACTGAAGATCATGATAGAGGAACATAAAATCAGAAGACTCCTTGGTATGTAAGGTTGAATCATTTTGAAGATCAGATCATTGGAGACAAAAGAAAAGGAGTGATGAAAAGTAGAAGGTTGGAAGCTGATGAGGTATGTTTTATTTCTCAAGTTGAACTGGCATCAGTAATTGAAGCTTGTAAAGATGATTGTTGGATGAAAGCTATGGAAGAAGAATTAGATCAGATAGAAAAGAATAACACATGGACTTTAGTTCCCCGACCTATAAATAAGAATGTTATTGGAACTAAATGGGTTTTCAGGAATAAATTGAATGAGGATGGACAAGTTGTAAGGAATAAAGCTAGATTGGTTTGTAAAGGTTATTCTCAAAAGGAAGGAATTGATTATGGTGAAACCTATACACTGGTAGCTAGGATTGAAGCTGTGAGATTATTTCTTGCTCATGCTGCTCATAAGAATTACAAGGTTTATTAGATGGATGTTAAGTGTGCATTTATGAATGGAGATCTTGAAGAGGAAGTTTATATTGAGCAACCTGGTGGATCTTCATTTTCAGATGACAAAAACATGGTTTGCAGGTTAAGAAAAGATTTATATGGATTGAAACAATCTCCTAGAGCTTGGTATGCAAGATTGGATAAATATCTTTTGAAGCTTGATTTCACTAAAGGTAATGCTGACAATAACTTATATTATAAGATCACTAATGATGACATATTGATTATTGAGGTCTTTGTTGATGATATCATTTTTGGAGGTGAAGATAAGTTGTGTATGGAATTCTCTAACAATATGAAGAATGAATTTGAGATGTCTACGATTGGGGAGATGATATTTTTCATAGGTTTGCAGATTAATCAAACTGATAAAGGTATTTTCATTTGTCAAACTAAGTATGCTAGAGAGCCGTTGAAGAAATTTGGTATGGAAAATTGCAAATCGGTTAGTACTCCTATGGTTACAAGTGAGAAATTGACAAAGAAAGATGCATCTACATCAGTAATTCCTACTAGGTACAAGTCTATGATTGGTGGTTTGTTATATCTGACTCAGACTAGACCAGATATAACGAATGCAATTTGTATTGTATCAAGATATCAGAGTGATCCTAGAGAAAATCATGAGAGTGTGGTGAAAAGGATTTTCAGGTATTTGTAGGGAACAACTGAATATGGTTTGTGGTATCCTAAAAATGATGACTTTACATTATGTGCATATACAGATATAGATTGGGCTGGAGATGTTGATGAACGAAAGAGCACATCCGGTGGAGCTTTCTTTCTTGGAAAGAAACTTGTTTCATGGATCAGCAAGAAGCAGTCATGAACTTCTTTATCTACTACTGAAGCTGAGTATGTTGCTGGTGCTACTAAATGTAAACAAGTTCTATGGATGAAGCAAATGTTGAAGGATATAAAGGTGGATTGTAATGAACCGTAGTTATTCACTGTGATAACTCTATTGCTATTGATATATCAAAGAATCCAATATTTCATTCTAAGACAAAGCACATATCTATCAAGTACAACTTTTTGAAGGAGAAGGTGGAAGCAAATGAAGTCAGACTGGTTTATGTGAACACTAAAGAGCATATTGCAGACATTTTCACTAAACCTTTGCCTAAAGAATCATTTCAGTACTTTAGAGACATATTGGGGGTTTTTGTCCCTCCGGTAGAGACTTGAGTGATGTTGATTGGCATCAGTCTGGTATGCATTATCTGAGTTATTACACATTCCGGATTGATGTGGTGGTACTACTACTTAGGGGGAGTAGTTAGATGTATGTTTTAGAGGATTTATGATTTTTCTTTGATGTTTGATGCCAGATCTTTGGCATTGATGTTAAAGGGAACCAGAGCTTCACAAAATATCAGTCAAAAGTGAGTTTGGTTCAGAACTTCATTGCTATATCATTTTGTGGGAGATTGTTGGTTGTCTTCCATTAGGGGAGACTTGTTTGGCATTTCTTGGCACTTGATATTTTTTTCACATCTAGTGTTGCCATGAATGCCAAAGGGGGGTATTGTTGGCAAATTGGAGGAATTGATTATGTGTTACACTGATGTTTTGTCATTGATGGCAACATCGATTGTTTTTGTTTTTTACCGGTTTCCGATTGGTTCCGGTAGAGTGGTTGGTTTATGATATTGATCCGGTAGGATCTAGTATGCTTTGGTTTGAATCTATCATTCATGCTATTCAGATATGTATCACAATTAGTTGGTTCAGGATTTGATTACTCGTGAGCTATCTTTTGTTCTAGTAAGCCTTTTGGTCATTGGTAAGGGTTTTACCAGTAGAGCTTTGTTGAAGATCTTTTGACGCACGTGATAAGTGGTGTTGGTGCGGCTTCTAGATGGCTTTCAGGATGTTGTTGGTTATCTTGTTCATGTTCCAGTTCATCGGTGGTGTTGGATTTGGTTTGTGGAAACCCATTTTAGGTCTGGTATTATCTAGGTTATGGACCGGTTTTTATAATGTGTTGGAGGATGTTCCTAATGCATTATCGACGGGATTTAATGATTGGTTTACATTGTTTTCAGCCTAAGCCAACTTGGTTGATCATTGGATTATGGATTTATGTTATGAACTTATTGTATTATCTTTTAGGTGGCCGACCTAATTGTTTAGGTCCCGGGTTGGTATAAATATGATGTAAGATCTCTTTATAGATCATGGGTATATGGGTTGATAGAAAAAGGCTATAGAATGATCTGTGTGCAAATAATGTTGTAATCATATGCAATAGGTTTGGTTGATCATAGGTGATCGAATTAGGTTTGTAAGAGAGGTTTAAGGCCTCCGACATTGAGCTTAAGCAAAACTATACTCAGGCTTGGGAGATGTTATACGTGCAGTTCACTCTTATTTCTAGGTTGTAGTCCGATGTTTATGTAGTCAGTGAGACTCCTTTTTGTGATGAGAAGTGCACTCTAGGTTGTTGGCCTTCCTGCATTTGCAGGCCCCTCATATTGTAATCACATACTTGCTGCAGGAGTATTATCTGTATGTGGGTAGGCTTCCTGCTATGGTTTTTTCCTTTACCGGGCTTTCCATGTACAATTTTTGGTGTCATGTGTTATGAATGGATAGTAATTATTCTGTGATTTATGTTTATGTTTAAATCCTTTATCAGTCATTCCGGTATTAAGTTTATGTGTTCCAGTATTAAGGATTTAAATGCTTAAAGTTTTATAATTCGATGACAACTGATTCACCCCCCCCCTCTCAGTTGTCCTCCGGTTATCTGAGTTGTCTAACAATATCTACATGGGCATTTTAACATCATGAATATCATATTCATGAGTAGATGGACCAAGGTCTATTTTGCTGTTGCTAAAATATTATTTAGATGCTTCTTCTTCACTTTTATTTGTGATTGGTTCTATGATTTCAACATATTAATGACTTGTAGAAGCATCCATCATCATCGTAGACATGTTTAAAATCTTCCTTAGATGATGAGTGGTTTATAACATTTTTGCTAAATCATTAGAATAAGAATCTATTGACTAAGAATGTTTCCTCCTCCTTTTTATTGTTTTCATAATCCATGGAGGGAAATAATGCTATTTGGGCATTATGTACCAAATGAAGAAAAGTGGTCCTTGGATTGGAATCAACTAGAGGATTACTTATTGTTTGTTTTGGAGAATCATGTAGAGAGGAAGTTGTTGATGTAGGAGGGGGAAGAGGGGATGAAGTTGTATTATCCTATTTGTGTTATTCTACTTGAACTTGAGTATCTTCATCACTTCTTTGTACTTGAGGAAGTCTTCTTATATCCAATTTCTCTTTCTTGGCACCTTATCTCTAGTTTATATGAAACCTTTAACTTTGCACCCAAACATGTAAATGAGAGGTTTTATGTTTGAGTCAGCCATCACATGCTTAGTTCAACATAGTCTATAAGACATGGTAAGAAGGCAAGAAAACCTACATCATAGCTTAAGGTGGAGTGTTGGAAAAATAAACTTTACTGAAATTGTAAAAAATGAAACACATCAACATGTAAGTAAAAAAAAATTAAAGCTAAAAAGCACTTAGTTAATGCATGAAAAGTTAAAAAAATCAATTCTCACACAATAGTTAAAAGATAACAATATATAGAAACTCAAATGTAAGTGGTTTTGTAGCTAACAACCCATTTCAAGAACTCCACTCAACCCAATAAAAAATATACTTATTATGTTGCACCATTGAATTAGTGGATGATGTAATGACACACACACACACACATGCAGATACACACATATAAGATTATAAGATTGATATTTAAATGCATGTGTGAGTTTTGGCATGTCCATGCATTGCAATTTTTAATATGTAAATTATAATTTTCCACTATCACCATATCATTTTAAAAACATGGAACACACCAACATGAAACTAAGATATCTTAAATTTCAAAATCCCATAATTAATATGTATATACTTAAAATCATCATTGCTAAATAGGAAATAAGGAAAATCACGAATTCCTTAACTATTCAAGCAATCCAAACATAAACCAATGAAATAATACAAACAAAGCAATAAGGATGTAAAATATTAATCAAAACTCTCTATTCCATGATCGCATATGGCTTCCATTGTTCTTCTCTTCTTTGTGATATGGTGGCTCTCAAATATTGCGTTGGTAACTTGCAAGTGACACAAAGATTCAAAGTTCATGATTCAGTTGAAAATGGATAACTGATCCTGAATTTATAGATTTTTGGAGAAGATTGATTGAGAGGTGGAACTCAAGTGAGCTAAAAAGTTGATTGATAGTTAAATTGTTGATTTGGAGGTGGACACTAATAGATTGAATTGTTAATTGAGTTAACTGATTGAGAAAAAAAGTTGATTGAAAGATAGAAAAAGAATGATTGGAGGATAATTGAATGATGCCAAAGAAAGCTTTATTTAGAAAAAGCAAACTAGAAGATAGAAATAGAATGATTGGAGAGAACTAAAGAAATGATGCAATTAATCAATTAATTGAAATAATCAATTAAAATACATTGAACAGTTAATTGATTGAAAGCTTTTTGGAAAAAAGCAAAGTGGAAGATAGAAATAGAGATCGAAAATATAATTGATTTAATTAATTAATTGAATTAATTAATTTAGCATGTGTTTGTACTTTGATTTAGATTTTCAATTTTGTTTTTGCATGATATGTAATTCAAATATTGAATTTATTTTAATTCAATTTGTTATTTAAATATATTTAAAACCTTGACATGACGCGTTACACAAAAGGGTCAATGCGTTAAAAAATTATGCATATTCGCTAAACTAGGCCAATGCACTAACCTAGTAAGCGAATGTGCTACCCTATCAAGGGGATGCACTATTTTCAAACCCTAGCTATCTATGCGCTAAAAAAACGTTGTGTATGCGCTAAAATATCAAACCTATGTGCTAAAATGTAAAAATCCGACCTAAAACATGAAAAACGTGACAAAAAATCAACAAAATCGTACAAAAACGTGTGGATTTCAGTCACTTACTGGTGGTCCATATGTGGCAGGTCACTAGTACCACCTAATGCGCTCAAATTAGTGAGTATGGTATAGGATCAACATCTTCTTGTCAGAGCTCAAATTCACTAATCACTAGAGGACAAGTGTGCAAATGAATATTCTTTTTGACTGTTTACCTTTTTAAGGGGGTAAAAAGGAGGGTTAATAAGTGGGAATGTATTTTTTTCCACTTTTTCATAATTATTTACCTAACCAGCATCACCATTTTTTTTCAGGAAATGAATCTCTGCAATTTTTAACAATTTCAACCTTGTCAACATTTTCAATAAAATAAAAAAAAATTGAAAATTTTCAAAACATTCTCAAAAATCGACAAAATCTTGATTCATCTCCCGAGGGGGCATCATCACATTATCATCACATCAAATCAGCATCTGGGGCAAAAATCAATTTTTTTTATCAAGCGAATTCTCTTTGAATTAACGTGCGCACACACATCACTTCAAAGAGGGGAAAAATGTAGACGTATAAATCTGACCATCTGGTTAAATAAATATTCAATGTTTATTTAATCCATTAAATAAATTCCTCTATTAATTAAATCAAATTTAATTAATTCTCCCCCCACATTCTTCTATTGATTAAATAAATTATTCAATTTATTAAATTTAATCCAATTGACCACATTCTAACCTTTAATTAAATAAATCATTTTTATTTAATCCCCCTTTCCTATTTAATTAAATTTACATTTAATTAAAATCTTTCTCCTATTTAAATAAATCAAATTTATTTACTTGAGAATGTGACTCACCAGTAGTTTGTAGATGACACAATCTTATTTGGAAAAGTTCTATAGCAGAAGCAAAACAATTCAAGAAGATTATGCTAGATTATACTAGGGTATTGGGACAAGAGGTCAATGTGCACAAATCAAAGATATACTTCATAAATAAAGGTGACACGGAAGCACAAAATATATGTAGATTATTAAGATTTAAGAAAGGGTTATTTCCCTGCAAGTATTTAGGTTTGTCGGTGGATAGAGGAGTAAGAGTTAATAGGCTTTGGGAACCGATCAAGGATAAAATTGAACGTAGGGTGAGCTCATGGAAAGGCAAATGGCTCTCCAATGCGGGTAGAGCAACTATGATTAAGGCAGTATTGAGCAACATTCCAATTTACCAATTGTCATGTTTACCATTGGCTCAAGGAGCAAAAGATAAAATAGAGAAGCTCTTAAAGAAATTTTATTGGCAGGGTCCAGATGATCAGAAGAAGCTAGTAACAATAAGTTGGGACAAAGTCTGCAAACCCAGAGAAATGCGTGTAGTGGGAATACAAAATATGGAATGGAAAGGAAAGGCTTTAGGAGCAAAGCTTGTATGGAGCTTGTATCAAAACCCAGAGAAGAAATGGGCTAGGATTTTGCAACATAAGTATCTATCGAGTGGGGATGCAAGTTGTATCTTCAGGACCCCTTGCTCGCCTTAGGGGTCAAGGATCTGGAACTTCATGATTAAGTGAAGACAACTCATTTTGGACAAATTAACTTGGGATGTTGCCAATGGAAACAAGGCGAGATTCTGGGGCAATTCTTGGGGAGGTTATGTAGCCTTTGACAAGTTAAACTTAAGTCCCAGAATTAAGGAAGTATTGATAAACATTTGGGGAACCCAAGTTAAAGATTATATCAAGATCTCTAGTAAGGAACCGACTTGGGGATGGGAATGGAGAAGCACATATGATACCCATTTATCTGCAGATGAGCAAAATGAGTTTTCTCAAGTACTCTCTAATAGGAAAATCACGATTAGAGAAGTAGAAGATAGGATAATTTGAACAGGATCCAACTCAGGTTCATACAAGGTTAAGGATGGTTATGCTAATATTATAGAATCATTCAACTGGCAAAAAATGAACATTCCTACTCATCTATGTTGGGGAAAAGCATGATTGCCCAAAGCAAGGATGTTTTTATGGGTAGCTTTACAAAAAAAGATTTTGACAGCAGAATAGTTTCAGAAGATAGGGTTTAGCGGTCCATCTATATGTTCCTTATGTGAAGATAATAAGGAAACTATGGATCATTTACTGCTTAATTGTCCATATGTGGCTGAGTGTTGGATGGAATTAATAGGTAAGTTGCAATGGACTAGAGTTATACCTGAGAACTTTTTCTCCCTTATTAAGGGATGGCCTACTATGTATAGGACAAGTCTTTTTAGAGATTTATGGAAGATATCCCCTTCAATTCCAACTTGGGAATTGTGGAAGGAATGCAATAGAAGAATTTTAAAAAATAAGCGAATGAATCCACAATAGTTAAACAACAAGATAGAAGCATGTATAGTGGAAGTCACAAACAATAGCTTGTGGAAGGATAATCTCAAGGGGAGAGAATTCACTATATGGGACAACAATATGAGGAAGAATTGATTTGTCTTAATTATCCCGGTCCTATTTGGAATTGGGGGTAACAATAACAAGGAACTCAGGGCTCAATGTAAATGGGAAATGCCTGAATATGGATAGTTTAAGTTGAATTTTGATGGAGCATCCAGGGGGAACCTGTGTATTGTTGGGATTGGATGTATTTTTCGACATTGGAGTGGAGCAACATGTGCCATAATAGCTAAACCAATTGGAAAGATATCTAACAACATTGTAGAACTTGAAGCCCTTATAGAAGGTTTGATATTTAGCTTAGAATTGGGGATTAAGAAACTGACAATTGAAGGGGACTCACAAATTGTAATTAATGTTATACGAACAGGGAATATAGTTAGTTGGCATTTGAAACCTCTTCTAGATAGAGCACTTACACTAATAAGTAAATTTAAACATTATACGATCAATCATATGTATAGAGAGGGCAATCTTGATGCTGATTCTCTAGCTAATTTGGGTGTGGATGGTCATTGATTGCCAAAATTGGAGATGGATAGCATGCAGATATATACTTATAACTTTATATATATAAAGTTATATATAAGTTTATTTCCCAATTTTTAGGTGCATATTTTAAATAGGGATGGTTTAGCTAATTTTAGCAACGAATGTGATGGGTTAGTAATGATTGTCCTAACTAGTTAATCCTTTTAGCTTTCCATGGTATGATGGTCATTAGGTAACTGACGACGACAATCATGAGTTTGGATAGTCTCAGATAGTATATCCTTTTATAATTAACTTTAAGGATAGTAAGTTACCCAAGGGCGTAGGGTAAGGATAATCATAATGAGATATGACTGCTACATTATGGGAAAGAACAACCTCGAGCTGGATTGTAGCATGATTAACACATGCCAAGGCAGATAGGAATTTATATTGTGTGGTAGGATCGAGAAGTTAACATTTATTGAGGACGGGAGTGCATAGATTTTTTAGAGCCATGGAGTCTAACATTAAAGTTTTTTGTGCAAGTGATAATCATCTTATGGCCTTCAGAGGTGAGATTAAATCGGAACAATGGTGTAGAATCCTGAATGAGGTCGACGATTTCACTCTTAGAGTAGTGCGAGAGATTATGGGGGAAGAGTTCTTTAGTTATAAATTCATGTATTTGGTCAATTGTGATATCCTGACCATATTCTCGGCAATATTGCTAAGGGTAGGAATACGGAAGAGCGAGGTGACCTTGTTGGGCCTGTCTTTATTTAAGGAAGAATTTTTGAGACTCTTTGAGATTGCAGTGGGTAGTGTGGATGAAACCCTTATGGTTTCATATCCGGAGGATTATGGTGACAAGGGGACAAATATTTGTAAGAGGCCTATCCTGGTAGTGAAGGATGAAATGAAATTTGCAGAGAGAACCCCGATTATTCGCAAGAATGCAGAGTTTTTGTTGGTGTGGAAACACATCAAGGAGCCTCCTCATAGCAATTGGTGGGTGGATTATCTTAAGAAGGAATTTTATTAAGTCCCAGATAGTTTGTCAGACATACCAATGGATAGGATCCAGATAATTCCCCCATTCATAATTAAGGCATCATGGGTCAAAGGTAAAGCAAATGTTGGAGATACCTCCTATAATAAGCCTGAGAAAATGAATGCGGATAAGGCGTCGCCCTCTATCGTTGATCTCACAAATATGGAAGAGTAATGGGATTATAATTATATAGTACCTTTTAGATACATAGGTTTAAATATAGTATGTAGTTTTTGTGATATAAGGTTAGCAGATTCACCAATGGTATAGTAATCAATAGTTTGTTTATGCGTTTTATAACTGACTTCGTATATTTTTTGATATGAAAGTTTATGGGTTGTTAATATAGTAGGGCTTTGCAGTATTGGGGTTTAAATATAGTTAGTTTTATGATAAGTTGCAAATTAATTCTGTTACAGTAATTGTATTAGTAGATTATGGCTTTGTTCATGTTGGATCCATGGTTGATAATGGTCATACTTTTTAATATCTTTAGATGCATACAAAATGTTGGGTTTTTGTTTTTTGTTTTGAGCAGAAATTAGTTTGGGAAAGACTTTTGTTTTGTGCTTGTTTTGTATCTTCTGTAACTCTTAGAGATCTATGGCTAAGAGTTGATTGCTCCTTGTCTAGAGGCAGGAAGAGGTCTTCGTGGCACCTAGTAAGGAACAAACATAGTCATAGCCATAGATACCCGATATGAGGAGCTATTGAGGCCTCTTAGATCTTTACTTTGGGCTTGTGGATTTTGCCCCGTCAAGAGATGAATGGATAGATTTTCTAGCCTTTATCACTATTTTATTTGTTTATGATTTGTTTTCTTTGCCTTTGATGCTAAGGTAGCATATTGTGTTTTATCAACTTAGTTTATATGATGGCTAGTAAGTTTATCTATAGGAATAATCTCTTTTAGACAATTTTTTGAGTTTGAAACATATATTTTGAAACTTATATGGAGTTGTTATCAATTTTGGGTAATATTTTAGATAAATTAGCAATACTAATTATGTGGTCAAGAAAGGTTGTTATGTTTGCAGATGCAGGGGCAACCAAGCAACTTAGTAGAGGAGTACCTGTTGAAAGCAAAATTGGTTCATTCAGATGAGACTACCATATTTTAAGTTTTGGGATGTGGGAACTTTGAATGTAAGGCTTAATTGTATTAGGTCATTTGTATACTAGGGGAAATAAATGTAAGGTTCGACAAGGTGATTTTCTTGTATTCACATATTTATGGATCTTATGGTCCTGGGCTAGACCGAAGGTTTTCTTGACTCCGTTCTTTCCTACTGATGCCCACATTGAACAAAATTGTACTTATGTTTATCTTAATAAAATGCTTTGGCTACGACCTTTTACCTAGCAAAAAAAATAAAATAAATCAAATTTATCTAAAAATCTTTCCAATGCAAGTTGTAACCACTTTTTGAAATAAATCATTTTATTTCAAAATTAAATCCAAAAATATCCTCTCACTTGCATCCTCCTAACAAATCCACTTGCATATCTAATCCCCCTTCTAGATTCTTATAAAGCATCCTAATTAGCCTAATTGCCTCTTAAACATTTGCACATTCCTTAAGAGAAGGTCACTTCTGAAAAACCCTCAAAGTTTTCATAAACCATTAAAGGCTTTATGTCTTCAACAAGATAACCTCCAAAGTCTTCAATAACCATTAATGGTTAACTCAAACTTGACCCTTGGTTAGAGACTTTCTCTCTAACTTAACCCTTCTCTAACCCATGATCTCTTCAAGCATCCATTGCTTTGACCATGGTTATTCATTAACCCTTGCACAAGAGTTTATCCTTTGGACAAAAGGATTATCCAATAACTCAACCCTAACCTTACCCCCTAGGGTGACCACCATGTCTTCTCAGACATTTAATGCCTCTTCTCTCTTCTCTCAAGCCATCTCATGTTGACAAAGTCACCATTTCATTGGTGCAAATTGTAAACATGGATTGAAGATCATTCAATCCTAGCCCTTGTTAAGATTACTCAATCTTAACCATCCAATTGCTCATTTCTTCTATAAATAGGCCTCATTTATCTCATTATTCATATCCAAGTTTCATGCATCCAGATTATAGTCTACTTTCATCAAGCATTTGCCTCTCTTTGATAATTATTCATATCCAAGTTAATATATGTAGCCTTTGTAATAGAGATTAATCTTTTAAGAATTTGTTCTTTGATTGTCCTTTTCCTTTCAATCTATGGTATTCTTTTTTGGGCTATATTTTGGGTTGGGATAATAGGAAAGGGTTTAATTGGGTAGAAGCTTTGTTTGGATATGTCAAATTTTTTGTTGAGCTTAATAAATTTTGGTTGTTGTTAACTTGTGAAATCTAATGGCATATTTGGAAAGCGAGAAACTATTGTTGTATCAACCAAGAACAACAATTTGAAAATCAAATAACCTTCACAATCAAGAGAGAAGCAACACAGAGATGTTATTCCACCAATATGAGCAATAATGAAAATGAGATGATCTAAATGATTAATACATGAGGTATGACTGCATGAGATGATTTACAACGTACAAACACCTTGATTAAATAGGCAAGGTGTGATGAGGTGTGAGAAAATACCCTACAACAAATATTAAATGCACGTGTACAATATTAAATGCTAAGTGACTAAAAATTTTGTCATTGGTTTGAGCAAGGTTTCCTTCTCCAAGTGTTTACTTAGGTTGACAAGGTGGATGTTCTTGCTAGTGTTTTCCCTACTAGGGATGTGTTGTTGGTGCTTTCTCCTCCTCATATACTGTTGGTTTGTGGTATTGGGGATATCATTTTTGTTGAGGTGCCCCATGTTCCCTCTTCTATTTATCTAGGTGTTCCTAATGCATTGGTGGACAAAGATTATGCTAGTTTATAGTCTTCCCTTATCCAAAGATTCTTTAGTTTTTTATTAAGCAAAAACAGGTTTTGAGGGGACCCGAAACCCCTTACATCATAAGCCAAAGATAGAGCATGAAAGAAAATAGACCAAGAATTTCAACAAAGAAACAAAACAGGTTGCAACATATAAAGACAACAGAGACACAACAACCAAAGAAAAGACCAACAAAAAGCCAACGAGGTGCTGGCAAGCACAACAACAAAAAGATACCAAGACCACTTACATGAAAATATTAAGGTCATCAGTAGCCTCTTTCTCCAACATCATCATGGTCTTTGCAGCTTCCTTGAGGTCGAGAAGATCATGAGGCAAAGGGGCCTCCGCAACTTTGGTGCTTTGCCTGGTCCTCCTCAAAGATTCTTTAGTTATAGATTGAACATTGATATTATTTGTAGCTATGCATCTAAATGTTGGCTTGTATTATGTCTACTACTATGTGTGGTGGCTTTGGTTAATAAATTATTCTTGTTCAGGTCTTCAATCCATTGAGGACTGCACCAAAGTTCTTCATGGAGATCCCTGGGTTCTTGGTAAGGTATTTCTTCTTTTAAAAAGATGGGCTTTTGGTTTTGATGCTACCAAGGTTAACATGGTTCTTATTTGGGTTTGTCTCCTAGAGTCCCCTTTGAAATTCTAAGATGGATGTACCATTCAAGGTATTGTTTATGCTATTAGTTTGTTTGTTGCGATTGACAATGTCACAAAATCTAGAAAAGGTTCCCTTTTGCTAGATTTTGTGTCTACGTTGAAACTATTTTGAAGTTACCAAACAATATTAAACTATGGTCCAAGTTTGGTGTTGGGGAGAAAGAACTTCATTATGAGACCTCTCTATGGTTCCATTTTCACAAACTTGGACACTTCTCCTTGATGTGCCGAGTTCTTCATCATGAAAAAAAGTACCCCAACGAAGTCAACACATCCAATGAGGAGTTTCCTTAGTCTCATTACAAAGGGATGATGTTGGAAATTATTGTGGGGGACTATGTATTTGTAAGGTTTTTGGTTCCCATGCAAGGAGCACAAAAAACCTAAAGTTGTGTTTGAGAGCCCCTCTTCTAAGAGCAATTTTTCTTTGAAGTTGGTACAGACAACCTTTTTGTGAGCAAGAAGGTTTTTGAAACCATAGAGAAGGACAACATTGATGAGGGAAGAGGATTCCCATGCAAGGTTAAAAAAACTTGATGTTGTGCTTGAGAGTCTTTCAGTTGACATTTCTTCTTTGGACAATGACAAGACATTCCATTTTGGTCCTACTCTTTTGAGCCCTTTGGTAAAGTTTGGATTCAAGACTCTTTGCTTATCTGTTTGACTTTTGTTGAAGGTTTTGGGTTTCTTTCAGAACCTGTTTCTGATTCATTGATCTAGTTAAAAGCATTTGTTTAGTCCTTGTTTTTCTCCTTTGATTTTTTTTTTATGGTTTTTGTCTCTCTTTTTGTTAGCGTCCTTTTGTTTGCCTTAATCACTGCTTTGTAATTGGGTCCAGACCCTTCATGACACGCCCTTTAACCCCATGTGAAACACTTTTTTGACTTGAAGCTATGAACCAGTGATGTCACAAACAGGGGACTTGATCCCCATTTATCAAAGTTGAGGCTCAAACCTACGAGCACGTGGGATCAGCAAAGGCACAATCTCGCGATCACAATGGCCCAACAGAAGTTTAAACCTCAATGACCACAACAACAACTACACCACTTCATCAACGTACTATGAAAAAACCCACAAATATTTACCTTAATTAAAACATATCTACATCAAATTTCCAACAAAATATCATTATTTAATCATTTTATTCTCCAAAACATCTAACCAATATATCTATCAATCTTACCCCTCAATCCTATACAAATTCCAAGTACTTATCTTTATTTAACATATAAAAATAATTCTATTCTCCTCTCGAGATATATATAAAAAAGGGGTGTTGCAACCCTTGAGGTCGTCGTCCAATTCAAAAAACACAATAAAAAATAAGAAAAACATCACTATGCCGAGGTAGTTGTTAACTAAATGCTTGCATACTTGTGTCAAAATTGCATCAAACATTACAATGCCAAAACATTAAATTACTAAAAACCTGTCGTTTTCCACTTCGTTTTTCTGGTCTGTAAGTTGTATCTAACACCCAAAAAGTCATATGCGTTTCTTCAATTTTCCATTACCAGGAAGTCTTACAACAAGGTAGGTTTGAATGGTAGCTTAGGAAGATTGTCAGCTGTGTTTGAAGGGAAGTTCAGTTAGATTCCATTCAGTCAGCTCTACATACACCATATGAATAATAAGAATGAATTTGGTAAAACAAAATCCTGCTCTTCTTTGCAAAAATGTCCAGTGCCCACATTGAAATCCACACCATCTTTCCCCAACACTCAATTGACAGTAAAACTAAACATAAACCTCAAATTCAAAGGCCTGAAACATCAGTAGAGTATGGAACTTGATCATCAGACTCCATTTTTGCCTCTGATTCTTTCATATCATGGTTGGTATTCCTATTCATAACATGCTTTTCTTTTTCTAATTTGTTTGAAATATGCCTGCTTTTATGATGGGTTCTTCTTAGATTTTGTTTTAATGGCATTTTTCTTTGTTGGGCAGTCTCTGTTTCCACTTCTACTGAGGTCTCTCTGCAAACTGTTGGCTGCCTTCATTCAGAGGCCTACTGCAGCCATGGCAACTCTGCTCTATGAGAGCAATTTGCTGCCCCGGAGTCTTAATATGGAGCGTTTTGTTGCACAAGATCTGCTGGAAGAAGATAATTATTTGTTTCATTTTGTCATACGCATGTTGAGGTGTCTCTGGTAATGAGCCTGTCTGCAATGCAAGCTTGTTGGGTACTGCAATTTTTTAGCATAAGTGGGCATTGGGTCCATGAAAAAATGGTCTTTTTGGACATGGAAGGTAAGTTTTTAGCATAAGTTTGTATTGGGTCCATGGAAAACTGGTCTTTTTGGACTTGGACTGCCCACAAAGCAAGCTTGCACATTGAATTTTTGCTGATAACTTTTTGACTGAATAGTTTTATGTTCTGGAAGTTGCATTGAAGTTTTGGATTAGTATATTTGGAGTTCAGAAGAATGGATCAAACTAACATTATTGTGGGTCTTGAGTTCCTTAGGCTCTGTGAGTGAGTATACTTGGAGATTTTTTTGGGTATACAAAGTGTATACTTTGTCGTATTTAACCCAGTTGAAGTGATTCTGAAGTGATTTGTATAAGCTGAGGCCTTGAATACAGAGTTTTTGGGCGTATTTTACCTGGAATCCCAATTATATGAGACCATGGATTGTTTACAATGTAGTGTATTGAGTACCAGGTTACATGGTTTTAAGCTTGGTTACTCTTGAATCTTGTTTGAATAATGTATTGATTATGAGCAAATTTGATACCTTGAATCATGTGACTCTTGCACAATCTTTGTCATCACTGTACATTTAATGCATTATTGTAGTACTCAGCTGCAACTTTAGATCTCTGATATCTTTATTATTCAGTGTTACAGAGAATGGCTTATATAGGATTTTGACTACATATTTGGAATAGGTCCCATCAGTAGGAGTGGCCCTCATTGGTTGGATTAAATCCCCTCTTTTTAAGGTTAGGTCAGTTTTGAATCAATGACAGTAAATATTCTTCTTTAAAAGTGAATCCATGAAAACTTAGAATCTGTCCAGGCCAAACTATAATACCTTAATCTTTATTAATCATATGGTTTGTGACCCTCTTATAATCCATGGTGATTATTGGTAATGTACTAAGGATCATATAGATATCCATTGTTCTTAAATTATGTTACGTTGTCTTTTATATTCAATCACTCATAATATCAGGGGTTGTAATCAATATATTGCTTTGAGGGATTGAATTTTCATTAATTTTATATTATTGTAAAAAGTAATTTAGATAAAAGATTTTTGGTTTGTTTGTAAAGTTGAATGGTTTTAAATGAGTATAAGCGATTCTATACGTAACATGCCCCCAACCCCCCCATTATAGTTGTAAAAAATGCCCCTATTAAACTGCCCCATAAGTTATACCACTATACCACTATAAAAGTCTTGCTCGGTGTAAAAATTTTGACAGCATGAAGTATGAATATGAGATAACTATATGAGTTTTGACTAATTATAAAATCTTATATTCCAAGAATTTTTAGAATACCTACTTCCACCTAATTTGAAAATGTGATACACAAATTGAACTTTATGTATTTCATGGTGTGAAATGAATCTTATTCAAAAGTCAAAATTTTAAATTTGAGTATTTCCTATACTCTTCCTTCTAGTTATTACATATTGACTTGAGTTCAAAATATTTCAAATTGTACTCTAGGACGTTGGATAAAAGGAAAAACCCTAGAATTCATTTTAAAACATCTCAAAATCAAATATCCATCTAGAGCTATGAGCCTTGACTAATTACAAAATCTTACATCCCAAGAATTTTTAGATTACCTACTCCCACGTAAATTTGAAATTGTAATGCAAAATTGAATTTTGTTGAATTTCATGGTGTGAAATTAACAATTGTACTTTTAAAATTCAAAAGTAAATTTTATAAATTTGAGCATTTTCTATACTCTTCCATCCATTTATTTCCTATTGACTTGATTGCAAAATATTTCAAATTATGCTCTAAGGCGTTGGATAAAAGGAAAATCCTAGAATTCATTTTAACAATCTCAAAATCAAATATCCATCTAGAGCTATGAGCCTAGACTAATTACAAAATCTTATATCCCAATAATCTTTAGATTGCCTACTCCCCACCTTAGTTTGAAATTGTGATGCAAAATTGAACTTCATTGAATTTCATGGTGTGAAATCAACCATTGTACTTTTAAAATTCAAAAGTCAAAAAATTAAGTTTGAACTTGTTCTATACTCCTCCTTCTAGTTATTGTCTATTGAGTTGAGTGCATAATATTTCGAATTGTACTGTAGGGTGCTGGACCTGTTGGTTAAAAAGAAAAAGCCTAGAATTCATTTTAACACATCTCAAAATCAAATATCCATCTAGAGCTACGAGCCTTGACTAATTACAAAATCTTATATCCCAAGAATTTTTAGATTACCTACTCCCATCTCAATTTGAAATTGTGATGCAAAATTTAACTTCGTTGAATTTCATGGTGTGAAATAAACCATTGCACTTTTAAAATTCAAAATCCAAAATTGTAAATTTGAGCATTTCCTATACTCTTCCTTCTAGTTATTGCCTATTGAACTCAAATTGTTCTCTAGGGTGTTGGATAAAAGGGAAAACCCTAGAATTCATTCTAATACATCTTAAAATCAATATCCATTTAGATCTTTCACGTAGTCCTTACATCATAGTTCAAGAAGCTATTTGAACATGCATTGCCAAATCAACATCCAGATACTTAGTGATAAATATCCATATTGCATGGTTTCTTGTTGTCTTTGATTTTTGTTCACAAGTTATAGAATCAATTTTCTTAGGAGCTTGATCAAGGAGAACATGACCCATGGTTAGGAAGCTCCTTAAAGGTGTTTGTAAATACCACCACAAGTTACTTACCAAAATTTTAGATACCTAAAGGTGAGAAAAAGTAGTTTCCAAGCCATAAGAGATGTTAAATTATTTTTTGTGGAACAAATTGATTTCATGCAAAAGATTCCATTTCACACTGTGAAATTAAAATAGATTGATTTGTGTTGCAATTTCACCTTAGATCAAAATATACTTGAGTTTGTTGTTTAGTATTTGGATGCTTAAGGCTGCGAGGGATAAAAAATATTTGACATTTATTTACCTATGACAAATTATAATTACATTCATAGAAGTGGATCCAATTACCAATGACGGTTACAAAGCATATTGATATAATATTCCTTCTAGGAATCCACTTTTGGAGTGAGGACCTCTTGGATTTGCATGTTTGTGCATGTTAGCCCTCTAAGCTATCAGTGAGTTAGGGAGCACTTGGTATTGACTAATTTTGATGGGCTATGGGATAGGCACCCATATGAAGACCATATGATCATTTGTGATTTTTTGTTAAGTTTATAAATTGTCCATGATGTGGGGTGTATTATTTTTGCTATTGATTTTGACCCTTGCTTTGAGATACCATTATGGTATTTCATTCTTGCTCCTCTACAAATTGGACAGTTGTGTTAGAAGAGTATGGAACTTGATTAGACTCCAATTTACCTTTGATTGTTCACATCATGGTTGGTATCCATCCATACATTTTTCCTTCTAGTTTGTTTGAAATATGGTTGTTTTTATGATGGGTTTTTTCAGAATTTGTTTTGATGACTAAATAATGGGTTTTTTTTCTGTGTTGGGCAGTCTTTGTTTCCATTTTTGCTGAGGTCTCTCTACAAACTATTGGTTGCCTTTATTCAGAGGCCTACTGAAGCAATGACTACTTTGCTCAATGAGAGCAATTTGTTGCCTCAAAGTTTTAATATGGAGCGTTTTATTGCACAATATTTGTTGGAAGAAGATAACTATTTGTTTCATTTTGTCATACCCATGTTGAGGTGTCTCTTGTAATGAGATTGTCTGCAATGCAAGTTTGTTGGGTACTATATTTTTTAGCATAAGTGGGCATTGGGTCCATGGAAAAATGATCTTTTTGGACTTGGAGGCTAAATTTTTATCATAAATGGGTATTGGGTACATGAAAAAATGTTCTTTTTGGACTTGGACTGCCCACAAAGCAAGCTTGCACATTGAATTTTTGCTTATACCTTTTGATTACTTGCCCCCATCTCAATTTGAAACTATGATCATGCAAAATTGAACTTTGTTGAATTTCATGGTGTTAAATCGACCATTGTACTTTTAAAAGTAAAAAGTAAAAAGTTGAAATTTGAGAATTTTGTATACTTTTCCTTCTACTTATTGCCTATTGTCTTGAGTGCAAAATATTTCAAATTGTACTCTAGGGTGTTGGATAAAAGGAAAAATTGTAAAATTCATTTTAATACATCTCAAAATCAAGAAGCTATTTGAACATTCATTGTCAAATTAACATCCACATACTTAGTGATAGATGCCCTTATTGCAAGGTTTCTTATTGCTTTGATTTTTGTTCACAAGTTCTAGTATTGGTTTGCTTAGGAGCTTGATCAAGGAGAACATGACCCATGCTTAACAAGCTCCTTAAAGGTGTATTTAAATATCACCACAAGTTACTATAATTTTAGATACTCAAAAGCGAGGCAAACTAGTTTCTAAATCATAAGAGTTACTAAATTATTAGTTGTAGAAAAAAATGATTTCATGCAAAAGTTTCCATTTCACATTGTGAAATTACACTACATTGTTTTGGGTTGCAATTTCACCCCATATCAAAATAGACTTAATTTTGTTGTTTGTTAGAGCATCATAGAAACAAACACAATATTCTCGTATCATTTTAGATCATAAAAGGACAATGTACAAAAACATCAAGCCATCCCAATCCATCTTTGTTGATATTTTATTTTATTTTATTTTTATTACTAGCTTAGTTCACACTTCTAGGCTATTAATTGTGTTTAGTTTCCCAATTTGATAATCTATGATATTTGTGAAGGTTGGTTATTTTCCTTCACATTTTTGGTGAATGTAGTTTATTTTACATCTTTTAGGGTTCCCTCATCAAGGCTTATCCTTCTATACATTAGTGTTTCAAATCTACCTTTTCTAATTATATATCTTATCCTTCTACATTAGTAATTCAAATTTAATTTTGGTTTGGATCTATCCTTTATTTCCCTTCATTGTTATATATTGATTAGTGTTTAAGATTTTATGGTTGCATATTTATTTGATTTATAGCCACCTATCCTTTAGTGTTTGTGCTTAATAATTATATCTTCTACCATGGATTCCTACAAATATTTGTTTTTTTACTATCCCCAATGCAAATATCAAGAATTATATATAGTATTTACATGATTTGTTAGTCCATATTCCTTTATATTTGATCATATTGAATCTTTCCTTCTTGTTGATGATTATCCTTGTTCAAGGATTTATTTGTTATCTTGATTGTCTACTTTCTCCTCTTTCATGGATTTTGTTCATTCTTGTCGTGTTACCTTAAAGAACTATTTTTCATTTGCATTAATTATTCATGATGATTATTCCAGATGAGATGTTTCAGGATGCAATCCTTCCTATTCATGTCATATATCTAAGTGATAATGATCTATTAACATTCCATTTTTATTATGTTCTTGATGTGGGTAAATATTTAGCACATTGTTTTGTATGTGTATATACATATACATATACATATACATATATGTATATGTATGTGTATGTATGTATGTATGTATGTATGTACATGTATATGTATATACATGTATGTATATGTATATATGTACATGTATATATATACATATACATACATGTATATACATATACATACATGTATATATGTATGTATATGTATATATATACATGTATATGTATACATGTATATATATACATGTATATATATGTATATATGTACATGTACATATATATATATATATATATGTATATATATATATATATATATATATGTATATATATATGTATGTGTGTGTATGTATATGTACATGTATGTATATATATATACATGTATATATATATATATGTATATGTATATGTACATGTATGTATGTGTATATATATGTATATATCTACATGTATATACATATATATATATATACATATGTATATACATGTATATACATATATATATATATACATATGTATATATATGTATATATGTATATATGTATATGTACATGTATGTATATATATACATGTATATACATATGTATATATATATGTATGTATATATATGTATATATATGTATATATGTATATGTACATGTATGTATGTGTATATATATGTATGTATATGTATGTCTATATATACATACATATACATATATATATATATATACATATATATATATATATATATATATATATATATATATATATATATATATATATATATATATATATCCAAGGACCCATAATCAGTAAGAAAAAATAATTTAACATGCAAAGGTGATCACCAAAATCATCAAAGCCATTATAAACTTGTCACTAAGAGCAATAATATCATCACATACTGTAGAAAGTACACACACACACACACACACACACACACACACATAGATACATACATACATACATATGTACATATATATATACATATGTATGTATGTATGTATATATATACATACATACATACATACATACATGCATGCATACATACATATACATATACATATACATATACACACATACACACACACACACACACACACACACACACACACACACACACACACACACACACACACACACACACACACACACAAATATATGTGTGTGTATGAGTGATAGGGTGAAAAATGATGAGGCGAGATCAAGTGGAAAGCTTTACTCCCCTCAAAAGAGGAATGAAAGTTTCACAAAGGGTTCCCTTCAATTTTTCACACATTACATTCAAAAGAGGGGTTGAATTCCCTAGATCCAATCCCCAATGGTAAGAGATTGAATACTAAGTGAATTGCAGTTAATTTGGAAATTATTAGGAAAATAAATCAACCCTCTTTTGCAGTAGAGTAGTTGAATTAAGCAAATTGAGACTAAGTGCAGAAATGACAAAGAAATGATTATAACTTGAGATAGAGATGCAGGATGAAGTTGTGCACTTGGAATTAGCAGTAGAATGTCGAGACGAAGCTTCCCTGCAAATCCGAGAAAAATTTGCAGGGACCATGCGTAAGTTATGCACGGTCCTCCGAAATATCCTCGTGTCGAAAAGGGTTTTTCTGTCTCTGAAAATGAAGCCCAAACCTACAATTACAGTCGCGCACCTACAACCTACACACATAAAAGAGAGGGAAATGTTGTTGGGATTGGGGGTTTGCCTTCAGTTCAAACCCCATTTTGGAATTAACCAAGTGGTTGTAAAATTCTGCAAGGAAATGAAAGGAAATGTCTGAAGTAAAATCCACCTCAAGAAGGGGATGTAATTGAAATGTTGATACCTTTGTAGATGAATTTGCTTGAATGGGTATGTGAAATAGGATGTCTTGAATGTTGATAGAAATCTCGTCTTCAAAGGTTGAATCCTTGTCTTGAATGCAACACCTAGCCTTGAAAGGAGACTTGAGATACTCAATGCTTGACTATTTGATGACGATAATGGAAACCTCTCGCTTATTTTTGCTTATTTTCACTTATTTTTTGCTTTTTTTCGCTTATGCAAATAGGAGGGGAAGTGCTCCTTATATACTTGCCAATTAGGGGTGTTTAGGTAATTTTCCATCTTAGGCCGACATAGGAAAACCTTTTCCCACTCACAAATTGATAAACCCTATGGAAGGGGGGACCAAAGGGGGCGAAAAATAGGGCTAGGACAAGGGCACCACGCCCCTGTTTTGAGAGGACAGGGGCACCATGCCCATGTCCTACCCTAACTTAGGATAGGCAACAACAAGAAGGCAATGCAAAATGATGAAAAATGCAAGTTATTGATGTCTTGAGAATGTTTAGGGTCTCTGATTAGGCCTAGGGATTCGTCCACTAATGCAAAGACCCAAATACAGTGGAAAATTGCAAGGGTCGCAATTTTATGATGCTACATTTAGCCCCCACTTTAGTGGGAGTATAAGCGCATGCCAATACTATTGGTAAAGTACAAGGAGACAAGATTGAAAGACTTTCACCACGTCAAGGAGACAAGATACACCAAGCCCCCAGTGGACTAAGGATCTTATGACTTCGATTGACAAAGTAAAAGGGAATATCGGGAGGGAGAACCATGACTACAAGTAGTAAAGTTCCCTCACTATGAGTCATGAAAAGAAAGGATACCAAAAATTGCAAAGCAAAGCCAAGTTCAATAAGTAACTTTAAGTATCAAGAAAGAAAATATGAGCGAAGTGTATGCCCCCACGTTAAAGCGATTGTGCACACCTTATCATGAGTGATTGCTTTAAGGTAGGATACACCTAAGAGAGAGAAAGAGAGGGAGCACGTTATCGCAAGGATTTAGCCCCCAATCGAGGAATAAACCCAAGGATAATGAACACAAAACACAAAGCATGAGGTGGTTTCGCTTTCCTCAGGGTTAGTATGTTGTATGATAACTCATGTATATCATATATATATATATATATATATATATATATATATATGATATACATGTGTCTTTTGAGTCAACATGAAAGAGACCAAAAGAGATCTCAATGTTTTGTATCGTCCTCAAGTAGACATCACTAGGGACAACAAATAGAAGAATAGGGATACACATAGAAGAATGGTCTCAAAAGAGGAAGAAAGGAGAGAGGTAGATGATCTACGGTACTAATGCAACTAGTCTAGCATGACATCCACCTCCTAATATTGTTGATTATTATTTAGAGAATGCGGGAAACACGCCAAAGGAGAGACATCGAGCACAACAGATGGAGCTATCACAAGATCCAAACAAGGACTATGCTCATGTGCTAAGTCACTTTGTTTGTTTCTAGGAGCTAGGATTAAGACTTTTGAAAATTTTGCAGATAAATGATTGTCAACATCAACATATTCGTATTCACTATTAGAAGCATTAGGAGTTGTATTGGCATCATGAATAACATTTTCACCCATTTCTTTATCAAGATTTATAAAAAGAGGAGCTCTAACATGAATAGAATTAAAACCATCACATGTTTTCTGTAGCTTATGCCTTGGAGATTTAGATTGAACATCTTGCTTAGGAGAAAATGGAATCATGTCAACTATTGGTGTTTTGGGAGATTGAATAGTTTGAGAAACAAATTCAGGAGCTCTAGCACACCGTTTTCGTCGGCGTTCTATCACACAACAATTTTGTCTAGTCTTAGTGAAAGATTGAGAAGATTGAGGTATATTTGTTGAAGGATGAATGTTCTCATCTTTGGGAGTTGGATGTTTAAGTTGAGGTCTTTTAGGTTGGACAAGAGGAGAGGCAGGTCTCTTCTCTCTATAAGAGGAAGGAGGTGGAACTACACCATATAAAGGAGGAATGTTTGGTTTAGGAAGGAGACCACGTCCATCATGAGGAGGAGGTATAGGTCTAACCTTAGAAGGAATATTATTGTTCTTCTTAGGAGAAGGCATAGTATCATCCATAGGAATAGGTTGGGAATATTCCTTAGGAGGAAGATTAGCTCTATCTATTAAGGGAAGAGCTTCATCTTCAAGAATGATGGGAATATCAAGTTTTGGACTCCTAGGTTGGCTTAAGGATAAAATCATATATTTCTTCCATTTTTGGTAAGATTGAAAGAGAGCATCCCTTCTTGGTGGAAGAGATTCAAATTGTTGAGGCCAAAAGTAATCAATAGGAACACCTGGGCTTCTTTCGGTTGGTCGAACTAAGTTATGGTTAACAATTATGATTTCTTTATTATGTGGAAATTTCAAACACTTATGAATTGGAGAAGCAATATCCTTCATGGAAGATATCAAAGGGTAGCCTAACTTCACACATAATTGTTTAGATGAAGGAATGATAACAAAGTTGACATCTATAGATTTAGTATGAACCTCAATAGGAAGTGTGATAGAACCAATAGCAGGACAAGAAAATCCATCAAATAACTTAATGACCACATTAGTATCATCATAGATTGGTTGATGCAAATGTAAAGTATAAAGATATTCTTCAGTGATGACATTAACCATGTAAGAGGGATCAATAAGCACACCACGACAAGGTTTGCCTTGGAACTTCACAACTATGTATAAAGGGCCATCAGGTGCCCTAATGGTCTCACTAGGACCAAATGTGATACATGGATCCTTAGGTGTTTCTTGTTTCTCTTCCAAATTAACCACATTTTGAGTTGTGAAAGTGAAATCAGTGGGAGAGAAAGAAGTGTGTTCAATCTCAATCACATTAGAGGTATGAGAGGGTAAAGGATAAGTGAAAATCTTAATATTTTGATTAGGAGGAGCTACTGATTTGTTTCCCTTATCATTCACACCTACCACATATATAGTATTATTATCAATCAAGTCTTGAATCTTATGTTTTAATGCAAAATATTTTTCAGTATCATGATCAAGTTGATGATGAAATTGACAAAAATAATTATTATCAAAGTTAGGTGAAGTTGCTTTAGAAGGATCAATTGGTTTTATTGGAGGAAGTTTGATAACACTTCTTTGTACCAACTAAGACATGATGCTATATAAATATTCATTCAAAGGAGTAAATTTTTCTCTCTTTAGAAAAATTTAGAAATAGGAGGCACACATATTGTAGCATTCGCATTGTTTTTGTTGATGGTGTCATTGAATTTGATGAAGCCTTTGTTTGGTTTGAACTTCGCAAACGGTTGTTGAGCACTCTCACCTTTATCACTTGGAGCCATAGGAGTAGATTGCTCCATTTGATTCACAGTCAATTGATAATTGTGAAGTGTTTTGCACAACTGCAGAAAGGAAGTAAACTCAAAAAAGAGAAGTTTTTCCCTAATGTCTTTTTGCAAATTAGAAATGAAAATTCTTTGAATGTCATTATCAGGCACTGGAAAAGAGATTGAGAACACAAATGGTTGTATCTACCAATGAAATCAGTCACTTTTTCTTTAACACCTTGTTTACAATGCATTAAATCAGTCAAAGTGGTTTTAGGACGTATGTTGTTTTGAAATTGTTGAATAAAAGCATTTGCTAATTGTTGAAAAGAAGTAATAGAATAAGAAGAAAAAGAACAATACCATTGTAAAGCCTTATCTCTTAATGTTCTAGTAAACAATTTGGCAAGCAATCTTTGATCATGAGCAAAGTCAATACACAAAGTTTAAAATGTTTTGACATGTGTTAAAAGATCGTCGTTTCCATTATAGAGTTCCAATTGAGGGACTTCAACATGTTTAGGAGGGACAAATCTAACAATATCAAGAGAAAGTGGGCTCGCAACATCAAATGTGGGCACACTAAACTTGGATTGACTCATTGAAGCGATTTATTGTTGCAATGAAGACACAGTTTGATCAAGGTTATTAATGGTTGCTTCGGTTGAAGAATTTATGTTAGACATGTTTGATTGAGAAGGTGGTGTGATGTTATTGAAAGAAGTCATTGATTGAGAATAAGGTGGTGGGACACTATGGTAATTAGGCATAGGTGATGATTGAGTGGGTAATGGGACACTAAAAGGAGGAGTAAAATGATTGAATGAATTGCCCCCTTGTGTCAGATTGATTGTTTGAGAGACAATAGGAATACTCATTGAAGGCATAGATAAAGATGGAGGACCGAATGAAGAAGAGGGATTGCCCCCATGACTAATGGTTGTAGGTATGACATTTTGATTTGAAGTAGCCATGATGTTTGAAGTGAAAGTAGGAATACTAGCCATAGAAGTGGTCAAAGGAATAAAAAGATTGATTTGTGTAGGAGGTTGTGAATAAGCTAAGTTCTTAGCACAACTCCTCATAGGAATAATATTAGATTCAATAATATGATAAATACCACACAATATATCAATTTCACTCTTATCACTTTGAATCATGTGTTTTAGGCCTTCAATTAATGGAAGAGCTTCCCTATTAGGATATTCTTGGGACATCCATTGTTGTAAATTGTCAAATTGATTGTCCAATTTTGAAAGTTGATCTATAGAAACTCTAGTTAAATTTTCTTCTTCATCATGGGAATCATCAATTGGGTAGGTAGAGATGTTATTAGGATGGGAAGAATTAGCAAAATCCTCATTGTAGAAGTCACCCAAATTAGGCTCCAGCTAACGGGAATTAAACCTTGGGAAGCCTTAATTCTAATACTTCATCTAACAGGGATGGTATAGGTAGGACTAATAGTTGTAAAACCCATGCACTAGAGGGGAAAATTTGAATTTTGAATTTTGGGAACAAAGTTTGCAAAATTGAATAATGCAAAATTCAAGAAAATGATGATTATACAATTTGAACTTTGTGGAAAGAAGAAATGACCCAATCTCTAAGAAAGATTTATAATTAATAAAAAGAGATTGAAATTTAAAATTAGGGCCAATGGGATACCACTTAATTTCAAATTTCAAATTGACACAATTAAGATCTTAAAATTAGGGCAGATTATAATTAACCACTTAATTTTAAATGTTTCCTTGAAAGTTGCAATTGGGAAGTGTTTTCGATTTTAGAGGGATCAAAATTCAACAAAATCAGCCAATTTTTTGGATTTAAGCAATTAAATATAGTCATAATAGTCTTCCAAAATTTTTGGGAAAAAGCCAAGGACCATGCATAAGTTATGCACAGTCCTCCCAAATTTTTTGAAAAATTTCAGGGATGAAAGCTACAATGATTTGAGAGCTAACCCCAAAAAATTGATTGATTTTACGATCTCTAGATAGGTGAAATTAAGGTTTGAAGGACCCTACTAGGGTTTTGAAAAAGATAAGAAATTGAATTGTGATTTTGAAAAAGGTCAAACCTAATGGATAGGGCCACCTTAAATAATATTTAGAAAACTGAAATTGGTTGAAATTGATTGAAATTTGTACAAAATTCAATTAAATTTGAAAATTAGGGTTTTAGGACCTAACCACTGAATTTTGAAATTTTGAATTTTGGGAAAAGGAGGGAAATTGAAAATTTGAATTTTAGGCAAGAAGACAAGTCTGAAAATTAAATGTAAATCCAATTTTTTGCACAAGTTCAAGTTGATGTTTGAAAATTAGGGTTTTGACAATTAACCAATTAATTTTGTAAATTTGATTTGCAAATTGAACAAGACAATGAAAGAATTAAAATTTGACAAGCAATGTAATTTTCAGATCTAAGACAATAGATAGCAATTTTTGCAAATACAAGTTCAATTTCAATTTTAGCAACTAGGGTTTTGAATGAATTAACCACTAAGTTTGTGTAAATTGCAAGAAAATTAAATTTGTAAATTAAAAGTATGCAATAATTTTCAATGTAAAACATGTAAGATGTCGGGTTCACCAAAATGTAATAGGGTGAAAAATGATGAGGGGAGATCAAGTGGAAACCTTTACTCCCCTCAAAAGAGGAATGCAAGTTTCATAAAGGATTCCCTTCAATTTTTCACACATTACATTCAAAAGAG